>NC_134208.1:192631594-192937219 GCF_965140235.1 Caretta caretta | reverse complement strand
AGAGGTGCTGGGATCTGACTTTTGCAGAAAGTTTAGAGAAAATCTGTACTCCTGAGCGGAAAAAATGAGACTAAGGAAGGACTCATTACCCATTTTTGAAGAACAGATGGTTATAAAATGGGATTTGAACTAATGGAGAAAATATAATGTAGCGTCCCCTCTCCACCTGGTTACCTCATTTAATGCCAATCCGCTTACAGGTTTTGATGGACAGGTCTGGGTTCTTTTGGATCCCGTCACCCACTCAACGGGGTGTATATTCCTTCTTTTTTCCTATGAAATTATTTGGCAGTGCCTCCACCCCCCTCGCTCCTTCCTGGCAGGGTCACCAGGGCAGCTTGGGCGCAAAATTTTAACTAGAGTAATCCCCACTTACTTGCCAAATAGTTGGAGACTTCCAAGAAATAACACAAACACATAAAAATATATTCAATACAATAATTATATTAAACACGAGACAAATACAACATAACAGGGTAAAACACTATTTTTAGGGTCACTGGTGCCCACACTGCAAATACCCGCGACTTGATGTAGAAAGTGTAAAATTAGTGTCCCATTGGTATGCACACTTTGCTGGGGCCCTTGATGACCTATAACCACAAAATTCTTCTCTGCAGTGGTTTAGCAGCGTGGCTGACTGGGTTCAGTACAGCCCAAAGGACTCGCAAGTGGGAGAAGGTGGTAAAGCCATCCAGAGGTGTAATATGCAGCAGGTTATAAAATCCTCAAACCCTTACTCCCTGGCTTGAGGACCCAGTTCAGGGAGTAGGGGGTCCCCAGAACAAATTCCCTGACTAACTAAACAATGGTGCACTCACAAACTCCATGAATGATCCTCAGGTTTGAAGATGACTCTGGACTCCTCAGTCACTGCAGAGGGGCTGCTCTCTGCTGGCAGGGGTCCTCCTCAGGCAGGAATCCGGGTGCGTGGGTCCCAGGATTTCCCCTCACCACAAAGGGGGTGCAGGGCTCAAGGTGTAGGTTACACAACTACACTAACATCCAAACGGTAGCCTCCTAGCCCAGCCTCCAGTCACACACTCAGCAGGCAGCTTCCCTGGACTAGCAGACAGAGCAGAGCTGGCCATGTGGTGACTGGTCTCCCCTAGGGAGCTGGAGGGCAAACTCAGCCTGGCTGGGAAGTTTCCCAGCAAACTCTACAAATTGGGAATCATCAGTGGGGAAGGGAACACCCAGCTGAGGGATCTGCTGTCAGGTCCCTAGAGGCCTGTTCTCAGGGGGAACCCTGCAGGCCTGGGACTCACCAGCTCCCCACGCAGCCAATCCTGCCCTTTTCCTGGCTGGCTCCAGACTGACTACAAACTGGCTTCTCCCTGGGAGGGCCTCTCACTCCCTAGTGGTTGCTGGGCGGACTCTGAGTCTGCCTTGGCTCCCCCTCCCTACCAGGGGCAGTGTGCCTCTCCCTGAGCTGCCAGCAGAGAGAGTCCCAGGAATCTAGGTAATCTCCTTGGGGGTTACAATAAGGATCTGGGGCCAAAAAGTAAGATGTGGAAAAGAAATTTGCTTACACAAATTTCTACAGCCCTTACTCATGATGAGTGAAGCCTGAATGGGAAATACTAACATATGCACTGAAGTCCATGTGACTGCTTGTGTAGGTGTTAGCATGAGAATATTGCCAGATTTCATCCTCTGAGAGGGTTTAACAAATGGAATACCTTACTGGGCACAATAGAAGTAGTTAGTTGGAAACCGTACAAGTAGGCAACTATTTGGAAAATAACAAAGAGCTAAATCTGGAGGTTTTGTCTTAGGGTCACACTTTGGTTGGCCACTGCATGTACATGGGTGTGCAAGACCCTCCTTGTCTCCTTGTGCAGCTGCCCATCAACCTCCCACAATTGCAATCCCTGAATAGTCTCTGACCCTGTGAAACATGATGCCAATAAAGAAGCAAGGGGAGGAGGCTCTTGCTAAAGTCAATGACAAAATTTACCTGAGAAAGAAATGGCTAAATACGGCCCAAATATTTTTAACTTCAACCTGGTAACTCAAACAGAAGGAATATGGAATGAAATCCTAGCCCCAGTGAAGCCAATGGAAGTTTTGCCATTGTCTGTAATGAAGACCTTAGATTACCACACATAAAAAGGTATTTGGGGCATCTTCTTTAGAGTGTTCAATAATTGGGAAACCACCAGCATAACGTGTAAATGACCCGTTAGCATGGAATAGGATTAAATAGGTTTCCTGGATTGTCAACTCATGTTCAGTTCATCTGCTTAATTTATAACTGTGAATACAAAGCTAATTCAAATGAAAAGATTTTATTCCATCTTAAAACTTTCTATTTTCTTCAGCTTCGATTGAAGTTTTATATTTAGTCCCCACCGCAACCGAAGAGCTGACCATTTTAATTAGTTTGGCTAGATACACAGACATTTTGATAAGGAAACCATGAAAAGGCGAAACAATAACCTGAAATAAATAGATATTACAGTAACTGGGAAACCATTTACACTAATGGATTTTGTTATTAACCAAACTTCAGAAAGCAATTACTATTCATATCTGAATGACTGAATCAGTGACACTCTTTTATGGGAGCTGTTGGCAGTCACTTTTCCTGAATTTAGGGAGAAATGAGAAATTAATAAGTGCAAATTAGTTTCAATGTTTAAATAAATGGGCCTGCACGCATTAGTTTGGTGAGCAGGGTTTGTCTATAACTCAGTAAATAACCCTCACTAACCCCAATGGCCAGTGGCAAAAGCAAAATTAGACACTTCTTGTAATCACCCTACTTTGCTGCAGCTTTTAGCAGCAGGCACACAATTTTCTTACTGAAGGAATTTGCAGTAGCAGCAGGGGTGTTGGTATTGTCAAGAAAGAGAGAGAGTCATCAGCAGTCATCCAGTCTGGCTCAACAATATGACCACACAAAGAAAACACAGAAACAGATAGATCCACGTGCTCTTTGGGCCAGAAGAAAGATTCAGAGCCCTCTGCTGATCGCTAAGCCATTTTAGACATGCCTTGCTGTATGTATTTAGAACTAAATCGTCAGCCTGGCCTTACATGTGCCTCCTTGTTTAGAAACGCAATTTGGGGTAGTAGCATTTAGAGTGGATAGATGTCTGTATTCCTGACTTTGCCGGAAAATCAGGCACTTAGTGCACAGGGCTCTAAGGCCTTGTCTACGCTGGCAAGTTTGCACGCAGTAAAGCAGCTTTGAGCGCTGTAGCACCTGAGGTGCACACGCGGCCAAGCCACTTAGTGCGCAGAAACTGCGCAGTTGCAGCGCTTTAAAGAAACACCCTGACGAGAGGCGTCGAGCTTTCTGCACCGGGACTACAGCACTGCAGTGCCAGTATAGACACCTGGTCGATTACAGCGCTGTGACTGGCCTCTGGGAGGTGCCTCACAATGCCTGTTCTCACCTCTCTGGCCATCGGTTTGAACTCTACTGCCCTGCCCTCAGGTGACCAACCGTCATCTCCAGTCCTTAAATTCCTTGGGAATTTTGAAAGTCTCCTTCCTGTTTGCTCAATGATGCGAACAGTGGTCTCAGCCCATCTTTGCAGGTGGCCATGCCTGCTCTACACATGAGGCAATCCCCCTCTAGGAGCAACGCTGAGCTGCTGGACCCCATCAATATTTGGAGAGAGGAGGCTGTCCAGTCCCAGCTGCGCTCCAGCCGTAGACATTTTGATACCTACGGACAGATTTCACAATGCATGACAGAAAGGGGCCTGGACCGGGACACACTGCAGTGCAGAGTTAAAGTGAAGGAGCTGCGGGACACCTACCACAAGGCGCGGGAGGCAAACCACCACTCCGGTGTTGCGCCCACGAGCTGCTGTTTCTACAAAGAGCTGGAAGCGATACTTGGTGATGACCCCACCTCCATTGCAAAGGCCACTGTGGATACTTTGGTGGCTCGCGTGCCAGTCAAGAGTGGACTGAGCCAGGAGGAGGAAATCTTGGATGAGGATGTGGAGGGGGTCAGAGATGCATGCAGCCCAGAGTTCTTCTCTACCCCGGAGGAGGCTAGCCAGTCACAGCTATTGGATCTTGGCAAAGTGCAAACAGGAGAGGAGGCCCCTGGTAAGTGGCTTTGAATTTGGGAATCTCTAAAGCAAGTTTTTGGGGGCAGGAGGGTTGCAGAAAGCAGGCTTGTGTCTGTATGATGTACGTATCACCACATGCCTAGTCTGAGCAGTGGAACAGGTGTTGATTGACTCCCTGACTGAATCTGCCTCAGAGATCTCCAGGAAACTCTCATGGAGATACTGGACAATCCGCTGCCACAGGTTCTTTGGCAGAGCTGCTTTGTTTCTTACCCCATTAAGGATAACTTTCCCGCGCCACTCTGCCGTCACTGGGGTGGGGACCGTTGCTGCACACAGGAGAGCTGCATAAGGGCCAGAGCAGAAGCCACAGTCTTGGAGAAGACCCTCCCTTGATTCTCTGCTCACCCTCAGCAGTGAGATATCTTCCATAATGAACACAGCCTGTGGAAAATGTGTGGACAGGAATAATTATAAGCCTACAGTGCTAGCTGTTCCCAAGAGTCATGTGCCCAGTGTGCAGCATAATCTTGGAACACCCATTTCCACTGCCCCTAAGGTTACTCACCATTTTGGGGGTCCTGTGGCTCATGTGTGCTTGCCTGGGGTCAGCCAGTTAGTGACAGGTATGTGAATAGTGGCTGTGTTTTAAATCAATGGCCTGTATGTTGCAAACAATACTGCTTCTGTATAATTTTGCATTTTGGCTTCACAGATATGACCTTGGGAGCCCAGCCTCCCTGTTCGTTATCGCCGGCTGAACAGCTGCACAGAATTAGAAAGCTGCCACAAAGAACTAAAGAAGACTTTCTACGTGATGTAATGCTGCACTCCATGGTTGAAAAACAAGAATTGAAGGAGTGGAGGGACAGCGAGTAGAGGGACTGAAAGGAGAACACAGCATGCTAAAACGAAGCCACAGACTGTCTCTTAAACTTTGTGGAGCGCCAAGTGGACACGCTCCAGGCTAACACTGCAAACCGAGCAGCTCCACACCTGCCCTCCCCTGCAGCTGCTGTCACAAAATTCTTTCCCATGTGCCACCCCAGACACCACCAACACACTTATCAACCTCCTGTCTCCAGCTGCGTTCCATTCCTGCCCCATCGCAGTCCAGCCCTGCGGACTCCCAATACCCACTGCACTCAACACCCGTCCCTCTGCGGTTTAGCCTTGCTGAAGTACAGTACCCGCTGCACTGTACGCCAACGGAGAAGGTTGGATATGACACCTGGGCATACACAAATCTTTAACCTACCTCCTCCTGGGACCCTCCCTTCCCCCCTCCTCCTCAGTGCTGATGTGTTTTTTGTTTGTTGTTGTTTTTCAATAAAATAACTGTTTTGGTTTGAAAGCAATCTTTGTGCTATTAATGGAAAGCAAACAGAGCCCTACAAAGCAACAGGCAACTTCCTTACACCTTCACAGGGCATCGTCTGCCCCAATCACAGTCACCTCCTCGCATGACAAGCACTGCACTCCCGAGCACTGCAACAAACATTAGTGGCTTTCAGCTTCCAATTGCTGCCTCAAGGCATCCCTGATCCTTATGGCCCCGTGCTGCACCCCTCTAATAGCCCTGATCTCTGGCTGTTCAAATTCAGCCTCCAGGTGCTAAGCCTTAGCGGTCCAGCCCTGAGTGAAGCTTTCACCCTTCCCTTCACAAATATTATGGAGCGTACAGCACGCGGCTATAAGCATAGGAATATTGTCATCGGCCAGGTCTAGCCTTCAATATAGGCAGCGCCAGTGGGCCTTTAAATGGCCAAAAGCACACTCAACAGCCATTCTGCCCTTGCTCAGCCTGTTGTTGAACCACTCCTTGCTGCTGTCAAGGTGCCCTGGGTAGAGATTCATAAGCCACAGCATTAAGGGGTAGGCGGCGTCTCCCAGAATCACAATGGGCATTTTGACTTCCCCTATGGTGATCTTCTAGTCCGGGAAGAAAGTGCCTGCTTGCAGCTTCCTGAACAGGCCAGTGTTCCGAAAGATGTGTGCATCGTGCACCTTTCCAGACCAGCCTGCATTAATGCCTGTGAAATGCCCATGGTGATCCACAAGTGCCTGGAGAACCATTGAGAAATACCCCTTCCAATTAATGTACTTGGTGGCTAGATGGTCTGGTGCCAGAATTGGAATGTGTGCCATCTATTGCCCCTCTGCAGTTAGGGAAGCCCATTTGTGCAAAGCCATCCACAATGTCACACACATTGCCCAGAGTCACAGTCTTTCAGAGCAGGATGTGATTAATGGCCCTGCACACTTCCGTCAACACGAGTCCAATGGTCGACTTTCCCACTCTGAACTGGTTAGCGACCTATCGGTAGCAGTCTGGAGTAGCCAGCTTCCACAGTGCAATCACCACGTGCTTCTCCAATGACAGAGCAGCTCTCAGTCTTGTGTCCTTGTGCCGCAGGGCTGGGGAGAGCTCATCGCACAGTCCCATGAAGGTGGCTTTCCTCATCTGAAAGTTCTGCAGCCACTGCTCATCATCCCAGACGTGCATCACAGTGTGATCCCACCACTCAGAGCTTGTTTCCCCAGCCCAAAAGTGACGTTCCACTGTGGTCAGCACCTCCTGAATGCCACAAGCAATCTCGTGCTGTAGCTACTATGCCTGGCAAGATCAGTGTCGCGCTCCTATTGCCTTTGTAGTTTAAGGAGTAACTCCACTGCCACTCGTTATGTGTTAGTCAGAGCGAGCAGCATACTGGTCAACAGTGCAGGATCCATTCCTGCAGCCCAAAGAGGCAGGCCACGCAGTGCACAAACCATTGAAAGATGGCGCCAAATGTGGATGGAAGCACAGGGATTGCTGAGATGTGAAGCAGTGCATCACAGGGCAGTGGGACAGGACCCAGGATGCCCCGCAACCCCCTCTGCCTTCCTACAACTTTTAGTGGCAGAAGAGAAAGTGATGCTCTGTGGGATAGCTGCCCAGAGTGCACCGCTCCGAATACCACTGCAAGTGCCACAAGTGTGAACATGCTATTGCACAGGCAGCTGACAGTATGAACACACAACAGCGGTTTCCCTTCAGCACTTTCTGAGCGGCTCTGTAACTCTGCCAGTGTAGAAAGACCCTATGATGTCTGGGTTCCTGAAGTGCAGGTGGAGGATACCTTCCCCTGGAATTTGATCTCTTTGATGGTCCTCTAGAGCCAGATTGTAGCACAATCCATGAGTGTTGCCTTCTGTTTAGTGGTATTGTTGTAAATCATGTCCTAGAAAGAAACCTTAGTTACAAGTGGAGAAGGCTGGAGATCTGTCTTTCTTTACATTTCAAAGGAGCATGGTTTGTGACTGACACCCATGTGAAAGTAATGTCTTAGCTGAGCTCTCACAATCTGCACACAGTATCTAACGTACTTATCAGACCCTCCCCCCTTTACTTCTCTGCAGTTGCCGGCCTAGACAGTTTTGGGGTCAGGCACACGTGCCTCATTTACCCACACTTAGCAGAAGCTGAGACTCAAGATAGCACTTACTTCAACAGCAGCTGCTACCAGGCAGGACTGAATTCATCACTCGTGTTATGCTACATTCATGTCTATTCTTCGTTATTCCGTTGATGTTCAAGGATTCAACTCTGCAGGTAGGATGAGGGAGCAAAGCGAATGATCTCCTCTGCCAGGAATGTACAGGTAATAGACGGGAGTCATTATTTTTGATACCCTGTAAAGGGGCTAGCTGGGGCTCAACCCTCTCCGGAGCGGCAGGGAGCCACACCGGCTCGCTACACACAGTTGACTTTGGGGAATTTGTCCGGCCACCGGAGTCTCCCTCGGCAGCCCTTGTGGTAACTGGAATGAGCACTGTAGGCCCGGGCCCTGAGTCAGGGCAAGACACCAAATACTCAGTAGCTCGGGCCCTCAAGCAGGGCGTGAGCAAACATTTCAGTGGTAACAGGCCCAGGCCCTGGGTCAGGGCGGGGCAACAAACAGTCAGTAGCTCACAGCATATGTGAATTAGCCCAGGCCTCCAAGGACCTGGAAGAGGGGGAGACTGCCACCCACGAGTTGGGTGGCAGGGGGGACGCAGGTCCTCCCACTCCACTGCATCCCAGCCCGGGGACCTAGCAGCGGCAAACAACTGGCGCTGGTGGGTCAGCGGTGTCCTGACCGCAACACACTGACATGGGTTCTGGCAGAGTTACAGCCAGCCTAGGGTCGGCTGCCCCCGGGCTACTTCCTAACTCCCCTCCTTCTGGTACCTGGGTCATGGCGGTGTTCTCCGGGGGGTCCAGCACCATGGGTTCCTCGGGGTAGTGGGCAAGCGGCAGGCCCGGTAACTCCTCTATGTAGCGGGCACAGGGCAGGGCAGGTCTGGTAACTCCCCTGGATAGCGGGTGCAGGGCAGGTCAGGCCAGTCTTGGGGTGGACCTGGGGCCGTGGGGTTTTCCCAGTCGCGGGCTAGGCTGGCGTGTCTGGCCTCCCTGGTGGCTGGTCCTCTAGTGAGCTCTGAGGGCGAGCCCTTATACTTCCGAGTCATGCCTTTCTAATTCCGGGTCGCCGTCTGTCCCTCTGAGGGGCGGGCTCAGAGCTTCCTGGCTCCGCCCACTCTGGTGTCTGGAGGGGCTCGACCCTCTCTGGGGTGGACCGGAGCCGCACCGCCTCACTGTATACCCCCTCTTTTTATTAGAAAGTGTTCCAAGAAAACTCCCTTTTGAGAAGCTGCATATTCACTGGAACCTTCGTTGCCCGGATCAGAGTGAGAAGAGAGCTGGCACGGTGACTTCAGCAACTGCAAAAGGCACATTTCTGTTTGGATGATCTAAATGTCAACTTTAATCAAGCATCGTTTGTATCACCCTCAGGTAGATTCTTCAGTCATTTAATTTCCTGGAAATCACTGAATGATTTAACAAAGCTGCCCGCACAGTCCTAAGCTAATGGAACAGGGTGTGCAGCAATGGAAACATGATGACCTGGCCCTAGTCACTATAGCCACGATTCTCAAAAGTGATTCATGATTTGGGTACCTCAGTTTTGTGCTGCCCAGTAGCTTGAATTTCAGAAAGTGTTGAACCCCCCCCAGAAATCAGGCTCCATTAAAGTGCCCACTTCACTTGGGCAGTTGAGGTACTCAAAATCACCTGTCAGTTTTGAAAAGCTTGGCCTGTGTTCACAACTTGCTTTCCCGTGTTTGGAAAGGGTAAAATGCTGCACTGACTTTTAGCTCACATGAAACCCTCTCCAACAGAGGCAACATCTTATTCAAACTTATCCCTTGTCCCCATAATGCCATTGCACCTTGAATTTCGGAATTAGTGTCTTAAAATTGTTTGATGAATAATTTATGCAAACATTTCAACCTGTCAGTTAGTTTTAAACTATTCACCCACAGCTATGGCTTTGGGTATTTGCAATTTGCCGCTCACCTGCGTTTTAGTCATTGAAGTCACATTGTTCTTATGCTCTGAAAGTATTGCTCTAAAATCCACAAAAAACTTCAAAGATGACTGTGTTAACATTCCTGGTCCATGCTCATTCACACAGGTGTTCACTATACTTTCTATCTCTATGAATATGCTGGACTAACATTTTCCTGAATTGCATGGACTACGAGTATCATCTTAAATACAGGAACAAATACACTTTTTGGAGAACTCTTTTTTTACCTAGCTTTCTACACATGAAGTCAGTGGGGGCTAATGTTGTGGAAGTCAGCCTGGAATTTGTCGCAAAAGACATTCTGCATGGGTGTATAAACAGTGGAATATGTTACATAAGTGGAAACTGATCAGAAAAATGGATGTAAGTGATGGGCAGTGTAACCTACCTACATTAAATGGCTGCTCAAAATAAACCCAATTCACTAATGTGTAACATCTGTTTTATGATGGTGTAGTTCCATTGATCTGAGTTACTTTGGCATAAAACTGTGTTAACAAAGTGGTGAATCAGACCCAATGCGTGTAATTTACAGACTCAAGGGATGGAAGATGGAAAAGAAAAAGAAGCAAATACCATTTACATTAGTGCAAGTTATGCTGGTGCCTGGTTTCCTATAACATATATATATATATATATATATATATATATATAGGACAGGCTTGGGGATCTGGCCATGCTTCTGTTTTCTGACATACGTACTTCACACAAAGAAAAGGAGTACTTGTGGCACCTTAGAGACTAACCAATTTATTTGAGCATGAGCTCTCGTGAGCTACAGCTCACTTCATCCAATGCATACTTCACACAGCTACTTATATCACTGCTCAAGGCACGCTGACTTACCCCAGGTTGAATCTGGCAAGCTTACACCATTTTAAAAATCTGTGAATACGTGCAGCAGCAAACACTTTGTGCCAAATCACTGTGTATAACATAGTGGGCCAGATTCTGTTTTCAGCTACACCCAGTTTAAATCTGGAATAATTCTGCTGATTTAAATGAAGTTACTATACTTATACTTGGGTAGCAACTCCATTTAACTCAGTAGAATTACTCCAGATTTACACTTGGTGTAGCACAGAGTATCATAGAATCATAGAATATCAGGGTTGGAAGGGACCTCAGGAGGTCATCTAGGCCAACCCCCTGCTCAAAAGCAGGACCCATCCCCAATTAAATCATCCCAGCCAGGGCTTTGTCAAGCCTGACCTTAAAAACTTCTAAGGAAGGAAGGAAGGAATCTGATCCATTCAATTTACCAAAAAGATAAATGTTTAGAAAAAATGTATAATGCAGATTTCTTTAGCTGGGCAACACAACTCATATGTTCCACAATGGGTGTGTCATTTTATTTCTTGTCGGCTAGCATGACCAACTGCCATGAGCTGAAGAAATATCACCCAGAGTGTTACTGTTTTTATAGGGAATTGGGCCTTAATCCTCAGTTAGTGTAAATTGGGGTAGCTCCATTGATTTACACTAGCTGAAGAACTGGTCTAGTTAAATTCTTACACTCATTTTCATGGGAATAACTACTATTGCTTGCAATGGTTGTTGTAACTGCATATTACAAGACACAGTTTCTTCCTTGTGTTTTATTTTACCTTTTTTTAGACAAAGTAACTATGACTCAGTGGCTATTTTCTTGCCATCAGTAGAGTGCATTATTGAGTAGGAGATGCTCCACTAATGATATGTCTGTAATGGAAAGTGAAATCTTAAGAGCTTCTTTTAATGATACACACCAGAAATCAATTGTTCTTTTAACAGAACAAGGAAGAAAATCGCTACTGGGCTGTCAGTGTAGCCATTTAGTGTTAGGGGGTTCCAGCAGGTAGCTAGCAGTTTGAATCCCAGCCATTTCTTTTCTTTTAGCCCATTAAAAGGCCAGTCTCTTGCGTTGTGATTTGTCAGGCAGTCACCACAGCTGGAAACAGTAGAATGTGCTGCCATTTTACAGTTCACTGAAAGTGTGAAGGCTGATTTTCTACTACTTACGGCAGCTGCCACTACTGTCTGTGAAACACTGGCTTGTGTGCTGTTGCTGATCTTTAAGAGCTGTCTAATAAATGCTCCCTCCATTAATTCAGAACAGAAGTACATGGGCTGTGTATTCACCCATACCGGTCGGTAGTGTGGATACATACAGAACAAACATAAAGGGCACATGTAGAGTCCTGACTTATAATGAGTCTCATAAATCATGCCAGTCACATCCCTACCCATTTTAATTTCGCTTCCAGATGTATTGATATTCGCATCCATAGTTATCAACGTCTGCTCTCAGAAGTTCATTACAAACTCAGCCCCTGTACACTGAAAGGGTAATCTGAGAGAACTGGGGTTGAGTTTAGAAAGAAAGAGGTCCTAGATTCAGGCAAACCTGGATTGATTTACGATTTTAATTTCCAAACTGTCTGAAATTCACGGTTTCCCTTTCAATGCAAATTCAGATGCAGTTGGTTTAGCCGAGTTTGGCTTTAAGCTTTGGGATCTTTTGGAACTTGAAACTCAGGGGTGTGGGAATCTTTGTGGGGCGGACAAAGATTTGGTTTGCACCTAGTCAATAAACGGCTGAGTTTCACACGTAGTTATTTTGGCTGGGTGGCTAAATTGAAAAGTTAAAAAAATAGCTCGTTTCAAACAGAAAGTGAACTTTTTTGTTAGGGCCAAACCAAATGTTCTGAACGTCCGTTTGAATGGACATCTCTGAAATGGTTTCACATTTCTCTGTTGCTGTTGTTCAGGTTTTTTTTTCTTCTCTGAAACTATTCACTGAATTGACTTGAATTTCTGAATAGTGTTGATGCCCCTTCTCCTCCCTCCGCCCAATGAAGCTTTTGGTAAATTTATTATTCGCAGAACAAAAAATTGCTTGGTTCTATTCACATAGCTTCACTGAAAATGCAAACTGGACAGATGTCAGCTGTTCCTTTGAGGCCCTGGAAGGCCCTGGAGGTAGGAGAATTGGGTGGAGTCGGGTGGGTTCTGATAGACAGGGAGTAGATTTGAGGACCATGCACAGGGATCCTGCACTTCCTGCATCGTGTGAAGACCAGTTGCATGGAGGCTTCCTATTCATCCCAGTTCAGCAGAGCTTGGGGACTGGATGGGGGATAGGAAAGGATCTTATCAGGTGCAGTGGTCCACCGCTATATAGACCCTCCAGCCTGTACAACATGGGTTTAAGTGCACTGCAATGCATATTATGCAGGGACGTTTTCAATGTGCCCTGACCACTGACTAATGTGCACTCAGTCAAAAAAATCTACTGACTAACGAATGGAACGCTAAAAACACACTTGATGCCCACTGGAAATTATTCTCTTTCTTGCCATCTCTACCTTTCTCTTGTGACTATACTACAGCCTGAAGTGCAGAGACAAAGCCCATGTTTGTTACCTGCACTCTTCATGGGCCTGAGCTGCTGTTTGTGTCTAGATTAGGATCTGATTCTGAGTTTCACCATAGCTGAGGTGGTTTGGGTATAATGTACCACTGTGCATAGCCAAAACCCTGTGAAAGAAAGTTCAGTGGGATTTGTGCATGATATCTGTGGGCAGAATTAGGCTGAAAGAGGGTGACCTGTACTAATAAATAGAAAATTATTTGTATGTTTTTAAGGAACCACATCACAGATGGATGCTAGCTAGTCTGGGAACCAATGAGGTACAATTATTGTGTCTAAACATATAGTGTCTTCCTAATACAGATGAACTGTAGTCCTTGCTAATAGGTTTCCTAGAATATTAGACCTTGACAATTAGATGAAATTGTATTGGAGTGTACCTGGGTTGGGTCACTAGACAGACTACCCTTGCTTCTCCCTAAGGCCCTGATCCAGAAAAGTACTTAAATATATGCATAACCACATGAGTAGTCCCAATGAAATCAGTGAGACTAACTCACATGCTCAAATATATACTTAAGGGCTTTGCTGAACTGGGGTCTTTGTGAAAGAATCCTGCAGGGGGGAAATGAATGTGTGTATTCATGACATTTATATTATTATCCTGACAGAAGAGATTATACTTCTTTTTTCCTGCTGGTGCAATCATATTTATGATTAGATTTATTCTACTATCCAAAAGAAAGAAGATTGTAAATGATGAATGACTGTTTCTTACTGGGTATGTAGTAGTGTATTTATTAAAGTTCTTATAGAAGATGACAGTGTCCCTCACGCTGAAGGGTGACCGTGGAGTGCTTAGTAACAACAATTTGGAAACAAAACAAAAAAGCCAGTAGAAAGAAACTTTTGATATGATTGAGAGCTCTCTGTAACCTCAGCAAATGGTGGGCCAGTCCTTAGCTGGTGTAATTAGGTTTGTTCCATTGACCTCAGTGGTGTCATACCAACTTACATATCAACTTACAGGCTGAGGCTGTTGATGGCTTTGAAACCATGTATATGGGTCAAGTTAATTTCATTTCCACCCCATTAACAAAGGAAAGAAAGCCTGACTATGCAGTCACAGTATAAAGATAAGAGACATGAACATGTTATGAAAAACAACCTATTCAACTTGAATGTGTATAGGGATATTTAATGGGAGCTGCTATAAATATGAATTTAGCAAAATAATAGTGGAAGAAAGGGGCAGTATTTTCTAGGGAACTATAGCTCTGTTTTAACGTAGTAATGTAGCATATTCATAACCGAAATGATATCCTCAAGAGGCTTAGCTATATTTTTAAAGGGTAAGAGATTCTCTAAGTATATTTTACAATCAATGATCAGAATAATATATTGTAATCCACTCCAAATGGGAATAGAGATGATTAATAGGACTTAAAGCTGCCAAATTTTCAAATGTTGACATCCTGCTCTCGGCACAGCATCATGGAAAATTTTGGCACTTAAAAATGTTACAAGGAAGGACAAATCAGCATAGGCACGGGAAGTAGGGATGCGGGGGGCGGGGTGCTGCAGCACCACTAGGTTTTATGCAGGGTCCCAGCTGCACACTCAGGATCCCAGCTGCCGGCCCTGCTCCGTGCGGGGTTCCAGCGGCCGGCCTCGCTCCTGGCCATGTAGGTGGGGGTCCTGCATCCCCGCTACTGGCCCCGTGCCTGGGGGTCCCGGCTGCTGGCCCTGCTCCTGGCTGCGCATGTGGGGTCTCAGTTCCCAGTTCCACATGCGGGGCTCCACTACTGGCCTGCACCTGCCCCCAGCCTCGGCCCCCTTATTCCTGTCCTTGTCCCCCTCTCCTGAAGACACGGCCCTGCTCCCAGACTCAGCTCGGGTTCGGGGGGGAATGAGGTAAAAAGTTTGGGGATAGTTTTTCTGGCTTTCAGCACCCCCACTATAAAAAGCGTTCCAGCACCACTATAAATCAGTACTTCAAAGGAAAGCCTTGTAAGCTGTTAGGATTCTGGCTGAGTTCAGTACCTGTTTTTGGAGGTATTTATTGAAGTACATTGGACACTTTAATGGTAAGATAGTGGGAACTATATGTCTGAGGCAATTATTCCATTTGCTATAAAAACTGATTGACTCTGATTTGGAGAACATGTAACTGTTTATTTGAGGGAAATACAGGCAGATTCTTAAACATAATACAAAATAAAGACTACTGTTTCTTAGGCAAAAACATGGCTCTTTTATTGTTATCATAGAATCATAGAATATCAGGGTTGGAAAGGACCTCAGGAGGTCATCTAGTCCAACCCCCTGCTCAAAGCAGATCTCATCTTCCCCCTCCTATTCTCATTTATCTGTTTCATCCATCCGCTGTCTCTTGTCATAAGAATATAAGAATGGCCATACTTGGTCAGACCAATGATCCATCTAGCCCAGTATCCTGTCTTCCAACAGTGGCCAACGCCAGGTGCTTCAGAGGGCAATCATTGAGTGATTCATCCCCTGTCATCCATGCCCAGCTTCCTGCAATCAGAGGCTAGGGACACCCAGAGGATGGAGTTGCATCCCTGACCACCTTGGCTAATAGCCATTGATGGATCTACCCTCCATGAACTTATCTAATTCTTTTTTGAACCCCACTATAGTTTTAGCCTTCAGAACATCCTCTGGCAACGAGTTCCACAGGCCAACTGTGAGTTGTGTGAAGAAGTACTTCCTTTTGTTTGTTTAAACCTGCTGCCTATTAATTTCATTGGGTGACCCCTGGTTCTTGTGGTATGTGAAGAAGTAAATAACACTTACTTTCTCCACAACATTCACAATCTTATAGACCTCTGTCATATCCCCTTTTAGTAATCTCTTTTCCAAAGTGAAAAGTTCCAGTCTTTTTAAGCTCTCCTCATATGGAAGCTGTTCCATACCCTCAGTCATTTTTGTTGTCCTTCTCTGTACCTTTTCCAATTCTAATGTATCCTCTTTTTTTAAGATGGGGTGATCAGAACTGCACACAGTATTCAAGATGTGAGTGTATCATGGATTTATATAATGGCATAATGATTAAGGCTGCATGATTAAGATTCCATGACTTTCTGTGACCTCTGTGATTTCTGCAGTGGCTGGTGCTGGCTTAGGGGCTGCCCAAGCCAGGCAACCCCTGGGCCAGCAGCAGCAGTTTGGGAGTGTGCGAGGGGGCTCGGGGCTGGGACAGGGGTTGGGCTGCTGGGGCGATGCTTACCTGGGGGGTGGGGGTGGGGCTCTCTGGCTCCCACCAGCATGTCCCTGCAGCTCCTATGCTGAGGGGGCTCCAGTACCAGCAGGGGTCCCAGGCTGCAGGCCACCACCCTGCCTCCCTCCCAGCACCCACAGGGCTCCCGGTCCATCCCCCCAGAGCACCCGCGGTCCCCCAGTCCAAGTTTTAGTTAGGAGTATATAGTAAAAATCATGGACAGGCCACGGTAAGATAATTTTTGCTTACTGCCCACGACCTGTTGATGACTTTTACTAAAAATATTGTGACTGAAATGTAGCCTTAATTATGATATTTACTATCTTCTTATCTATCCCTTTCCTAACAATTCCTAACATACTGTTGCTTTTTTTGACTGCTGCTGCACATGGAGCAGATGTTTTCAGAGAACTATTCACAATGGCACCAAGATCTCTCTTGGGATCTAAATTATCTGTTACGTGTTACCACTCATCATTTTGTATGTATAGTTGAGATTATGTTTTCCAATGTGCCTTACTTTGCATTTATCAACATTGAATTTCATCTGCCATTTTGTCACCCAGTCTTGTGAGGCTCCTTTGTAACTCTTCTCAGTCTGCTTTGGACTTAACTATCTTGAGTAATTTTGTAACATCTGCAAATTTTGCCACCTCACTGTTTACCCCTTTTTCCAGATCATTTATGAATATGTTGAAAAGTATTGGTCCCAGTACAGATCCCTGGGGGACACGACTATTTACCTCTCTCCTTTCTGAAAATGAACCATTTATTCCTCTCCTTTCTTTCCTATCTTTTAACCAGTTGTCGATCCATGAGCGGACCTTCCCTTTCATGACGCCCTACTTTTCTTAAGAGCCTTTGGTGAGAGACTGTGTCAAAGGCTTTCTGAAAATCTAAATACACTATATCCACTGGATCACCCTTGTCCACGTGTGTTTGACCCCCTCAAAGACTTCTAATAGATTTGTGAGGCATGATTCCTTTTACAAAAGCAGTGTTGATATTCCCTAACAAACCGTGTTCATCTATGGGTCTCATAATTCTGTTCTTTATTATAGTTTGAACGAATTTGCCTGGTACTGAAGTCAGGCTTACTAGCTTGTAATTGCCAGGATCGCCTCTGGAGCCTTTTTTAAAAATTGGCATCACATTAGCTATCCTTCAGTCATCTTGTACAGAAGCTGATTTAAATGATAGATTACAAACTACAGTTAGTAGTTCTGCAATTTCACATTTGAGTTCCTTCAGTATTCTTGGGTGAATACCATCTGGTCCTGGTGACTTATTACTGTTTAATTTATCAATTTGTTCCAAAACTTCCGCTACTGACACTTCAATCTGGGACAGTTCCTCAGATTTGTCACATAAAAAGAATGGCTCACCTCGATTGTCCGATGGCCCCACTGATTGTATGGCAGGCTTCCTGCTTCTGATTTTTTTTTTTAAATTGGTGTTAATTTTTGAGTCTTTGGCTAATTGCTCTTCATATTCTTTTTTGGCCTGCCTAATTATACTTTTACACTTGACTTGCCAGAGTGTATATTCCTTTCTATTTTCTCAGTAGGATTTAACTTCCAATTTTTAAAGGATGCCTTTTTTTTCCACTAGCCACTTCTTTTATTTTGTTCTTTAGTCATAGTGGCACTTTTTCCCCTCTTACTATGTTTTTTAATTTGGGGTGTACATTTAATTTGAGCCTCTGTTATGGTGTTTTTTAAAAAGTTTCCATTCAGCTTGCAGGCATTTCACTTTTGTGACTGTATCCTTTCATTTCCATTTAACTTGCTTGATTATTTTTGTGTAGTTTCCCCTTTCCAAAGTTAAATGCTACTGTGGTGGGCTTCTTTGGCATCCCCCCCGCTCCGCCCCCCAGGATGTTACATTTAATTATATTATGATTGATATTACTAAGCAGTTCAGCTATATTCACCTCTTGAGTCATAGACCTGCAACTGACTTTACGCCAGTCAGCTTTACTGACTTTTAAGCAGTAGAGAAATAGCCCCCAAATCAGTTAAACCTACCTTTGTGTCTGTCCCACCAGCTTCTTTTCCCCCCTTTGAAATTAAATCTAGCCTGCCTGGTGAGTACTGGCAGGTATGATCATTCATCTGCATGAAGGTGAGAAATTAGCATAGTGACAAGAGGATCTTTTTACATTTTATATTGTGGTGGTTGATATTACAGTTTCCCAGTACATTCTCTTTATTAAGGGATTTGATTTTTCTAGCTGGTCTCTAGTTGGATATTGGCTCAGTCTTTCTGGAGGTCCTTATAGTTCTTGAGATGAGCACATGGTAAAAGATTGTGGTACTGTCTCTTTAAAATTAGTCAAGCATAACAACCAGTGGGATCCCTCCTTTTGTGGGGTCTCTCACTTGATGCTGACACACTTAGGATCTGCATCCTCAGAGTCTGTAGGAGCCATTGTGTCATATAACTAATAAAGAGAGCTCTGGTTTAAACTTTATATCCTTGGTCTCACTCAAGTTCCTGCAGCATATTCAAGAGGAAGATACTCTCGGCTGCTTGAGTGGGCTAGACAGCATGACACACATAGGGGACACGATGGGAGGATGTTGCATGTTGTACTTACCATGCACAGAACTGCAGGATTTAAAATTAAACCAGAAAATTGTCAACTGCTATTACAATGTGTGACATTATTGGGCCATGTTATATTTATCAGAAGGGGCAGCCACCGACCTTGCAGAAATAAAGTGCAAACTTGACCTAGCTAATCTGAGGAAGTTAAGTAGACTTCTCTCTTTGGGCTGTTGTTTTTTCAGATTGCTGAAAAGCGTTGCTGAAACTTCAGAAGCTCTTGCCCTGCATGGAGACGAGAAGGCAAAATTTTCAAACAGAATTGAGTGCAAATAATCTTTTAATAACTCCCCACAAGTGTCTCTGCAACCTTAATGCCCAGTTTTGGTACCAGTCCATCCCACATTGGAGAAATATTTTATATGGGTACCTGGAACAAATATTCCCTTATCTCCTGTTATTCAAACCTTAATGAAAGCAGGCAGAAGATATAAAAGAAACATTGCTAGACTCCATACAGTATGTGGTCATAAACACATTTGATATTACCAGTGCAGCTCTTATTAATAATTGAAAATCACCGACCATCCTATGCTTAACAACAACCTTCACAGAATTCGGCCAGCTGCTCAGCAGCCCGTCAGAGCAATTAGATATGTTTTATAAATGTGATATGCATTTAATAGGGAAACTTGAGGTAAAGGGTTCCCTTAATGACTTGGTTTAAAGTATGGTCTTTACAGAGAGGCATTTCTGTAGTGATCACCAGCACTGGAAAGCCATTTGGCACCAATTGAAAAGGCATTATTATGCAGGAATCACTGGGTGAAATTCTGGGGCCTATATTTTTCAGGAAGTCACAGCTGATGATCACGTTTCCTTTAATAGTGAAACAGTTTCCATTATAAGTTCAATTTCACCTCTGATCCCTGCTCCTAGAATCCACAAAAAAAGAGAGTAAAATTGGCCTCAAAATTGCCGGGAAACTAACTTCCCTTCCCTTTATATCTTCTGCCTGCTTTTCTATGGGTCCTAGGAAATGTTCATTAAGAACCCCTTCCTGCAGACATTAGGAAGGTGGGAGGGGCATCCTCACCCTTCCCCAGGCTTATTTTCCTTCCCAAGCTCATCTTGTGACTATTTAAAAAAAAAAAAAAGGAAATTTCTCCTTCCTCCCCCAACAATCACTGAGATTAAATGAAGGTTCAGTGGTGTGTCGCCTTTAAGAATATTAGAATTGAGAGAAAGAAGCACCAGACTTGAACCACCCAGAAAATGCAGAAGGCCAAAGAATGAATGGGGACGGAGAATGAATTACCTACTCCTCCCTCCAGAAGAGGTGGTCCCTCCAGGCAGGGCGAGGTTAAGGCACATTCGCAGGCCATTGTGAGGTAGCCTGCATGCTGATGCCTGTGCTGTATCTGTTCTGGGGCTATACTGGTAGTTCTCAACCCAGGTGATACAAACCGGTGTCAGTGGGTCATGACCATCCTACTCGTCCCATGTCACTAAATGGCAGAGTCCCAGCTAGATCCTGTATAGATGGGAGAAGAACCCTGGAGGAAGAATATGGGAATAAAATGAATTTGGGGTCCCAGTATGGGAAACATTGAGACCCACTGAACAGGAGGACTTCCCTCTCCATGGCTGTCAGCCTAGTAATTTTCAGGAGTGTTAAATTCGGATGAAAAAAATTAGAAACAAACTTTTAAAAGAAACAAATCTAAATATTTGAAATATGAAACATCTCTGGGTAGAACAGTCTTTTCTCACTGACTCCATCAACACAAGAAGCACCCTTATCATCCCAACATCCTAATCAATAAAACCGTGTTTGTGGCAAATTGTTTGTTACGTGCAGCATTTGGGAACACACAATTTCAGGAGGCAGGGGGCTTTGATGACATTTTGTAGCGGTGAGTGGATCTCCTGTGGAGCAATCCAAAGCTGAGAAATTACTGAGGTGACCTCTCAAACTGCTGTGCATCGGCAATATCTCACCCACTGAGTCTCATTTTCCTCTATTATTTGCTCAAGAATAGGTTTTTTTTATTTTTTGGTTGTTTCTTTAATTGTCTGTATTGCTGCATGTTTGCAGAGAGGCTAACACTTTGTCCATTACTTCCTCAGGTCACGTGTCCTCTTATTTATCACTGTCAGTTACTGTATGTGACCCCTCTGCCAGGCTTTGACAACAGAAAAAAGGGCTGGGTTCAATTTTCCTTAAAGACTTAGTTAACACTGGCTCGAGCCCCAACCCAGAAACCTAGGAAACTATATCTACCATCCTGGTTGCCTTTGAAGGGCAATGCTTCCCCACTCGCAAGCACTGAATCCAGGGGTTTAAAATGAAGAACTTCATTAAGGGGTGGGAGGGAACAACCAAAAAGACTCGGGAAAACCAGCAATTAATAAATCAACAAGTCTATGAGGTAAGACTCCCACCGCTGTCCTGGGCTGGAGAAATCCAAGGCCCGTGCTGCTCTGGGGTCTTTATCCCGTAATCTAGATGGAGTGATTTCAGCTTTAATTGCTGGGTAGGGCGGCTCACACCAGAGTCTGTTAGATAGGCTGCTGCTTCAGCCCAAGCTGCTTCAGCTTTGCTCCAGCTGCCGCTTGGCACCGTCCATCACCTCAGAGCTGCCAGCACCTCTCTGTGCCATCCATCGCTTTGAAGCTGCCCCCGCTCAGCTCTCCACTGTCCACTGTTTCCTAGCAGTCTCATCTCTTTAGAAAGGAATAAGTGGAATCTAGGACCCTTTACAGGGTCCTCACCACTAGAAAGGCATGGTTAGCAGAAGACAAGAGCCGTTTTACCTCCTTACTCTCTTCCAGGCTCCCTTACCCAATGGTGCATACAGGTGCATTTGATATCAATGTCTTGTCCTTGTACTTCCCAACAAGGCTGGTAGTACTTTATTCCCCCTTGTCCCCAAGCCCCCCCCCCACTAAATTTAACTGTATTTTAAACAAAACTCATCAAAATGTCTTATAACACCAATGCAAATCAGGCATGGCCCATTTAGTCAGTTCCCCTTGCTCTCCAACTGATGCCAGCAGAGAGCTCCCTCACCAGTGGAGCCCTGCGCCACCTGCAGTTCTGAAGCAGTTTGGAGCTGCTCTTCTCCGATTTTGCCAGCAAGTAACAAGAGAGAACTCTTCACTCTCTCTAAGGCTTCAGGCCACAGGACTGGCTCTGTGGATGAGGGGAAAGCAGTGGACGTGTTGTTCCTTGACTTTAGCAAAGCTTTTGACACGGTTTCCCACAGTATTCTTGCCCGCAAGTTAAAGAAGTATGGGCTGGATGAATGCACTATAAGGTGGATAGAAAGCTGGCTAGATTGTCGGGCTCAATGGGTAGTGATCAATGGCTCCATGTCTAGTTGGCAGCCGGTATCAAGTGGAGTGCCCCAAGGGTCAGTCCTGGGACCGGTTTTGTTCAGTATCTTCATTAATGATCTGGAGGATGGTGTGGATTGCACTCTCAGCAAATTTGCGGATGATACTAAACTGGGAGGAGAGGTAGATACGCTGGAGGGCAGGGATAGGATACAGAGGGACCTAGACAAATTGGAGGATTGGGCCAAAAGAAATCTGATGAGGTTCAACAAGGACAAGTGCAGAGTCCTGCACTTAGGACGGAAGAATCCCATGCACCGCTACAGACTAGGGACCGAGTGGCTAGGCAGCAGTTCTGCAGAAAAGGACCTAGGGGTGACAGTGGACGAGAAGCTGGATATGAGTCAACAGTGTGCCCTTGTTGCCAAGAAGGCCAATTGCATTTTGGGCTGTATAAGTAGGGGCACTGCCAGCAGATCAAGGGATGTGATCGTTCCCCTCTATTCGACATTGGTGAGGCCTCATCTGCAGTACTGTGTCCAGTTTTGGGCCCCACACTACAAGAAGGATGTGAAAAAATTGGAAAACATCCAGCGGAGGGCAACAAAAATGATTAGGGGACTGAAACACATGACTTATGAGGAGAGGCTGAGGGAACTGGGATTGTTTAGTCTGCGGAAGAGAAGAATGAGGGGGGATTTGATAGCTGCTTTCAACTACCTGAAAGGGGGTTCCAAAGAGGATGGATCTAGACTGTTCTCAGTGGGAGCAGATGACAGAATGAAGAGTAATGGTCTCAAGTTGCAGTGGGGGAGGTTTAGGTTGGATATTAGGAAAAACTTTTTCACTAAGAGGGTGGTGAAACACTGGAATGTGTTACCTAGGGAGGTGGTGGGATCTCCTTCCTTTGAGGTTTTTAAGGTCAGACTTGACAAAGCCCTGTCTGGGGTGATTTAGTTGGGGATTGGTCCTGCTTTGAGCAGGGGGTTGGACTAGATGATCTCCTGAGGTCCCTTCCAACCCTGATATTCTATGATTCTATGACTTGCATGTATGTATATTGACAGCTAGATCAGAAGCTAGGTCCTGTATTGTTAGCCTTCGTAATGATCCTTAATTTCAAAGCTTTTTACAGAAGAGCTCAGACCCTCTGTTGGTGTAAATCAACAGACCTCCATTGATTCAGTTTACTTCATCCACTCACTGCAGTGATGCTGATTTACTCCAGCCAAAATTTGGCCCTGAATCTTTTTACGAGGAGGGCAGTCCTGTGCAGAAGTCCAGCACCTGTCTTTGGGGGATGGCAAAAATGGTGCTTATTTAAGCACATTCAGACTAGAAGAATAAAGAGGAAACAAGGAACCATATTTACTCCAGGGTCTGGCAGGCCCTGCCTCAGGATCCCTGGGGCAAAGACAGCATCAGGAGGGCTGTTGTGGCATCACAACCTCTCATTTGCTGGGTGTTCAAAAAGGCACTTAGCATAGGTCCTATCTTCCAAAAGTAGGCAGTACAGGTAAAATAAGTGTAGTATGCTGAAGGCTGGGTGAAACTTCACTGAAACAGTGTTCAGAATAAATGTAAAAAGCAATTAAGCTCCTTTATGAAATAGATAGCTAAAACTATAGGCATCACATGCCAGCCTGGAATCAGGGATGCCGGAACGAGGGGGGGGGGCAGGGGCTACTTTTAAAAGTGATGGGGCCTCCCACTTTTTACTAGCTGTAAGGGCAAGCTATGGGAGGGAGGGGGCTCAGAGCAGTGAGAGGGGGATGGGATCTTGGGGGGAAGAGGCGACATGGAGGGCAGGGCCACAGTTCGGACACCGGTGGGCCCCTGCACACTTTTAGGGACCTTCTGTTGTCCCAGGCTGGCATAAGAGTTGAGCAGTCTGAGGGATTTTACCCAGAGGTGGTGGTAAGTATTGACTTGTCCTATGACAATCTTATCGAGCCATAAAGTCTGAGAATGAATGTGGCAACTCTTACAGTGTCCTTTTGTCAGGGCTTGATCCAAGGTGTCAAATCAGAAGAGCAGCACTTGCCTTACAATATTACATTCAGCAGTGTGGGCAGGTGCTAAAGCTTTTCCAGCACATCTTGCAGAGTGGATATATCTTGGCCCCAGCTCTGTTGATTTTCATTCCTGCAGGGTGCCCTGCCTGTACTCTCACAATAGTTGATTCTATTTTCTGAGCTGCTTTGAGATCAATCAGAGGATCTTTTATTTTTTTGACCATTTATTTCAGCTAATATTTTTCTTGCTAGGCAGTCAATTTCCTCAACCATTGTCACTCCAACCCAAGTTTCTGATCTTCCAACTTTGGCCAGATCATCAGCTACCTCACTCCATATACATGTGATGGAATCCATTGAAAAGTCAATTTATTGCCTCACTCTCCAAGTGTCCTTATGAATTGCATTGATGATAGCCCGCTGGTTTCTTCATAAAGAACTGATGATCACATCCTGTGAGCCAACAAACATCACATCGTCCACCTTTATTTCTGCTCTGTTTATTGCTTGCAATGCAGTGAGAATAGCTTTCATTTCAGCAATGTAATTTGAGCTAATATAGCCTGAGCTAATGCACTTTCTTGTATTCTCGGTATGTCTTCACTACCCCCCGGATCGGAGTGCAGCGATCGATCCAGCGGGGGTTGATTTATCACGTCTAGTCTAGACGCGATAAATCAACCCCCAAGCACTCTCCCGTCGACTTCTGTACTCCAGCTCAGCGAGAGGCGCAGGCAGAGTCGACGGGGGAGCGGCAGCAGTCGACTCACCGCGGGGAAGACACCACAGTAAGTCGATCTAAGTATGTCGACTTCAGCTACGTTATTCACGTAGCTGAAGTTGCGTAACTTAGATCGATTCCCCCCCACACCCCAGTGTGGACCAGGCCTAAGTAAATAGGTTCATGTGGAGGAATTACTGGACATACAAGCTTCTTCATGCACACTACCCTCCTATCATCATCAAATCTGTCATTTCTTCAGGAGCCTTTACACATCTGTCAGAACAAGGTGATTGTTTCAACCTTGATTTGGTTTTCCAGTTTCTGAACAGATCCGAACAGTGGTGACATTCAGGTAGGGAATGGAGACCATTTCCATACTACATTTGCTGTTCTTTCCTATGATTCCTATGTGGTTGAACATCAGACTACTGTTCACAAATTGCTGTTGGAGTGGATCTTACAGCTCCAATTATCATGTGAACTACAGGTGACTGCACAATGCTGATCTTGGCATGGTTACTGGAAGCAGTATGTGACCAGACAAGTGAGGCATATTCAAGTATTGGGCAAACTATTGAGCAGTATATTGTTTTCAGGGTCCTAACACATGAACCTCAGTGTGTGCTGGCAACACATTGTAGAAGATTGTCTGTTGTTGCTTTGGCTGCCATCTTTCTAACTTATGGTCCAAACCTTAGTTCTGTATCCCAAGTCACTCCAGATATACTGATTCCTCTCAATGTCAATATCTTCTCCACCCAGTGTGAATTTTGACCAGTAGTTGAATCTCTTATGATTTGTGGCAAAGCAGGCAGACTTTGTTTTTGCTGCATTCAGCTGGAATATAATGTATATACAGAGGATTTCAAGTGGCCTGGTAGTCCAGAAAAGTATAACTGGAAAAGGAGAGGACTTAAAACTAAGCCCTTGAGAAACTCCCATTCTGAGTGGCCTTGTCTTAAAAAAATTAGCATTTAGTCTTACTGTTGTCCTCTACCATAGGAAATCTCTTATCCAGAGGTATGTTTTGCCACAGATTTCCATCTCACTGAGTTTCACTAAGAGCTGATCACACCAGACTGTCTCAAATGCCATACTGAGATCCAGAAAGATTCCTATTGATGACTATGGTGGCTTTTGTTGGAGTTTATTGATAACAAGCTGACAGAAGTCCATCAGTAGATTCATAATTGAGTTCAAGAGTCTGTATGCCTTTTGGGTAGGTTCTATCTTCCCTTCTTTTAGAAGCCACCATAGTAGCCTTGATTGTACCATTCTTTCCATTATTTTGTACAGGTGATTGGTTAAAGATACAGGCTGATAGCTGCCTAGAGAGGAGGGACCCTTGCCAGTCTCAAGAGGAACTATAACTGCTAACTTCCACTGATTAGGTAGCTTTCCTTTTATCCACTATTCATTTATGATGTTCAGCAAACTTGGATTTAGCCTTCTTCCCAAAGAGCTTTATCATATGACCATAGATGAAGTCTAACCCACGGGATTTGCTTTGTTCAAGCTTCTCTGTTGCATCTTCTAATCTAGCTCATGTATAAAAAGATTTTTCTGAAGCCCGGGTACTCAGTTGGATCTGTGTGCACATTCTTAGATTCTCTTTATCTTTCCATTTGAATGCTCCCAGGGATCTGAATGCAAATACAGGGGGGTGGATATTTTGTGTGTGTGTGTGTGTGTGTGAGAGAGAGAGAGAGAGAGAGATGCAGCAGAAAGACCACACATGCTGATGGAGAAGGCTGCAAGGAAGCCTCAGAAACAGCCAGGGAAGTGTTACCTTGAGAAAAAGCTAAGAGAGAGCATTTGAGCAGAGTGCTGACTGGAAAGAGGCTTGGAACTGTGAACAAAGAAGCTATCCTGCTGTTTGATTCCTACCCCGTTCAGGGAAACAGGATTTTGTGTATGTTCTTTGTAAATAACAGAATTACATCAAGGAAATACCTAACTTCATCATCAGTTTTTCCTCCTAACAGAAACAACCCTGAATATTGGCTAACCACTCAGGTCAAAATAGGTAATAGGTGGGTGTTGAGGTGTTTAATACTCATTGTTAAAATAATTCTGTGCCAGGAAAAAAATGAAATGTTAATTTGTCAGTGGGATAAGTGTCGTGGGTTAAATGCCAAAGGGCCTGTTCCTCAGAAGCATTTACTGTAGGTAATTTCTGTTGCTACCATTGGAAGTTAGAGGGGCTCAACACAGACTAAGCCCTGAGTATTCCACCTAAGTAAATAAGCACTGAATTCATTGTGCAGCTGCTGCTCGTGCTTGCCTCTCTTGCTACCAATTCCTCATGACTAGTGCCTGGATACCCTGCAACCAATAAACTATTCCACAATGCCTTCCATTCCTGATTGTGCAGGCCTCCTCCCATACCACTGACAATTGAAAAACATCTCAGGGGTAATTACAGCAGGGGCTTACATGGGAAAGTAATGTTAAGTAAGTATTTAATGCATGCTTAGCTTCTTTTGACACAGCAGCTGCAAACAAGGGGAAGGAGCAAGCACCAGCCATTTCTCAGCAGACCACCAGCTAGCACTCCATGAGCCACAATTTAAGAACCATTGGATCAGATGGCTAGAGGGTCCCCCCAGGAAATGGTTGTCCATGTTTTCTTTCTCTCTTTGAATATTCTATTTTTCCATGGAGTGGGCCAGATCTTCAGCTGGCATAAATTGACAGAGCTCCAGGGAGCTGAACAGAACTAGGCCGATTTGCAGCAGCTGACTCTGGTAGTTTTTGGTGGGTCACTTCTTGCATTTGAAAAGCAGTCTTGCATTCATGTCAATATTGATTCTAGTTCTGCCTGTATTCCCCCCACTCTGTCTCTCATTCTTTACAGCATCGAGTAGTAGATTTACAGCAGCAAGGAGAAGTGGGGACTAGAGGTGCATTCTCTCATGCCCAGTGCATGAGGGACAGCTGGGAAAACTTGGAGACTTTCTTTTGTAGGTGCTGCCACGGCTGGAGCAGTTGGACACCATGCTGGAAGTATTAATAAGCACCCTTCAACAGATTGGTGCACTTTCATATGAATTTTGCTTTTCTCAGCAAGATAGATCAAAAACTATTTTTGAAGATTTAAAATCTGAAAAGTGTCCTTTGTTTCCAGCAAAATACAACATTGCTTTTGCTTTTCCTGTTTTGTACCTTGCTATAAGCCTCTTTCACTACCTTAGAAGCGATCAAATTGTTTGTAGCATCTAGACTGGAGATCATTATTAAACCACAATTAAAATCAATAATGAAAAACGTTTGGTTGTCTCTGTGAAACTCTGCAATGTGCACTCTCTTCTTGCCCCAGTGATTTCTCCAGAGCTTTTATGTATGTGATGACAAATGGGTAAATGTACTATGTTATCATGTGCATCCTAGCTATGCTATTTATTCTCTTTCATAGTTTTTTTTCCCCCACTGGTGTTTAAAGGGAACTTTAAGTGAATTACTGAGAATAATAGAGATAGGAGACACAACCTTTTATTCTTCTCTATTTTTAGATTTAATCCACTGGAGAGGGAACATAATCAGAATAATTTTTGTGCTGTTTCTGCTGCTGGGCAAATCTTCCAAATGAAAACAAGAAAGAAGTAACCTTTCAGGTCCCAGCTCTTATAATGATCATTATTCTTGGAAATTACATCCAGTAATTAATTATACACTGGGAACCTTAACACCTACCATGAGTGTCTCTATGGAATTAGAGAGATCCTCCACCTGCCAAATTA
Organism: Caretta caretta; assembly: GCF_965140235.1. NCBI lineage: Eukaryota > Metazoa > Chordata > Testudines > Cheloniidae > Caretta > Caretta caretta. The sequence goes on along the minus strand of NC_134208.1, from coordinate 192,908,834 downwards.
AAAATGATCTAACACTGTTTTTAAAGTAGCAAAAGTACTAGGGGTTCAATAAGAGCCTGCTCCAAAGCCCACTGACGTCAATGGGACTTGGGAGATTTTAGCGATGTAAGCAGAAGAATGTACATGGAGCTTAATTTAAAGAGGCCCATAATATAAGGGGGCCCCAGTTACGCAGCCTTTGATTCACAGCCAGCAGAACTCTGTGGGTATGTCTACAGTGCATCTGGGAATAAGCCTCCCAGCCCGGGCCCACAGATTTGGGTTGGTGGGGCTTGCCCTAGTGTGCTCTGAGTAATTTTGTAGCTATTGAGACTTGGGCTCCCAGCCTGGGAGAGGCTCACTCCCAGATGCAGTGTGGACGTACCCTAAAGCAGGGATGGGCAAACGTTTTGGCCCGAGGGCTACATCGGGGGCTGCAAAACGGTATGGAGGGCCAGGTAGGGAAGGCTGTGCCTCCCCAAACAGCCTGGCCCCCACCCCCTATCCGCCCCCTCCCACTTCCCGCCCCCTGACTGCCGCCCTCAGAACCCCTGACCCATCCAACCCCCCCTGCTCCCCGTCTTCTGACCGCCTCCGCCCCATCCAACCACTCCCTGTCCCCTGACTGCCCTCCGGGACCTCCTGCTCCTTATTCAACCCCTCCGCCCCACTCTCCACCCCCTTACCATGCCGCTCGGAGCGGCAGGACTGGCTTATTGGAAAGCCTGGGAGGGGGGCGGGTGCAAGCTGCGCTGTGGCAGTGGGGAAGGGGGAACAGCAGGGGAGGGGCCAGGGGCTAGCCTTCCAGGCCGGAAGCTCAGGGGCTGGGCAGGACAGTCCCGCGGGCCAAATGTGGCCCGCGGGCCATAGTTTGCCCACCTCTGCCCTAAAGCATTAACTGATTTTTGCCTAATATTTGGACTAGAATTTGCCAACTTTAGAGGATTCAGATTCACTGGTATAATAATGATGAAACCCAGCTGTAATATAGTGCTATAATAGATCTCTAAGTGCTTTGCAAAGGAGGTAAGTGTCATATAATTTGAATAGATTAAGGCTATAGGCCATGTAGTTAGTTGTTGACTGTGTGTATGTTCTCTCTGCATGCTGCACTGGCTCTGGCCAGATAGCCTGTACAGCAGGCTCCGATCATGCCCAATAAGATCACAAGACTTGGTTTAGTAGTGAAGGCACCCGGCCAGGTTTATTGTCGACCAAACACGGTAATAGTACCCGGCAGACTCTACAGGAAGACTAAGACATGTATGCCAGAAGCAACGGTATGTCCCTTCTCTGGTTCCTATACATAGGGGCAGTCAGGGCACTCTGCGCATTGCCCTCCGCCCCAAGTGCTGGCTCCACAGCTCCCATTGGCCAGGAAGTGCAGCCAATGGGAGCTGCAGGGGTGGTGCCTGCGGATGGGGCAGTGCGCAAAGGCCCCTGGCTGTGCCTCTGCATAGGATTTGGAGGGGGGACATGCCGCTGCTTCTGGGAGCTGCTTGAGATAAGCACCACCTGGAGCCTGAAACCTGACCCCCTCCTGTGCCCCAACCCCCTGCCCCACCTGCTGAACCCCTCAGTCCCAGCCCAGAGCACCCTCCTGCACCCCAAATCCTTCATCCCCAGCCCCACCCCAGAGCCCGCAGCTCCAGTTGGAGCCCTCACACCCCTCCGCACCCCAACCCTCTGCCCCAGACCAGAGTCCCCTCCCACACTCTGAATCCCTCAGCTCCAGCCTGGAGCCCGCTCCTGCACCTCAAGTCCCAGCCCCACACCCCCAGCTGGAGCCTTCACCCCCCTGCACCCTAACCCCCTGCCCCAGCCCAGCGCAAACTCCCACACCCTAAACCCCTCATTTCTGGCCTCACCCTGGAAACTGCACCCCCAGCCCAGAGCCTGTACCCCCTACCACACCCCAATACCCTGCCTCAGCCCAGAGCCCCCTCCCATACGCCAAATCCCTAAGCTTCACCGCCCAGCCTGGAACCCCCTCCTGCACCCCAAACCCCCTAATCCCTGGCCCTACCCCAGATTCTGCACCCCCAGCCAGAGTCCTCACCCCCCTGCATTCCAACACCTCAGCCCCAGCCCGGAGCGCCCCCCCCCCCACCTTCAACACTTACCCATTTTCGGCTTTTGTAGTGATTGTTCACCATTTGGTCCATTCCTGTGCAACCACAAAGGCTTGACAGCCTGAGAGTCCAACATTGGAGGGGGGCTGCCTCTGGGCCGCCTCCACTCCACTATTGGAGGAATTTTATCCTGGATGTTACAAGCCACCTGGAGAATGGCGTTTGCTGGAATGTCTTGTGGCATCCTTGTGACATATCCGAAAAGCGTAAGATGCCACCCATGGACAGTGGCCCCAGTAGTCTGTAGACCCAAGTGACCATAAACATCTGGATTACAGATGAAGTCATTCCACTTTATACACAATATACGAAGTTGACCTTTTGTGTGGAAAGCCTCCAACTTTATGCAATCTGCATGGCGTCGTGTCTGTGTTTTGCAGCCGAACAACAGTATGGGAAGGATACAGCTCGAATAAATCCTGAACTTAGTTGTCATACTAAGATGATGTTGATTCCATATCCATTGTAAACAGCCCATGGCAGATGCTGCAATGACAATCTAATGGAAACCGTCCGTGTGAGATTTGGAGGAGCTGTTAAGTATAGAACCCAGATAGCAAAAGGTGGAAACTGGTATGAGTTTCATTATTCAAAGAGATTGGAGTCACAGGTGGACCTGGTCCTAGATTTTGCAGTTTGTCTTTGACCATGAAACATGGAGACCAATCTTGGCTGACTTCTCCTTCATATGCTGGAGTACCTCACAAAACCTGTTGGGGCTCTGTACTAAAAGAACAATGTCATTAGTGTAGTCAAGGTCTGTGAGCGAGAGATCACCGATCTCAATGCCTATGGACCTGATGGAATGCTGCATTATGAAATCCATTGCCCGACAAAAGAGCGCAGGGGCCAAAACACAACGCTGCTTAACACCAGATACTGATTTAAGAGGCGCTGACATCCGATTCCCCAGCTGAACACTGGCAGTGGTTCCATTATTCAGCTCTCTAATCAAGTCCAGCAGTGTGGTAGGGACACCTACCCCCTTTAAGGCCTTCCATAACATGACATGGTCTACTGAATCAAATGCAGCCTTAAGATTAACATACGCTACATGCAGGGGCTTCCTGAATTCGTGATGTATCTCTGACAACAAGCGAAGGGCCAAAATGGCATCTAATGTGGACCTGTTCCCTGTAAAGCCTGACTGTTGGGGACAAAGCTTCAGATGTAGCAAAGGCTCCAGGCATGCCAGCAAAACATGCGTAAACACCTTCCCTGGAACGAAGAACGAGGTGATCAGCTTGTAGCTCTTACATTCGCTGCGTGGTCCCTTGCCCTTATAGAGTGAGATCACAATACCGTCCTTCCCGGCAGTTGGCAGGGTTCCAGTTCTCCACACCAGATGAAAGATGGCCAGTAGTGATTCTGCTACAGGATCAATAGCACATTTTAGCAGCTCTGAAGGGATTCCAAAAGCACCGTCTGCACGTCCATTTTTCAGTTTAGAGATGTCACACTTCATTTCATCCAATGTTGGTGCATCAGTACAAATGTCTGGATCTGGAACCGCAGTGACAAGTGGCAGCTGGAGGATGGTTCAGGACACTGCGATAATGTTCCACCCAGCGTGAGAGAATGTCAGCATCCAATTTAAATGGGTAGCCTTGGCTGTCGTTCAGGATGCCATTCGTAGTGACTACCACTTGACTGCTAAGGTTGTGAATGGTGTGGAATGCTGGCTTCAAGTCGCCCCGGCTAAGCCAAATTCAACATCATCCTCCATATGGTTATAATATGCCTCACAATCACGGAGTGCCAGGGTGTTAAATTTTCGCTTCAGCTGATTACAAGTGTGGTTATCACCATACTGGCGAGCTGCGGCCTTCAATTTAATTATGTAGAAGGCCTCCTATGATAGCCATGGTCAGCGTGCTGGATGCCTATAGCTAATCATCTGCTTAGCAGATCAGTTGAGGATAGAAGTGAACAGGGACCAGGCAACCTCCACGTCGTCTGGCAGATTAGCAAGAGCCAAGAATCTGTTGCTGACATCCATACAAAAACCTACGGGCTAAATCTGGCACATGGAGTGCGTTGATGTCAAACTTCTTCATCGTTGCAGAAGGCTTACCTGCTCGTTGGAGCATCAACACCATATGGGCAACCACTAGATGGTGATTTGTGTTCACCGTGCATGCTGCACCATGATATACTCTACAGGAGGCAAAGAGATGCCTATCGTGTGTAATGATGAGATCCAACTCCTTCTGAGTGACACCATCATGAGAGATCCATGACATCTTGTCTATGCATCGCCACTTGAACCATGACCCAAGAATGGAAAGATTCTGTGAGGCACAGAATATGAGCAAGCGGTGAGAGTTATCATTGGGTGTGCCTGAACCATAATGACCAATGACCTGTTCAAACCCAGTTCTTAGGGAGCCAGTAACTGCATTTAGTCACCCAGGATCACGAGATTCTCATGTGGAGGGACTGTGCATACTAGATGTTCCAATTGATCATAGAAATGATCTTTAACTGAGTAGACAGATTCCTCTGTCGGCGCATAGCCTACTATGGCAGTGAGGTAACCGTGCTGATGTTTAAGTCGTGCAATAAGTAAACGAGGAAATATGGGCATCCAGGTTGTCAGGGAGGACTTGGCCTCACCTTGCAGTAGTAGTGCTACCCTATATAAATGGTCGGGGCTGATAGAATACATCAGTAAAGAATCTTGCACCTCGTGACATCCGTGATTATCAGTACCCCTCCTGCACCCCGAATCCCTCATCCCTGGCCCCAGCCCAGAACCCATACCCCCTCCCACACCGCAATACCCTGCCTCAGCCCAGGTCCCCCTCCCATACTCTGAAAGCCTCGGCTCCACTGCTCCCCAGCCTGAAGCCCCCTCCTGCACCCCAAACACCTCATCCCCTGGCTCCACCTCCACCCCCTCCTACATCCCAACCCACTGCCTCAGCCCAGAGCCCCTTCCCACACCCTGAACTCCATAATTTCTAGCCCCCCCTGGAGTCCGCACCCCCTCCAGCCAGATCCCTCACTCCCTTCCACACCCCAACCCCCTGAGCTAGCATGGTGAAAATGAGCAAGTCAGTGAGGGTGGGGAGAGCAAGTGAGAGAGGGGGGGGGATGGAATGAGCGGGAGTGGGACCCCATAGAAGGGGTGGGGCAGAGGTGGGGCCTCAGAGGAGGGGCGGGGCAAGGGTGTTAGATTTCATGCACGTAGAAAGTTGGCAATCCTATTTCCAATATTTCAACTTGCCACTACTTGAATCTCGGTCTTTGTTCAATAAGCTTATACTTGATTTCACTGTAAACATATCTAAGTGCTGTGTGTTAAGCCGAGCAGTGATCTGAAGGGGAACTGGTAAGCTGAGGGGTACTTTTTCTTTGGAAGCAGTGGATCAGTGAATACTGCGAGTGTCCAGAGGACCAGAGGCTTGACAGTCCAGGGGTTCTGACACTCTGAGGGCTTTCAGATTGGGGTGTGCCAATCACTAACCTGTAGAATGTAAGAATGGCCATACTGGGTCAGACCAAAGGTCCATCTAGCCCAATATCCTGTCTTCCGACAGTGCCCAATGCCAGGTGCCCCAGAGGGAATGAACAGAACAGGTAAATGTCAAGTGATCCATCCCCAGTTGCCCATTCCCAGAGTAACAGCAGGGCCTGAGGCCTAGGGGAAGTGATTGTGTTGCCTGTGGTGACTGAAGTTGGGGAGCTGACCAATGGCAGGCACAGAAAAAGCTTTCTCATGTTAATGGCAGGTGATATTGAGCTACCACACAACCCCAGGAAGCATAACACGTTCATCTCCTGGGACAGGAGGGTGGTATTAAGATGGGGGTGGGGGGAGGATCTGAAAGGAAACAGTGTTGGAGGGGGGAAACAGTGTGGGAGGGGGAGGGAATCTCAATGCATTTAATTTGCACAAAACATCCACATGAAGCCACATAAGACTGGGCAGCTTTTGGAGTGATGTGGGGGTGGGGGGGATTTGTGTTGTAGAATGTTTGTATGATTTGCCCATGTTTGCCATGTGGAGTGAGGTCAAAGGGTGATTGGTTGGGGAGTTAGGATAGAAGTGGAAGTGTTGGAAAGCAAGGTATGACTGTGTGCAATGCTGGTTTCTCATGTTTAAGAAAGATAAATTCAAATGGCAACAGGTGCAGAGACAGGCTACTAGAACGATGACACGAATGGCAAACCTATTTTACAAGAAGAGAATTAAGGAGCTTTGCTTGTTTAGCCTAACAAAATGAACGCTAAGGGGAGATATGGTTGCTCTCTATAAATACATCAAAGGGATAAACACCAGGGAGGGAAAACAATTATTTAAGTTAAGGGCACAAGAACAAATGGTTATAAACTGGCCATCAATAAGTTTAGGCTCGAAAGTAGATGAAGGTTTCTAACCATGAGAGGAGTAAAGTTCTGGAATGAGCCTTCCAAGGGGAGTAGTGGGTGCAAAAAACCTAACTCGTTTAAAGACTGAGCTTGACAAATTTATGGAGGGGATGGTATGATGAGATTGCCTCCAAGCTGCAGTCTTCTATAATTTCTGAGAGATGACACAGAGACTAAATACTTGGGTGCTCTCTGGAGACCAAAAGAGCCTTTAAAAGATTTTGCTAAAAACAATGCCTTGATTCAAGGAATTTAGTTGATATTTTGTGGTGGGAAAGGATTAAACAACAATTCACAACTGTTTTAGTAATGTCTTCATAGTGTCTTGAGTAACTAGGCAACTCCGATGATTTGAAATGGAAGATGGAGATTTTCATTTCCAAGTTGCTGGCCTGAATCTAGTCCAGACTGGTAGTGACCAGAAGTGGATAAGTATTTAGTGGTACATGAAATGAACTACACGCTACCCCTTATCGGGAGTATTCCAGTTAAGGACTGTGGCATACTTGGGTTTAGTGTAAGAAAGTTGCATTGCTTCTAACTGTGGTGTACTTCACTGTTCTCTAGTGAGAGGACTGTATTCACTAGGGCCTTACTGTCTGTTCCTCTGCCTAGTGCAGAAGTGGAGGAGTGGAGATGAGAGTGGCTTTAAGCTACATTTACATTCACTGTATTCTTGGACCGTTCAGGAACCTGTCTCTAGTGTAAGTTAGAGAAGCCCCAAGGTTGCTCTAACTTATGTTTTGCTTTACTCTGTGGTACCTGTAAAGCATTCAGACTCATCCCTGTGGCACCTCCTGCTGGTCCTTCTTGGGAATTAGCTTGTCCAGCCACCAGAGCGCCCTCTTCAGGGTGGTGATCTGCCTTACCACTGGCCCCCCGTGTCCGTCCCAGACCCAGTGCCCTTGCCTTGGGAGCTTCCCCCCTGGCAGTACCCCCACTCCCTGGGTCTCCCCATCCGAGGGAACCCTCACCCACTATCCCCACAGCACCTCAGTCGTGGCTACTGCCAGTCACCGTCTAGCCCCACACCCTGGGGCGGACTGCAGTGTAAAAGCCAATCATCACAGACAACAAGAGGTTTGGAGTGGCTGCCCTTACCCACCCTCAGGTTGCCCCTCTGCAACCCCAATACCTATATGGGGCTGGGACCAGGACCTGCAGCTTGGGGAGTTTCTGGCCTAAGGCTTCCCAGCTCCTAAGGCATTTCCCCAGCCCTGCCTTACTCTAGGTCCCCAGATAAGTTCCCCTGCAGGCAGGTCGGCCGGCCGGCCGGCCTGCCTCTCTCTCTCTCTCTCTAGCCTGAGCTTCTGGCTCCCAGCCTTTATAAGGGCCAGCTGGGCCCTGATTGGGGCATGGCCTAGCTGCAGCTACTTCCCCAATCAGCCCAGCTTCTAGCCCCCAGTCCTCTCCTGGGCTGTTTTAAGCCCTGAAGGGCCAGAGCAGGTGACCACCCCGCTACAGTACCCCATAGGGAAGCAGGAGTGCACCACCATCTGACCATTTCCTTTCTGTCCCCCGGCACACCTCCTATGTTAAAGTCTGGGTGCAAGAAGCTGGTGTAGAGACATTACTGCAGCTCTGTACTTTCTGGGGAGGTCCACTATGTTGGTCATATTTCCTGGGGGACATCTCAATCAGCTTCCTATCTCCTTATGCTGATGCAGCACTGGAGAATCAAAACCTTGATCTCTCAGTTCAGCATCTTTCAGGAACAATACTGAAATTTACTGCAAAGCATATAGAAAATATAAGAATCTAGAGCACCTTTCAGTCTTCTGACCAGCAGTAATGTGAGTTGAGCATCCAAATCATAGAAGATTACGGTTGGAAGAGACCTCAGTAGGTCATCTAGTCCAATCCTTTGCTCAAACCAGGACCAACCCCAACTAAATCATTCCAGTCAGGGCTTTATCAATCCGGGCCTTAAAAACCTCTAAGGATGGAGATTCCACCACCTCCCTAGGTAACCCATTCCAGTGCTTCACCACCCTCCTAGTGAAATAGTTTTTCCTAATATCCAACCTGGATCTGCTCCACTGCAACTTGAGACCATCACTCCTCATTCTGTCATCTGCAACCACTGAGAACAGCTTAGCTCCATCCTCTTTGGAATGTCCCTTCAGGTAGTTGAAGGCTGCTATCAAACCTCTCCTCTCTCTTCTCTTCTGCAGAATAAATAAACCCAGTTCCCCCAGCCTCTCCTCATAAGTCATGTGTCCCAGCCCCCTAATCATTTTCATTGCCCTCCACTGGACTCTCTCCAATTTGTCCACATCCTCTCTGTAGTGGGGAGCCCAAAACTGGATGCAATACTCCAGATGTGGCCACACCAGTGCTGAATAGAGGGGAATAATCACTTCCCTTGATCTGCTGGCAATGCTCCTACTAAAGCAGCCTAATATGCTGTTAGCCTTCTTGGCAACAAGAGCACACTGTTGATTTATATCCAGTTTCTCATTCACTATAATCCACAGCTCCTTTTCTGAAGAACTGCCGCTTAGCCAGTCGGTCCCCAGCCTGTAGCAGTACATGGGATTCTTCTGTCCTAAATGCAGGACTCTGAACTGAGCTTTCGTGAGCTACAGCTCACTTCATCGGATGCATACCGTGGAAACTGCAGCAGACTTTATATACACACAGAGATCATGAAACAATACCTCCTCCCACCCCACTGTCCTGCTGGTAATAGCTTATCTAAAGTGATCATCAAGTTGGGCCATTTCCAGCACAAATCCAGGTTATCTCACCCTCCGCCCCCCCCCACACACAAACTCACTCTCCTGCTGGTAATAGCCCATCCAAAGTGACAACTCTCTACACAATGTGCATGATAATCAAGGTGGGCCATTTCAATCCAGGTTCTCTCACCCCCTCACCCCCCTCCAAAAACCACACACACAAACTCACTCTCCTGCTGAGAATAGTACGCCACAGTACGGCATATCCGCAAGAGCCGGTGCACCGTACTGGGCCAGCCTGGCTTCCCCAGGGGACAATTTAAAGGGCCTGAGGCTCCCAGCAGTGGCTGGAGCCCCAGGCCCTTTAAATATCCTCCAGAGCCCCACTGCTGGAGCCCTGGCATAGTGGCTGCGGGGCTCCGGTGGCTATTTAAAGGACCAGGGTGGTAGAAGCAGGGGAGCCGCAGGCCCTTTAAATAGCCCCCAGAGCCCTGGGGTAGCGGGGGCTCCAGGGGCTATTTAAAGGGCTGGGGCTTCAGCTGCCTCTGCCGCCCTGGTCCTTTAAATAGCCCCCGGAGCCCTGGGCTGCTGCTACTACCCCGGTGGAGGAGGGGGAGGAGAAGAAGAAGGAGGGGAGAGGCGCTTACCTTACAGGATGGGCTGGGGCTGGCTCTGACCCCCTCAGCCCCGCTGCTTCCACCGTAGGCCCCGCCCCTTCAGGGGGCCAGAGCTGGCCCCAGCGTACCAGTAAGTCACTTGACTTACTTTCACCTCTGGAGACAAGATTCTGCAAACCTTACTCAACTCCTGTCAGGAATACTTACTCATGTCTGATCTAATTTTTCTTCATATTACACAACCATATTGAGTGGAATTTCCAAAAGTGCTGAGGTAATTGACAATCACTGGGACTTGTACACTTAAATCACTTGCGCTCTTTTGATAATCCCATCCATTGTCTTCAGATATCTCCACTTCCTTCAATATTTAGAGATGTAACTAACTGGCAATAATATAAACAGATTTATAATTCTTGGGACTATCTGTGTGTGAAAGAACTGCAGAATCTTCCTTTCAGTGTCTCCAGCCATACCTGGATTATTACAGGCAGAGTTGGTAGTAAAATATATTGTTAGTTATCCTATGCTTCCCCCTACATGACTCTGTTTTCAGTTCCTTATAACTTTCCCAAATTATAATTGTTCTGGCTGAAATTTTGCATGCCAGGTGTCTGCCTCTGGATGATTTTTTCTGAAGGTCTCAGCAAATTGTTCAGTTATTTCCAAGAAAGAATTTAGGGGAAAATATTAAAAATATTCTTACAACCATATTTTGGAGCAGCTCTAATGTCTCCAAGCTTTGGAGCAGGGACTTGAAATATGGAAAGGAAAGGGCACCCTAATATCAGCCGAGTGCTTTTTGGCATCCCAATAAAAATCTGCCCAAATTTAGTTGAGAAATGAGCCTCTGAAAATCCCAGTTTGCACATGCTCCAAGGCTTGTTATTGTCTGGCAGCTAAATTCTCCAACGATTCTGTCTGCACTGAGCATTATTCACCCCCTCACAACTCCTAAATGCAACAGAACAGAGCATGCATCATCCCCACAGAGCTGCAGGACTGAGCAGGATTTTGCCTGCAAATATCCTTCCTGGCTGCTGCAGGTCATTGTGTTGCAGGCTATTGGAATTGAAAGCAGAGAGACTCAGGCTTTTACATGCTCCCCCTGCTGGCACCAGGCAGCATGAAGGAGAAGATGGAAGCAGCCTAACTAGAATGCAGAAGGGCAAGGGCCTGACTGAGTGTGTAGTCTTGGCAAGAGGAGACTCAGACAGGCTGGCCACAGAGAGTAGGAGTGGAAGCCAAGGGGAGAGACTGGGACTTGGCCGAGAAGCCCAAGGAGAAAGCCTAAGGAGTCTGAGTTGAGGGGACTTGGATGAAGAGCCTGGGGATGGGGTTAGACACTGGGACTGGGTGGTCAGGAGGCTGGGACAAGGAGGTGAGTCGGGGAGACATGGATGAGAAGCTCAGGTGGGGAGGGAGAAACGGGGCTGGGTTAGGGGGAAGCTGCAAGGGATAGGGGCAAAGGGGATAAGGAAGGGGTGGGTGGGCAGGAAATAACTTTATCCCAGAACTTTAGATGATCTTTTACTATACAGGGACCAAATCTTCGAGTGCCTTAAACATAAGGGTGGAGTCACTGAATTTGACATGATACTCTATGGAAATCTAGTGTAGTGGGGGGCAGGTTTGATGAGCTCATGGCAGCCTGGGCTGCTGAGGAGATAGATGCTAATAGAATTTACACTGGCTAAGGACCTGGCCCTGTATATTTGTTATATTTTTAAAAGCGAATTGGTGGTGTCCTTTTCAAAGCTGGACTCTAGGACTGACCCTTTGGCCATCACTCATGAGTGGAGGGCAGATTGTGTGTCACCTCAGATTTTCAGCACAGATTTTCAACGATTCTTACTTTGAATTTTAGTCACCCCCTTAACATTGCTTAAGCAAACACGTATACACACAGGGTTGAATAAAAGAGAAGCATTTAAATGAGGTTTATGTAACCTTGTCATCGTCAGATAAGATATGTGGATATAACCTGTGAGACAGTCTAAAGCATGCCTTGGGCACACAAAGTCTAATGACCATATGTGCACTAAATTATGTACAAGCTGAACAAAAAGTCAACTCACTATTGATGCACAACATTCTGCCAGAAGGGAGGAAGCATCATCCCAAGAGGTGTCTATCATGTCGCTAGGCTAATTATTTCTGTCAAGAATTTGTCCTTTCATTTTATAGGGAAAAGTCTGTGGTTTAATGTCTAGAATAAATTGTTTCTCATCAAAGTGACATGGCAGGTTTCTGACAGAATAATGAGTTATGTTGGGTGCCAGTCAGTTTGCCTGGACACCGTCTGATGCTATCTAATCACAGCAGAGCTCAGAAAATGTTGTGTATGCTGAACAGTGTAGCTATGAATATTTAGGACAGAAAGTGTGAAATGGAAGCAGCAAAATATTAAATGTACTGTACATGGCTGAGCCTTGCTTTAGCAACATAGCACACATCCGGAGCCAGTCATGGAAACACGGGTGCCAACAAAAGGTGATGACATTCACCCTCCAATGTCTAACAGCACATTATCTGGAAAATATGAAGTCTAACATCAATGTTATCAGCTATTCTTTGATGTAAGTCTCTCTTCTTCCCATTCTACAACTGGCATTTAGGACAGTTATTATGGAGTTTACAGGTTTTGTATATTATTTTTCTTTCATAATCATTATTAAACCAAGAACTTGAATCTTATGGCAGGTCTTTATATAATACCTCTATTTATACAGTGTTACTGGGCCCTCAACTCCTTTTACTTTCATATGAGGCTTTATCTCATGATGAGTGTGGTATTAGTTGTGAATGTTTAGAGCCACTGTTAGGGTGGATACTAGGGGGCATTTACTAAGGAGGTAAGAGCCTGTTGAAAACAGGAAATTAAGACAGTACTGGGCCGGGGGGGGGGGGGGGGGGATGATGGGAGGGAATGCTGTAGGAGCAACCAGGGAGTTGAGAGGAAATTCTGCAAGCTCATTTATGTGAGTGGTCCTTTGTACCTGTATGGAGCCTCCCCTGCGATCTGCGTGCAAAGATCCCAGTGTAGGATGAGGGCATGGGAGAGCACTGTACTTTAGAAAATCAGAGAGAATGATCACCCCTTTCAAAGGCTGAATGTAAGTGGAGACCAAGGAGGGGAGAGAAAAAGGCTATTCAGGTTGGGCAAATGAGGTCATTAGTAACGCTGATGAGAGCACAGTGCAGTGAAGAAGGCAACATAAAGTGAGGTGTGAGAGAGAGATGGAGGAAAGGCTTTCAAGAGTGCAGAAATAGTCCACTCAAGGAATGTGGAGGCAGGGGGTAGCAGGGAGATGGGATTTTGATTAGAGAGGCAGGTGAGGTCGAAGGATAGTTTCATCAAGAAGGGGGGTATTTTGATGAGACTGCCCAAGGAAAGGGAGGGATTATGTGAGCACGCAAGGGAAATCAAGGAGTGGGAGTGAATGAGATGAAACAAAGAGAGTCTGTGGACTTAGAGGTGCATTGCAAAAGAGAGAGAGAGAGATGGGAGTCCCATAGATGGGGAGAAGTATCATAGGGAAGAAGGAGGGGAGTAAGAGTTGATCCAGAAGGGAGGAAGGAAGAGAAAGAAGATAGTTTCTGCCAAGTGGTATTGACTTTACCCTTGAAGTCCATCTACTGAGTGGAGGAATAGAGAATTTGAGATAAATCTGGATCATACTGTCCATTGTTAACAAAATACTATCCTGCAGATTTCACAAAAGATTTTAGCATGAAAATTGACTATTCCTCATTAGTAAGTTAATGGCCAAACTGAGGCTTTAAGCCACCGGTCACACTGCTTGTGGTAAGAAAAGGAGTACTAGTGGCACCTTAGAGACAAACCAAGTTATTTGTGCATAAGCTTTTGTGAGCTACAGCTCACTTCATCGGATGATGGAGCTGAGCTGCAGGAGTCTCTGGAGGGATTCTGGCTGATTCAGACATACTTCTCGAAATTGCATGCAAGAGGTGGAGTTCCAGCACTGGGTTCCGGTGTGCAGATTGGGTTTCTCAAGGCTGGCTCAATGCCATTGGCAAAGGGTGAAGCTGGGGCTGTGATGCCAGACTCATGCCAACTCTTCCAGCCCAGGACAGGGGGAAGCTAGTACCTCTATTGGTGCCAGCCTAGCACAGTTCCTGTGCATCGCACTTGATTTCACCTGCATAGGAGAGACAAGAAGCGGGAGAGAGAATCCTTGCAGCAAAGCTCCTTGCTTCTTTTCAGTGACTAAGTAATGCACTTTGAAATCTTCCTCATTTGATACCATATAGCTACTGTCATTGGAATTGTCATTGTAAGAGAAGGAATCCTTGCCATTGGAGGATTTAAAAAATAGGGATAGACAAACACCTGCCAGGGATGGTCTAGGTACACTTGGCCCTGCCTGAGCACAGGAGGCTGGGCTTAATGACTTTTCACGACCCCTTCCAGCCCCACCTTTCTATGATTCTATGGTTGTATTATACATTGATAGAAAGATTGGTTAGACACATAAAATTCTGCTTTCAGTGATATGTGATTTCTAAGAGCCTCATTCTGCCCTTGTCCTTACCCACATTGAGTGTTTCCTTATTGTGCAAGTGGTCCCATTAATTTTAATAGGACAACTCCCGGAGACAGGTGCTACTACTCAGCATGATTAAATGTGGCAAAAATTAGCCCAGTGCTATGATATATGAACAGTTCTATTTTAAAGAATGCTATAAATATATTGAGGCAAGTTCATCTTTATTGTAGTTAGTTTTCCATCCCAGTCACTGTGCATAGTTTTTGATGCTTACAATCAGTGTGGCTCAGCCATACAGTAAGTGACCTTGAGCCTCCATTGCTAATTAAGTTGTTTCATTTTGAACTGAACTGATTTATTTTTTCAGAGCACAGAGTCATGTTGTTACCTATGTCAGGAGATTACATATTATTTTTTTCCAGGCCAATGGCTCTAGCATTTAGGGGCATTTAGGAAAATTGACTGACTTACTTAAAAGAGGGGGGAACCACAGGATACTAGATTAGAATGATTTTCAGTGTTTAGATTTAAAGAAAAGATCTCATGTGGATGCATCTGTATGCCCCAAAATTTAAATGACTAAACTCAAAGATTGCTGTCCCATCCACAATATCTAAAAACAGCCCAACAGAAAATGCTAGAGCCATTGGCCTGGAATTTCCCAGAGTTTCAATGGGTTTAAACTGCCCCTTACCCATACTCACATTCTTCTCATAGAGACCTACTGCCTACCCTGTCTCCGGAATGCCAAGCAAGTCCGATAGTCAAGATCTTGAGGCTTGATGGTGGCTGGACTTATTATAGGGTTTGGTGGCTGCTGTGAACATTCATATAAATGCCTGGCCTCTTTTGTCCATAGCTGACTTCCTCACCCTAATAATGTCAGGGTGTCCTTATTCTATAGATTAATATATTATTAATCTAAATTTATCATATATGTAAACTTGTTGCCCAAGCAAGTTTGTGATTATGCATTTGTGGATGTTCTTATCCTAAAATATCCAAAGATGGCATCAGTTTGATTTCCTGCGGTAACCTGGTAACCTGGTATCATTTTATACAAGCTTTTAGCAAAAATCATTTAAGCAAAATATTCCCAGAGTAACTCACTTATGCTAAGAACATAAGAATGGCCATACTGGGTCAGACCAATAGTCCATCCAGCCCAGTATCCTGTCTTCCAACAGTGGCCAATGCCAGGTGCTTTAGAGGGAATGAATAGAACAGGTAATCATCAAGTGATCCATCCCCTGTCGCCCATTCCCAGCAAACAGAGGCTAGCAACACTGTCCCTGTCCATCCTGGCAAATAGCCATTGATGGACCTATCCTCCTTATCTAGTTTTTTTTAACCCTGTTAATGTCTTGACCTTCATGACATCCTCTGGCAAGGAGTTCCACAGGTTGACTGTGAGTTGTGTGAAGAAATACTTCCTTTTGTTTGTTTTAAACCTGCTGCCTATTAATTTCATTTGGTGAGCCCTAGTTCTTGTGTTATGAGAAGGAGTAAATTACACTTCCTTATTTACTTTCTCCACACCAGTCATGATTTTATAGTCCTCTATCATATCCCCCCTTAGTCATCTCTTTTCCAAGCTGAAAAGTCCTAGTCTTATTAATCTCTACTCAGATGGAAGCTGTTTCATACCCCTAATAATTTTTGTTGCCCTTTTCTGTATCTTGTCCAATTCCAATATATCTTTCTTGAGATGGGGTAGCCAGATCTGCACACGGTATTCAAGATATGGGTATACCATAGATTTATATAGAACCAATATGATATTTTCTGTCTTATCTATACCTTTCCTAATGATTCCCGACATTCTGCTGCTACACATTGAGTGGATGTTTTCAGAGAACTATCCACAATGACTCCAAGATCTTTCTTGAGTTGTGCCAGCTAATTTAAACCTTTGTAACACTTTGCAGTCTGCTTTGGACTTAACTATCTTGAGTAGATTTGTGTCATCTGCAAATTTTGCCACCTCACTGTTTACCCCTTTTTCCAGATCATTTATGAGTATGTTGAACTGCACCGGTCCCAGTACAGATCCCTGGGGGACACTACTATTTACCTCTCTCTTTTCTGAAAACTGACCATTTATTCCTACCCTTTGTTTCCTATCTTTTAACCAGTTACTGATCCAGGAGAGGCCCTTCCCTCTTATCCCAGGACTGCTTACTTTGATTAAGAGCCTTTGGTGAGGGACCTTGTGAAAGGCTTTCTGAAAATCTAAATACACTTATCTACCGGATCCTCTTTGTCTACATGCTTGTTGACCCCCTCAGAGAATTCTAGTAGATTGGTGAGGCATGATTTCCCTTTACAAAAACTATGTTGACTCTTCCTCAACAAATCATGTTCATCTATGTGTCTGATAAATCTGTTCTTTACTAAGGCTCATAGGCCTTAAAGCCTTATGCTAACTACTTAAGCTAATGTCTTACAATGGGTTGGCCTGTAGGTTTCTTGTGTTTCTGCTAAATTAAATACATTTAAACTAGCTTTATGAACTATAACCTTGGGCTGCAGATTGAAAAAAGCTGAATGCTGATGTTAGACTCCTGAGAGCAGGAATCACAAGTATTAATGTGATCTGCCAGGATCTATATTATTTAAATGTACAACAGCATTCAAGGAGAGATCCAGGGGAAAGATTGATACGCTTGGGCTTCTGCCCTAATCCCTTCTCTTGTGCCCACTTCCACAGTAGGGGTAGTGAGTATAAAAATGACTCCTCTTCCTAAAGTAGTTGCTGCTGCTGCCCTCCAAAAATGGGAGCAAGAGCTTAGATCTGTAGGGCTCCCTTGAATGCTAATCTCTGACGTTGCTTCCTGCCATGATCTGCATCTCCTCACCAACTCGCCCTTGAGTATCAGTTGGCAAGGGGAGTTCACAATACCAAGGCTCTGTACACCATTTCTATGTCATACATCTGCCTTCCCCAGAATGTCCTTTCTGCTTGGGAGCAAGAATGAGTTTCAGAAATTGGATTGATCTTATATTGTTGAAGTCAGTGGGAGTTTTACCATTGATTTCAATGGCTGCAGAATCAGATGCTGGAAAGGGGCGGGGATCTGACATTAGTAAATACAGTGGATTTAATGAATATTATTGTGGTGTATTGAAAACTTTGTTAAAATTGTGATCTATCATTTTAACATCTCAGGGGTTTTCCTTGTCCTGCTTGCAGGCCAGTGGGGTCTCTAGGGAAGCATGCAATCAGTCAATTCAGGGGACAGACAGCTTAGAGTAAGGTGCGGTGAATTGTGTCTCTGTTTTAGGGAGCAGCCTGCTTTCTCTCTCTGATTTGTGTGTTATTGGTCTAAATTCTATGAAATAAACCTTCCAGGAAGAATATTTATGTTTTTATCCAACTTCTCTCTGTTTATGCTGTTAGGGAAAAAGGTTTCCCCTCCCGTCTAGGGTTAGGAGGGTAGCCTTCCCTGGACTTCTGTATTAGCCAAACAAAACACAGAGTCTTGGCTCTTTGATAAAGTGAGGCACTTTAATGCTAGCAAGTACGACAGCTGAAGGGCTCACCAATTCCTTTACAGAGGAAAATGGTGAAGCCCCGAACAAAGAACAGAGATGGGCTTTTATAGCCTGGTTCAACATACAGTGTGATATCTCTTCCAGTTCAAGCCGGTTAACCCAGTCCGTTTGAAGTTCTGGGGTAGGTATAAACATGGAGGCTTATCTGTATAAGGAATTCTTTCCCCAAAACAGGGAGTACAGGTTACACACAGTTCACATTCCTTCCACCCATAACCTTAGAGAGAAGACAGATAAGCATAGAAAAAAGACAGAGGCCTAGCTTTACATGATTATAGGGTTGTTTTCTGGTTCTTTTCTTTATCAATGCCATGACTATAACAGTTATGAATTTGGTTGTTTAAAAGTTGCCAGGGTTTTGTGTTGCGGTTCTGGATTGTTGCTCGAGTCGGGTATAAACAAGGCTTGACTTTTCTTTTTCTATCAAAGCTCCTGTTCTATCAGCTTTTTCACTTTGAGTTATGATGTCTGGGATGGTCCTTAAGGCTTGATTAGTTTAATTTCTGGGCATAAAGTTTCAGTTATATTGGAATATTTGTGGCAGTTATGATGGGGTGCTGAAGGGAGCCCAAATAAGACAGAAGTAGGAGCAGGGAACTGTGGCACAGTCATTCCTGCCTGGCAACCGGGCACAGTGCTAAAAGGAGAGGCAATCACTAAGGAGATGCCTCACCTTCCCCACTGTAGGTCATTTTCAAAACCTGGGCTAGAAGAGGACTCTGTGTCTCTAGGTGTGACTGCAAGATGCAACTCTTGCAAGTTTCTCCTTGAAATGCTACTTCAGACTATTAACGCACTTGAGACTCTAAAAATAGCGACACTGGAATATAAACTAGGTACTCTAGCTCCTCATCTGAGTGCAACAGATTTTTTTAAAAAGTGCTCAAATGGCAAATAGAAATACTCCTGATACTGTTAATATTCATCAGTGTGAGATTGCCAGAACCTCTCTGCTGCCTTGATTAAGGATGGTGATTTGCTTTATAGGAAGGCTGAAGTCCTTGAAAACTTGATGAGAAAATACCTCCCTTAGGGCATAAGGCCTCCACAAAGAAGCTTTCCCGTATGGAGTTCATGTATACCCTTATGGGAAAAAGTGTTACTTCTTTGAGAGTTAATACAGGTTTTAAAAATTATAGTTCAACACAGAGTAAGAATCCTGTGTTTTTCTTTCAGGCGTATAATTGTTTAGGCCTGGGATATCTCTGGGGATATTGGGGGCCTTATTGTGCAAGGCAATGGATACCATACCGCTGAGAGGTGCTGAGCAGTTTAAACTTCTGTTAACTTCAGTGGGAGTTGAGAGCCCTTCAGGAGGCTCTGAAAACCTTGCAGGATTGGGCTCTAATTGTGTCTTGTGTTCTGCTTGAGACAGTGAATGTGACAAGGACTTGCTCCTGCTCCCATTGAAGTCAGTAGCGAAACTCCAATTAACTATCAATCCCTCAAAGGCAGAAGGATCAAGCCATAGATTTGGAGGATTGGGTCCAGAAAAAGGAGTGTGGAGATTTTTATCAGTGCTTACATGGACAAGAGTCACACATCCGACAGTAAATTGTCCATTGGGCCTGCCAACCCAACCTGACAACTCAGTGCAAAGGTGGACTCTTGCTGTTATCTAGCCACACCTAACAGAAAGGGTGTCTTACATGGCAACACCTTTTCAGTAATATCTTTGCCATTCAGGTACTCAAAGACTTCTCTGGTAGTTTAGGGCCATCCAGCACAAAAACAAATACTACCCTGGTTTATCCTTGAACCCAAACAATGAACCTTGGTGTACACGTAATCCAGTTCTAGATCTGAGCACTGCTTTGTCAGTCCTGCCCTACTGTAAAAATGATTGGAATATTTGTGTTAATGTGTTTGAAAATTTTATTGTTTCTACCATTAGAGCAGAGTATTAATATTTGATTTAGGTCTAAATAGCGTGTAATTGGATGTAAAGCTTGGTGGCATTTGCGAAGATCCTTTTGCACTGAGATAGTTTAAGTTGAGGCAGCTGTAAAGAGGACAGATGCAAATGCTGCATGTACCAAGAACAGACTATTCTGAATGTAGTCAGACATCATTAATCTGTCCTTGGTTTATCCAGATGTCTGGGTATCTGGTAGACTTATAGTATGCATGAATTGTTGCCTGGTTGAAGGGACACTATGTCAAGGCTATTTTAGTCCCAGAGTTTAAACAATTTAACTTTTTTGTTCTTTCTTGTAAGGTTTAAGTTCCTTATTTTCTCTCTCTCATACACACACTTTTAACTAATCCTCCTAGTAGATCCAAAATTTTTGATGATCAATGTTGCACAGCTGCATTAGTGGTGACACAAGATGGTTAGAAAGAGAATCTGTCTTGTATTGGAGATTGTGTGGTCTAATCAGAACAATGAAGGCCCAATGGTATGATAGTATATTCCAGGGCCCCAGGAAGGTAGTCAGCATGATGGTGAGGTTGAGCTTAGTTTAAGGAAGTTCCCAAGGGACCACTCAAAACTGGAAGGTCAGAAAATGGTGGCAAACTCCCTGTACCAGGACTACCTAATCAAAACATATTGCAGGTGATCATAATTATAAACATTTCCTTCCATTTCTAAAATCTGTCAGCTCATTATTATGCCAATCTATGATCTTACCAGACCCCATATCAGTTATTTTATCTCAAATCCATCCAGTTTATACCATTCTTACTGCCACAAACTTTTGCTCATTTTATCAATAATTATATATAATAGGCTTTTGTTGCATTTCACCTACTTTGGACAACAGAATATAATAGGCCACTGCACAACAGAGAGAGCTGAGGGGAGTTGTGGGGGAAAAGTAGGTTTTTGAAGTGGGAGGGGGAAATGGCTGGAATGATAGACTTAAGTGGAGGAGACTTAGGTGAGTAAATGTGTGAGCGGGGCTGGACGTTGCGAGAGCGCTCTATGGATTTGTTGAATTAATACAGAATGTGCTGGTACACGGCACTCAATAGGTAGCCTTGTTCCAGGGTTTTATAGGACCAAACTTGTGCAATGGAAACGGTTTCCTTTGTGCAATTCTTTACATTTACTGTGGGAGGATGGGGAGAGTATGGAATGTGTGTGAGAAGGGTGTAGAGGTGAAGACAATATGAAGAGAACAGAACCTTAGAACATGACTGGAAGAAGGAAAAAAAAGGGAGATTCAAAGGGATGAATACTTCTTCTCCCACTCACCATTTTCTGAAGTGTCCTAGTTCTTCATTGTGGTGGAAGGGGGAAGAGGTGGTACCCTCCCCGTGATACCTCATTGATCGCCCCCAGCCGATGTCCCAATTCTATCATTTTAAAATTTGGCCAATCCCCAGGGGAAGAATGGGGCGGGGGGAAGAGAGGGATGGGGGAAGGTTCCTGTAGCCCCACTGCTTCTTTTAGGACATCAGCTACCTCTGATTCAGTTGCTATGGAGGAAATATTTTTTCTTTCTAAGGGTCTCCACTGCAATCAGAGGTGTTACTGAAGCACCGGTAGACATACCTGAGCTACCTTTCATCTAGCTAGCTTGAATAACAATAAGCTGCAGCAGTTTGGGCTAGCCCCTTGAGGGTTCTAAGTGGGCTTGTACAGCCCGTGCTGCCTCGGCTTCGTTGCTATTGTTATTTGATCTAGCTCGATCAAAGGTAACGCAGGTACGTCTACACGGGCTGCAGTCACATCTCTACTGCAGTGGAGACGTACCCTACACTAAGACCTATGTCCCCAAATGATGTCATTAAATGATAGAGGCATTGAGATACTTTGCCACCAATGGTTATCCTTAGAAGCAGTGTTTAAAAGCTACAGCACTCTAACAAGTATTCAATTCAAATACGCACTCTTCTGTTCCATCATCTTCCCTACAATTGCACCAATGGGAGAGAGAATCATTGGATATTACAGTTATCTTAAATTATTACTTTCAGCTCACCCATCAGCATGACTGATCGCAAAGTGTTATACTAGGCACTTTTTTGCAGCGGGTACGGTAATAGAAAAATGTATTACAGGTATGGCAATGTAGATAAAAACAGTGACGTGAGATACTGGACAGCTGTACTTATTTGGCATGGATTGCTTTTTACTTCCACCAAATAGAGATTTCCTTAGTGCATGTAGCATGAAGACACGAGATCCAATATTACATTGTAGAAATTCACAGCCTGGCTTCTCATGGAAAAAGCAATCAGAACTATCCTTTTAAAAATCGTCTGAGTAATTCAGTTCTATTCTGGCCTGTAGAGTGTTTTGTATACAAAGAAGTATTGCTAGCAAAAACACCAACAATTTGAGCAGAGAAAGATATGATTGTGCCAGATTCTGTTCACATTTACACCATTGTAAATCAAGAGTACGTCCGCTATAATAAAGGGAGTCACTACAGATTTACACCCAGTGTGAATTACAACCATATTACAACAGTGTTAGCTGTTTAAAGAGTTGAATGAAATAAAAGAGGCAGATGTTTGGCCAGTAGAACTTTCCAGATTTTGTGTGTCAGTGTAAATCAACATAACTTAAGTGTATGCAAAGTTTCCAGGCTGGATCTTCAAAGGGGCCTGTAGGAATAAGGCACCCAAACACCATTGACTTTCAAGAGGAGTTGAGTGCCTAATGCCTTTAAGTGTAGCAGGTTGGAATGTTGTTACTTTGGTAACACTGTTCAGTGCGTCTGTCCTTGGAGCGCCAGTGTCCAGTGCAGCCTGCTAATTCAGCAGACCTCGCTGTTAATCAAAAAAAGACCACAGGCACAGTTTGGTGACAAAGGCACTCAGCCAGGTTTATTGCCTTCAAGGCACAGTCCTAGCATCCTGGCTCGGTGGTTACCGGTACACTAAACATGTATGCCCAGTGGTAAGGAGTGACTCGTTACCCCAACGTGTAAAGAAGCCCTAAGTAATGAAATCAGTATACATTTGTTGTCAAGATAACTTTTTGGATCCCACACTGGAACCATTATGGGTTAAGAACTTACTCTGTCCTACAGTAACTACTCCACAGTAAAGGTTGAAGCTTCTGATGTAACCCAATTTTTCAACTCCATCTGCTCCAATTTATGTTAGGGATTGGATACAGAATTTGGGAGTTGGCTTTTGTGTCCTCCCCCAGCCCTAACTGATTGAACTGCATCACTTGAATAATACCTTCAAGAGCCAGGACCAGAGATTCTAAATTACCCCTTCTATGATGTCTCCTCTTACCAGGGTAAGTATGGACACAGCTTGGATTTTCTGGAATGTTTCCAGTGCAAATATCCCAGAAAAGTGTCATTAGCAGTCTTGGTAGAAGGTTCCTGGAGCCCACTCGAAGGGGATGCACTCCTGCCAGAATTCACTGACGTTGTTGGGCCTAGTGTTCAGGTGCAGGGTGGTGTTGGTGGCCTGTGATATACAGGAGGTCAGACTAGATTAGTGATACTCAGACTGAGGCTCGTGAGCTTCAAACGGCTCTTTAATGTGTTTCCTGTGGCTCTTTGATGTGTTTCCTGTGGCTCTTTGCAGCACGTGCCATTAACACATGGTGTGATTTTAATTATTAACCAATCAGGATAATAATTATATTTGATTGGTCATTTTGCTCTGAGAATATTATATATATAAAATTCTAAATACTGCCCTTGTCATACTGTTTAAATATGAATGTATAGTACATGAACTATCCTTTTAAAAATCGTCTGAGTAATTCAGTGAATAGTGAATGAAACAATGAATTCACTCTACTGTAGCTCTTTTGGGTAATGTTGATCGCTAATTTGGTTCCTGAACCCATTGAGGTCTGAGTATCACTGGACTAGATGATCGGGTGGTTCCTTCTGGCCTTATAGTCGGATTCTATAAACATAATATGGTAGCCCTCAGGTTTTTAGTTAGTTAGTAAACAATCCCCAACTTTTCAGATTTCTATGCAGGTCTGTGAAATAAATGGATTTAATACATTTCTAAGCCATAAACTGTACTCTAAAAAGTGTGCTTAATAAGTTTTCATACTAAAAGCATGTGAACATGGCTGTAAGGCCCTCTATAGTACTCAGGCTTTAATACGTGCAGATAATTATAGGAGAATTTGAATACCTTGGGTATTTTTTGCCTTCCTCTGCAGCATGGCATGTGTCACTTGTCGGGATTATATGGGTGTCTTATTTTATCAATTCCTTGCCATTGCAGGGGCCTCAAGGATCTTGGCCCCTCCTATTCTCTCTATGGCACACAATAGTTTAGTCTCCTGTAGGCTGTAATACTTTGGTCTAATTTTGGTTGTTGGGTTTAGTATGTTGGTGCTAGGGAGCTTTGGTGGCCTGTGATAAAGGAAGTCAGATTAGATGGCCTTAAACCCTTCTGGCCTTAAACTCTCTATTCTATATTACTTCTATTAGACATACTTGTTCACATCTGTAATGGCATGGCACCCACCTCTTGCAAGTGTCCACTTCTGGTCAGGTGTGTCTCCACTTCTCTGTTTATGGTGACCCCTTCTAGCAGTTTCTCTGGTAGTTTCCACAGACTCAGCCCTCCGGCTGAGTGACTCACATTCTGTATGGAACACAATTCAAACAGACCCCTTCTGGGATATTAGTACAACAAGTCTTTAAGTGCTCCTGGCCTTGGTAGGAGGCCATGTCCCCAGGGCTTCCTCCAGGAGACTTTTTGCTCACTCTGGTCTGTTCTGGCCCCCCATCTCTCCAGCTGGTCCTCTTAACAGTTCAGATCCCTTTCTGGGGATTTATCATTCTCTAACTGGGGGGAGACCCAGGTCCACCTATTACTCTGGGTCCCAGCCTAGGGACCCTAAGAATAGCTGCCACGCACCTTCAGATCCCTCTAACTCAGTGGTTTTCAACACACAGTCTGCATGCCGCTTGTGGCCCAATCACAGCTGTGGTCCATGTGATATCCTCAGGGCAATACAGGTAGTATATATATTCTGGGCCACATATGTAGCCCACAATGGTAAATAAGTTGAGAACCATGGCTCTAACTAAACTGCTTTCAGTTCCTTGGGCCACTACCCCATGACCCCTGCCTTCACCAATTCATCAGCCCTACCTCAGGACTCTTCTATGTTCACGCCTAGCAGCCAGCCAGATCTTTCTTGCTCCCCCAGACCCTCCCAGCACTGAGCTATCTGTGGTGCTGCAGTTCTCTTTGGCCAGCATAGAGCACCATCTCCAGTCCACTGACTCTGGTCTGCACTGCAGCTCCTTTTATACTATTCTGCAACCCTCTGATTGGCTAGCTCCTTGAAGCCTTCCCCAGACTGACTGACTGCTTCCTGTGCAGTCTGTCTAGGCAGCTTCGAGAACTTAGCTCAACTGCTCCTTTCCTGGGATGATTGTGGCAGGACCCTGAGACCTCCAGCAGTAGCCTCTGGATCTGCTCCACCCCATCCCAGCACCACTGATCTTTGCTACCAAAATGGGATTATTGACATTTTAGTCCATTCTCTGATGTAAAAAAATTTGAGTATGAAAAGCAATTTTCGTAAAAATAATCTTGAATGCTGCTCAGATTCCTTCATTTATTGTTTTATTAAGTAACAGACATTTCTGTTCACTTTAAATTCACAAATAGACGAATTATTTACAAAAGCAGTTTACTTCAAAGGGAGGCAGTATCAATCACACAAAAATGACAAGCGTTCTGCAGCTCAGTAGAAAAGCCTTGATTTCAATACATGAAAATTCATGAAGTGTAATGACTGGAGCTTAAATGAATGTACTTCACTGACATTATCTGTATAATCACAGTTACTAATTAAAAGATACACCGATCCTTGTGCTGTACAAAAACTGAATGATAAAGATGGAATTAAAGAAGATCACACAGAATTCATCTGGACATGTTGCATGGTGCATGATTTTGCTACATTTACACAGATAACAAGTGACAGTCAAACAGCAAATCAGTGACGGGTTCATAGAGGGACAGATTCTATCTCCCTTACTCACAGTGGATGAAATTCACCCTTTTGCAGAGGGCCAGCACAAGCCCTATACACTATATATGTCCCACTCAAACCCTATTTTAAGGGCATACATGGAATTTAAGGGATGGCTAGGCAATGTGCACAAGGGTGAATTTTAACCACTAAATAGCTCCTTACTCAGAAAGTAGTCCTACTGAAATGAATGGGCCTGCTCTTGGAGTATGATGGTCATAACATCGGTGAGGGTGACAGAATCTGGCCCTAAGCAGGTGAGGAAGAACTCCTCCATGCCAGTGGGAAAATGGAGCCATTCCATTTTCAGGTACACAAGAGCAAAGTAACATTCTGCATAAATGTACAAAGGGGGAGGAGATCAAAGTGTTCTATACAGGATGCCACAGTAAAGGACTCAGGCTCTTTGCTAGAGCAGGAAATGGTAGAAAACGGGCCTGGTGGCAGGAGGCTATGCTGTGGATCAGGAGGCTGTGTGGGGTTGAAATGACAGTGGGTTGCTAGGTGCTTGGGTACTTGAAGGAGCCTGGACATTTTGAGAGGATAAGGAGTACCATAAAGCCGTAAAGGCTTGCTTCCCACCTTAGCGAGGTGGAGAGGATATGTGTGGGGAAGGATGAGTGCCTTAAAGGCAAGGGTTATGGGCTGGAAGAGGTCAAAGGTCACACCCAGAGTTAAGGGGAAATGGAGGGAATTTTCAGCATCATTGCTAGGAGAGCCAGGGGAATTTCAGACCCAGACAATACAACCTTGTTCTTATATAGCACTTGCCATTCCTAAATCGCAAAGGGATTTACAAAAGAGAAGTGTCAGTGTTCCAGTTTTATAGATGGGGAAACTGAGGCAAAGAGCGTTGGGACAGAAGGTCACTGGCATAGTCAGGAATAGAGCCATGGTCTACTGACTCGTAGTCCAGTGTTCTCTGCATTAGTAGATAGCATCACAGAAAAAGAGAATTTTCTGAGGCAACCCCTCTCCCCCCACGGAATATATATGTCATGACAATAGAACCACAAGAAATTACTTTAATTTTATGCAGTCTACCTCTTCTGTGACAGGCATTGCACTAGTTTTAATGTCTAAATCTACACTCGATTTGCTGCTGTTATATGTAGATCTCCACCTAAGCAACATGATCTTCTTCAAATACTTCATGGTGTTATTCTTTACAGTTACAAAGCACATGGTGTTGATCATGCTGTTGCTCATGGCAATGCACTCAACTATGTAAAAGGCTGTAAGGTAATGCTTCTCTTTCACAAAGACTGTGGGGAAAAAGTCACGG
Organism: Caretta caretta; assembly: GCF_965140235.1. Lineage (NCBI taxonomy): Eukaryota > Metazoa > Chordata > Testudines > Cheloniidae > Caretta > Caretta caretta. Next base: position 192,881,767 of record NC_134208.1, on the reverse strand, counting down.
ACAATTGTGAATCCATAGAATGGGGCCCAGCAGAGGACATAGGCTGTTAAGATACACATAAGTACCATAACTGTTTTTCTTCTGCACCGGAGCCTCTTTCTGATCTGTTCTGTCTGGAACCCTGGGACAGTTTTAAACCAAAGCTCTCTGGAAATCTTGGCATAACACAAGGTCATTGTGATTACAGGTCCAACAAATTCAATGCCAAAGATGAAGAGGAAGTAGGATTTATAATACATTTGCTGGTCAACTGGCCAAATCTGGCCACAAAAAATTTTCTCCTGATTTTTTACTATGAATATTACAGTTTCAGTCGCAAAATATGCAGATGGTATCGCAATGAGTATGGAGACTATCCAGACCAAAGCAATTAGGAAAGTAGCTGTTTGATAATTCATTCGTGGTTTGAGTGGGTGGACAATGGCCAGATACCTACAAAAGATAAATAACATACTCAGAACAAAGTCAGGAAAGCTTATTATCTAAAGTACATTTCTGAATCCAAGCAGGGTAATTTACTGGGGAGGGGACAGAAATTTTCATTGTTTTAAAAATGGAGAACTTGATAGATATTTGCTTTCTTGAAGGAAAAAGAGACAAAAATAAGTAAAAAATGAAGCAGCCTAAACTTAGGCTCCTAAATCCATAAATAAGCATCTGACTGAGTGACTGAACTTCCAGAAGTACTGGCCATCTTGTTATTGCTCAGCACTTTGAAAATCTGGCTGTCTATTTAGGTGCCTAAGTATGGATTTAGGAGCCTACATTTTAGGTTCCTGTTTTTGAAAAATCATGGCTTAACTTCCTACCAATATGGAAACATTCTTTCTTTAACCCTGATCCTGAGTTATGAGAGACAGGATGAAAAGAAGCTGTAAACATCTTTTAAGGGTTAGTCGGTGACACAGATACAATACACAGTGATTTATTTGTGTTGTTCTTAGATGGACTAGATGCACATATATCTGTGTGAGACTTGAAAGCACACAGTAATATATCCTTAGAGGACAAGGAGGAAAATACATTCCTTGGCTGAGAAGTACTTGAATGTGTAGGATTAGGGAAGATACAGTTACTACCATTCAATCTCTGTGTAAAGATATTTAAAATAATGGAAACACAACTATTTTATACGGTAATAAAGGTTTGAATTGAAATCAGACCTACCGATACTTTTAAATATTTACATCTCAGGATGTTTTCATATAATTGATAAAGGGTTTTATATATAAATCCTGGCAGTTTACTCTAATGTGGATTTTTGTTTTGTGTGTAGCAAGAGACTATTGGTAATAGGAGCGTAAATTTTCTATGACCATTTAGCTGCCATATTACTTACCATGACGACAGCTGCTTGCACTCATTAATTATTAGAAGACTGCAATCAGTTTGCTGCTGCCATTCACCACGCAGCAGTTAACAAAAGCTAAGGAGAAAGCTTAGTATTTTATATGCAAGATGAATCAATTGCTATTGACTCAATTAAGTTAAAAAGGCACAAGGGGCCATATTATAGCACCTGTTTTCACTCTGATCTTGGTGGGGAGTTCTGCTTAATTGGGGACACAATTTGGCACAAGAAGATTTGAACCATCTTTTCCACATAAAGAACATTTTGATCAAATGTATTCACAAAATGTGTCTACCCTCCCAAGCGATCTGTAGTTTTGTATTCCACATCAAGGTGTAATAACTGTTTAAAATAGTGCAATTTATCATTCATTAGAAGGATTTTATGCCTGTATATTATATATTATTGGATCACTAATTCATAAATAAATGAAATGTCAGTCAAGCTACTTGGGTGCCCCATCTGGGGTCAAATGCACACCTCAAAGATCTTCTTGGTACAGACAAGATCCCATGGAATGGCAAAAGAGGTCACCCCCAAAGCAGTGCAATGGAACAGACAACTGTATATATTTTTATTATTAACTGAGTGCTGCTTCTCTTTTCACCAAGTGAAAAGTTCCCCATTTTAAATAAATGCCAGTAAAACAGAAGAATACACCAGCCCAGCTTCTTAGTGCTGGCTGAGAAGTGCTTGGCAGAACTAAGGAGGCATAGGTACAAAGGTGACTTAAGCCACCTTCCTGTCCCCCTGATCCTGGGGCTTCTCCGCCCTAATACCATCTTCTTGCACATGGTAGAGCACTCTTCAGGCTGCTCTAAATTGCACTAAGTGATCGTGGCTGCCATTATGGAAGCTGGAGACTGTGCAGTTGCAAGAATGCTCTAGCCATTCCCCAGCCATATCCCCTGCACTGGCTGTGGCTGGGGAGCTAATGGAACATAGGCACAGCTGTGGCAGCTCTACGTTACCTGAGGATCCTTCTGTGTTAGGGGGAATCTGCCAGTGGCCAGCTAAGTTGCCTTTAGGGCAGCATTGCACCAGTTGAGTTGCACGAAACTGCCCTGACATGCCTCAGCTCATCATAATATGTACGAATTATTCCCATCTAGGGTGTCCCAGCGATGCAGGATGGGCTCAAAATGTTGACCAGCAAAAATGGAGAGGTCAACATACTGTATTGCCATATCTCCTGAACTTTGTTCCAAAAATAGAGAATACTATGGATATGAATGTTTCTACTTTAGAGTATCTTACTGCAAAAATGTTTTCCTGAAATATCTTTTAAAATAGTGCATCTTAAGCTTGCTTATCACATGATTATCCAAGCTCTCAGATAAACAGAATGTTAGCAATTTCTTCTTCTTCAGTTAACCATTTTGAGCAAAAGAGATGTGAATGAATTATAGATCGACATTTGCCCGATCAAAGAAATAACCACAGGGGTTTTAATTGATTGCTATTGGGCAAAAGGAGCTTTCAACAATTTTTTTAAAAAAAATTTAAACCCTCTTACAAAAAGAGAGAACACTTAGGCTTTAAAATTGCATATGGATTTATATAAACTCTGTGGCTTGGTTTTGCAATAACTTTTTAAAAATACTTTTCCAGGATCATTTTAGTAGATGGACTGGGAGAGATGCTGGAAAATCTTCTTCATGCTTTTGGCAGGCACAAGGATTTGATGACAAGTACCTCCTACTGTCTGTTTGGGAACAACTTTGTGTGAGGTGGTGGGACAGAGGAGGTGACTGAACAGGTCTGTCCAAACCATTCGTTATGATCTAAGAACAATTAAATCAAATAGAAAACTGTAATAAGCTCAAAACAAAGACATAAAGCCAACTCCTGAACTGGTTCACACAGACTACACTGGAGCTATGTCAGTTTACACCAGCTGAAGAGCTGGCTCATAGGGGCTGGTTCTTCTCCTACTTAAGCCAGTGAAAAGGCTTGACCCAATTCCCACTGGAGCTAATGGAAAGACGCTCATTGATTTCAGTGGAGGCTGGATCAATAGTATCTACACAACAGTCAGTGGAGTTACATCAGTGTTAAATTGGTATGAGAGGAGAATCAGGCCCCCAAACGGAGTAACTGAGATTATAACTTAAAATGGCATAGAAAGGAAACAGGATCAATTGCAAATATTAAGGGGAAAAGACAATAATACTAATACCCTGAGCTGTTGTAAGTCTTCAAAGCTAGTCATGTGGCATTGTGGTGTAGGGAATGACTTGTGTTGTGTGATCTTTCTCTTTGGAAACAATCTTTTCTGACTTGCCTTCCACAGATCAATTGTGACAGACTTAATTTTGGTGTCAAGCAGGTATCTGAGTCAGTGGTGCACAGGACCAATAAAACAAAAAGTGGTAGGCAAGAGCAGTAGCCACCCGATGTGAAGTCAGTGGTTATACTTTAAAAATTCTTACAGGGAGAGAAACTCCATACAAAGGTCTCAGGGATGCAAAGTGAAGCAAATTGTGTGGCATCTGGGCATTGTGAGGCACCCATGGTCTCAGAACCCAATTTGAAGAGGCTCCTTTAATGGAACTAGGGCTTAAACTAGGTGTCATTTTCATAACGGCTCGAAAAATGCAAGAGTCTCGGGTTTGATGCCCACATGGGTTCCTGTGGGACCTTGATATAGTCATTTGCCTGGGAAAATATTTGGTGCCAACCATGGAAATAAATAAATAGGAGAGGATAGTGAGTTATTGATGATGAAGACCCAGAGAGAAGATTTTTGGATGCCTAAAGCTTAGCACCTAATTCTATATTTAAATGTCCAGCTTAGTGCTGCCAAGTGCTTGATTGAATGGCAGGGGAGGGTTCTCAATAGGGCTGGCTGGAAAACAAGAATTCTGGTTCATAACATTTTTTGAAGTGCTGCCATTCATTTTATTTCCACATCAGAATGAAAACTAGATGTTTATAGGAGAGACCAATAGACCCAAATAGCCAATAGCCCAGTGATCACCAGGTGAGTACCCTAACCAGTGGACTACAGAGTAAGTCTCTCTCTGGCCCAATGAATATATAATTATGTATGAAAAGTGGAACAGCTTCAACAGAGGAGACTGAGAGAAAGTGACTGTATAGTGCAGTGGCTTGGGCTCTCACCTTGGATATGGAAGATCCAGGTTTAAATCCCTGCTTTAAATCAGGTAGAGCAGGGACTTGAACTTGGGTCTCTCACATAAGTGCCCTAAGGAGTAGGCTTTTGGCTATTCTGGGATGGTTCTCTTCTCCAAAATTCCATCCTGGGCCTGAGGAAGTTTTTCTCAAAACTGACAAAAAAAACCCCAAACACCTCCAACATATCATCAAAGAATTCCTGACCTCTGCTTAGCACCTCTCAGGATCAAGCTTTTAAGTGGCCTGATTTCTACAAATCTGCTGGACATCAATAGGGCCCATAGGTGCTCAGCACCTCTAAACATTAAGCCACTTATTTAGGTGGCACCAACACTTGAAAATCTTGGCCGTTGAGAGGGACAGGGATCCCTGGTTTCCTCTCCCTGTATAAATTAAACCATCCATTTCCCCTGCTTACCTGTCTACGGCTATAGCCAGGAGAGCATTGGTAGAGACATACAGGGAGACGGTGCGTAGGTAATTGACAGAGGCACAGAGCACATGGCCGTGCTCCCAGGACAGCTGCCGCACAACGTAGTAGTCCATCTCAAAGGGACAGCAGACAATGGCCACGATGAAGTCGGAGATGGCTAGGTTGGCAATCAGCAGGTTGGTGAGGTTGCGTAGCTTCTTGTAGCGGGCCAGGGCAGCAATGAAGATAAAGTTGCCAATGCCACAGACCAGCATGATGCCGATGAGCGCCACCCCAATCACAATCTTGGCCGCGAAGAAGGTGCGGGTCTTGGTCACATCATCCTCACTGTCCAGGGGCAAGTCGTAATCGCTGTAACTAAAATTGAATGGGAAGGAGAAATTTCGGAAGGAGGGGAAGTCCCCACTGTGGAGGTTGTAGATGGCAGCTAAATTGATGGCGGTAGTGGAGGTGTTGCGCTCTTCCTGCCCCATGGTGGTGTCTCCGCTCTTTCCACACAGTCAACTGTGCTGGGCCCTGGGATCTTGTTAATATCACCCAAAGAGTGGGAGAGGACGTGACAGGAGAGCTTGCCTGATGCTTTCCCCAAGGAGCAAGTCACCTTCTCCTCCTCCTCCTCATCGCTGTGAGGCTGAAGAGCAACAGCAACATTTGCCACCTTTTTATGGAGACAAAAAAGAAGGAAACGTATGTAGAGAACAAAAGGTGAAAAAATTGCTGAGCTGTAGGGAGAGCGTCTTCTCTTCATTAGCAATGCTCCCCTTTCCTCTGGTGATCTGCAGCTGCATGGACAGATCTGCATGGGGAGACAGTGCCCTGGTATGGAAAGATTTCTTTGTGATTATTGTCAAATCCTGTGAACTCTGACCACACGTTGGATTTTGATCCTAATTCAGCAGCAGCGTTTCATTTACTAGGCAGTTGCATTTGCACAGACTGAAGTGACATGTGGCAGGACTGTGAAATTCATGTCCAACCTCCGCTAGCCTCTCTGCCCACAGGCTGTCATGTAGCTGAGTGAGTATGAGAAGTTAGGACATGGCACCTTAGTTTGCTGTGAAACACCTGATGTACCTTTGGATACAGAAGCTTTGTAGTCTGCCTAAGGGTCTCTGAAGGGCAGCACGTTACAGGGCAGAAAAGAGGGAGAACTGCCTCATAGCATCTAAATACATTAGCTAATTAAATAAGAGCCTCCAGTGATACATGAGGGGTGGAGTAGCCAGGAAATTTCATTTGGGCAACATTTAATTGAGTACATCGTGCCAAATCCTCAGCTAGTATAAATTGGTGCAGCTCTGCTGAAGTCATGAGCACCTCACCAATTTACACCAGCTGACGATATTGCTCGGTGGAGCTGATCAGAAAGGTCTAATACAGGGGTCCCCCATGCGGTACCCGCAGGCGCAGTTGTGTGCGCCTGCAGGACACTGCGCCACAGAAATGCCACCGGTGAGCGCAGCCACCTGAGAACCACCCGCTCGCCAGAGTCTCTTGGGAATAGGAATGTGCTATGAGAAAGGTTGGGGACCACTGGTCTAATACATGGACAAATGTATCTCTAAGAGTGAGGACCCTCTTCAACAAAGAGGGACTTTATTTATATGAAAAGGAACATCTTTCTGACTTGGAGAACAAATGTTCAGAATTGTTGAAAGGGAGGGAAACCCCCTCCATCTCTTTTCTTGTCATTTCTACAAAAGATACCGAAGGAACTTCCAATAATTCTGTACATTTTGAAATGCGTCACATACCAACAACCCCCTCAGCTCCCATGCCCATGTGTGCTTTATGCACCAGAATGCTAACAGAGATGTGTCCTAGCATCCTCTTAACTGCCCGCTGGAAGTGATCCAGCCCTCCAGTTACTGATATTTAGAGGCTCAAAGCGGCACATAGTACTGGGATGAAATTGGCAGGAGCTGCTGCTTCATTGCATTAAAGCACCAAGTCCCCACAATGTCAGATGTCATCAAGTGGGTCCTACTTTGACTGCAGAGGACAATCTGCAGAGCGGAGCTGTCCTCCTGAGCTGCATTTTCCACAACACTGGCCACAGGCTGCGGGGCACTGATGCTGATGGGTTTGTGAGAGAAACTCTCATGCAAAACTTTCATTTCCAATTGCACTCGGGCTAAAAGAGTTGCAAAATGACACGCGCCGCCTAGAACAGCGAACAAACTAGATTATAATTTCAAACAGCCAACCACATCATACAATGCTGCACCCAGCCACTTGGCAGCTGTGCAAATTCAACCCCCCGACCCCCATACAAGAGACAATCCAGGTGCACTGGAACAACATGCTTTACAGAGAAAGTGATGATACATATTTCAAACAGTTTTCCTGCGAATAGCAGAGGAACTCCTAAAACAAGACAACACAGCAACAACTGACTACCTGTGACAGGGCTCATCTTCATCATGTTCTCTGAGGCTCTGGGGGTCGCCTCCAGGGTCACTCCCTGTTGCAGTCACTGGAACTGAGGCAGGATCAGGAGGAACGCAGCTGAGCGAGTTAGATAAATGACACTTTATTGCCAGAGCTGGAATAGCGTGTCAGCCCCGGAGCTCAACAAGGAGCAGAACTCCTTTGTCTGTGCGCCTGCATCTAAAGCCTTTTCTCAGTGGGAGGCACCTTGATGCTGGCCGTGCATATGTAATTTTAAAGATGCAGTACACAATACCACATGACAGCCCCTATTTTACTTTAAGGCTTCCCTACTGAACTGAACACACTCAGTGTCCTTGTCACCAAGCTCGTAACAGGAATGTCTGCTGCCGTCCTGGTCACTGCATGCTGTTTGATCTTTGTTTGTATTCGTCAGTGGTTACTTACCCAGGAGTGAATGAAGGGCTGGATTCAAGCCCTACGTTGGGAGGGGACCCTCGAAAGACCTATCAAAACTAAGACCTTCCTAACCAATTTCCTAGACATGGGACATGGTCTTGAGTTGAGAGCTAAGCATTGCTGGGACACAGCAATAGCAGAATAGCTCCTTCAGCAGCTGTTCCCCCAGCTTACAGTCAAGTAGCCCTGCAGCAGGAGTGTGCCCTTGTTATGAGTCAACAGTGTGCCCTTGTTGCCAAGAAGGCTAATGGCATATTGGGCTATATAAGCAGGAGCGGCTCCAGGCACCAGCATTCCAAGCAGGTGCTTGGGGCGGCAGTTTGAAAGGGGCGGCTGTTCTTCCGGCTGCTGCAGCAATTCGGCGGCAGCTTCTTGGTGTCTCCCGCTGCGGCAGCAAAGCGGTGGCAGCTTCTCCCCTTTGCTGTCCACGGTGGCAGGTTTTTTCACGCTTGGGGCGGCCAAAACTGTAGAGCCGACCCTGTGTATAAGTAGGGGCGTTGCCAGCAGATCGAGGGACGTGATCGTTCCCCTCTATTCGACATTGGTGAGGCCTCATCTGGAGTACTGTGTCCAGTTTTGGGCCCCACACTACACGAAGGATGTGGAAAAATTGGAAAGAGTCCAGCAGAGGGCAATGAAAATGATTAGGAGGCTAGAGCACATGACTTATGAGGAGAGGATGAGGGAACTGGGATTCTTTAGTCTGCAGAAGAGAAGAATGAGGGGGGATTTGATAGCTGCTTTCAACTACCTGAAAGGGAGTTCCAAAGAGGATGGATCTAGACTGTTCTCAGTGGTAGCAGATGACAGAACAAGGAGCAATGGTCTCAAGTTGCAGTGGGGGAAGTTTAGATTGGATATTAGGAAAAACTTTTTCACTAGGAGGGTGGTGAAGCACTGGAATGTGTTACCTAGGGAGGTGGTGGAATCTCTTTCCTGTGAGGTTTTTAAGGTCAGGCTTGACAAAGCCCTGGCTGGGATGATTTAGTTGGGGATTGGTCCTGCTTTGAGCAGGGGGTTGGACTAAATGATCTCCTGAGGTCCCTTCCAACCCTGATATTCTATGATTCTATGGAAGCTGTTGAATAACTGAAAAGTATGAGGCAGCCTTCATGCAACTGGTGGCAGCCTTGATTCTCCTATGATTCTGCTGAGCCTTTCAAGTCCTCCATCACCAAGACACAGGAAAGGAAGAGAACTTGAGCTACTGTCTACCGATACCACATTGGAGGAGAGTAATAAATGGAAAAAGAAACTCCACTCCTTGTGTTTGAAAATGTGACTGTGACAAGGTGTTCATTAATGTGATAAGTTTGCGTTTTTGTGGAAAGTCAGCCAATTCACATGTGTGAAGGTATAAGGGACACCATTCGACTGAGGACAGAGGCCAGCAGCTGGCTGGCTGGGTGATTAGCCCCACCTGTTGCACCTGGGAAAAGACCTACAGCTTAACCGTCTGACTCATAAAAGGAGGAGCAGGAAATAAAGAGGAGTAGCTGTAGTACCTACCAGAGGCTGGAGCGACTGCTGGGAGGAACTGGTTCCACAAACAAAAATGGACAGAAAGGAGACTGTGGGGAAGTTCTATTATCAAAAGGCTCTGAGATAAGAACCAGGAACTTTGGGTTGAGGAACATATGGGGGAGTGAGGGAGAGCCTTGGGGAAGTTTTGATCCTGCTTGTTGAGGCGACTTGAAATAAAAGAAAAAGAAACCACAACAACTGACCCTGCTGGAAATTACCTTCCTGGACTCAGTGAGAAGGTTCCAGATAGAATTCTCCCATGGAGGGCGCTGGCTCAGTAAGAGCAAGTTGGGTTCCAGCCAGAAGAGGGCGCTATAAGACAGAGCCTAATCTCTTACAAGAAGTTACAGTTCAGGGCAACCGCACCTGTATTTCCCCTCTATGCTCCAGCAAGGGCACCCACTCTCGGCTCTCAGCACCTCAGCCATAACCTCTTTTGGGCAGAGACCTGCATCTCTTCCCCTCCTAACTGGGGTTTTTCCAGGCTGTGCAGTTCCCTGCCTAAATTGTGTTATTCCCAGCAAGCCAAACTGTCTGAACAGGCTAGCACCTGTGCTTTGCTCTCTCTCCAAAGACTATCAACTGCACACTGAACAGCTGCTGTAAGTTACCACATAGCTCACAGCAAGCACATTTATTCTTAAGGGGAAAGCATTACAGAGAAAACATATTAAAAACAGTAAAAGAACCTTCACACTGACTGAAAGCTTACCAGAGGTCACCCCAACTGCAACATCAGGCTCTGGCAGGTGTCAGTCCTTCCAACATTTCCCTAAGGATTAAGGTCCCTCATTCAACAGAAAGGCCTGTCTGTTTGCTAAAAGAAAAGGAGTACTTGTGGCACCTTAGAGACTAACCAATGAAGTGAGCTGTAGCTCATGAAAGCTTATGCTCACATAAATTGGTTAGTCTCTAAGGTGCCACAAGTCCTCCTTTTCTTTTGGTGAATACAGACTAACACGGCTGCTACTCTGAAACCTGTCTGTTTGCTGGCTCTGAAAGAAGATCCTGAATCAGTTTAACTGAGGATAGTTATCTCCAAGTCCTTTCTTCGTTTGTTGGTCCTGGAAAGTCCAGTTTGAACAAGTAGATACACATCATCTGGTGGTGCTACCTCTTGAGCAGTTTTACAGCTTGAGTGAATTTGCCTCATCACCCCTCCTGCACCTGTTCCTTGTTCCTGAAGGGCTGTGATCCCCCCACCCCCATGGAATTACATACAATCCCCATAGGTGCAGGTTTTATGCAGGGTGCCAGGCGCCAGCCCCGCTCCGGGCTGTGGGCGGGGTCCCAGCTGCCAGCCCCGCTCCCGGCCACACACATAGGGTCCCACATCATGATTGCTGGCCCTGCACCTGGCCCCGCACACAGGGTCCTGGTTGCCAACCCCGCATGTGAGGTCCCGGCTGCTGGACCTGTAGGCAGGGCTCCACTACTGGCCCTGTGCCTGCTCCCAGCCTTGGCCCCCTTATCCCTGTCCTTGTCCCCCACTCCTGGAGACATGGCCCTACTCCCAACCTCAGCTCTGGGGCGGGGGGGGAATGAGGTAAAAAGTTTGGGGATAGTTTTTCTGGCTTTCAGCACCCCCCCCCCTATAAAAAGGCGTTCCAGTGCTACTGACGATCCCTGGTCCTCAATGATATATAAACATAAATACAATAAGATCTTCCAAAAGTATTGCAGGAATAATCCCCCCCCCCTTTCTCTCTCTCTCTCTCTCTCTCTCTCACTCACACACACATTTATAATTTCAAGTAAAATATTTCACTGGGCCTAAATTATAATACTCAGTGTAATAAGTCAAAAGCCATAAGACAGTTTTCTGGTTGTCCTGAAAGCATGCAACCAAATAAGGCACAATGAAATTAGATACACTGTACTTTGCCATATTTTGCCACAAAACATTACAACTTTCTGTTGTCAAATGTCAACGCCATGTGTGTGAACAAACATAGGGAGAAATAAAGCAAAGTTATAATGTACAATGGAATAAGACATAAAACATCCTTACATAAAATAGTACACATGAACCTTAGTGAACTCAAAGAAAGATTAATTACTGCACAAGGAACTGTTTGGAGCTTTATATTAGAAAGGTCATTCTTCTGATTAATTCTTTGCTTTAATCTCTTAAATAAAATTATATAGGATCTCAAATCTAGGCAGGATCCAAATATTTATTTTCCTTTGGTCCAGATCCTCAGTTGGTGTAAATCTGTTTATCCCCAGTGACTAAAAACATTACCTCAATGGAGCTATGACAGTTTTTATCAGCTTAGGATCTGGCCCTTTTCTCTCTTGAGCTTACACTGATCTTCCTCTGTATACAGATTAACATTGCCGAGTCTAAGTAGGGGTGTGTGTGTGTGTGTGTGTGTGTGTAAAAGCTGAATCCTTTGAAACTGCCATATTACCTTATTTAGAATGCAGAAGAGGAGTTGAGCATTGCCAATATTAAGCAATATTTTGTTGCTCATTAGATAGCAACGTTATTGATGGTTTAAAAATCAAGCAGGAAAGTGAAAATCAAATGCTGGGTCTCATGCTTGGTCTACACTACAGAGTTAGGGCAACATAAAGCAGCTTACATTGACCTAACTGTGTAAGCTTCTACACTAAAATGTCACTTCCTCTGACATAACTCGCCTGCTAAGTGGACTTAACACCACCTCTGCGAGAAGTGTAGGGCTTAGGTTGATGCAGTGGCAGTGCAGACACTGTGTTACGTTGACTTTGCTGGTGTCCAGGAAATGTCCCACAATGCCCCACCTTGACCACTCTGGTCACTAGTTTGAACTCTGCTGCCCAGTGGCCAGGTACACACCTCTCCCTATTAAAGCCATGCAAATTTTTGAAGTTCCATTTTCTGTTTTCCCGACATGGAGAGCTCACCTGGCAACTCGCGAACATGTCTAGCAACTGCCCAGGTGGCCAAGCCGAGTACACGCTGCAGACACACTCTTGCCTGGAGAACACAGGAGGTATTGGATCTCCTGGGTCTGTTGAGGGAAGAGGATGTGCAGGTACATCTCTGATCCAGCTGTAGAAAAGTCAATATTTACGAGTAGATCGCTCGGGGCTTGGTGGAGAAGGGCTACAAGAAGGACACGCAGCAGTGCTGCGTGAAAGCCAAGGAGCTGAGGCAGGCATACCAGAAGGCAAGGTGGGCTAACAGCCACTCTGGTGTGGAGCCCCAGATATGCCGCTTTTACAAAGAGCTGCATACGATCCTTGGCAGAGACCCAACCCCCTCTCCCCAACAGCCTTGTGGATACTTTAGGGGAGCAGGAGTTACAGGGGACACCATCACAGGGCCTAATAACATCAGCCACATTATCAGAGGCTCGTTCACCTGCACATCTACCAATGTGATATATGCCATCATGTGCCAGCAATGCCCCTCTGCCATGTACATTGGTCAAACTGGACAGTCTCTACGTAAAAGAATAAATGGACACAAATCAGATGTCAAGAATTATAACATTCATAGAGACTGGGAGTGGCTAAGTCATTATGCGAGATAACCTATTTCCCCTTGTTTTTTCCTACCCCCCTACCCCCAGACGTTCTTGTTAAACCCTGGATTTGTGCTGGAAATGGCCCACCTTGATTATCATACACATTGTAAGGAGAGTGGTCACTTTAGATAAGCTATTACCAGCAGGAGAGTGGGTTTGTGTGTGCGGGGTGTGTGTGTGTGTGTGTGTGTGAGAAAACCCGGATTTGTGCTGGAAATGGCCCTACTTGATTATCATACACATTGTAAGGAGAGTGATCACTTTAGATAAGCTATTAGCAGCAGGAGAGTGGGGTGGGAGGAGGTATTTTTTCATGCTTTGTGTGTATATAAAAAGATCTTCTACACTTTCCACAGTATGCATCTGATGAAGTGAGCTGTAGCTCACAAAAGCTTATGCTCAAATAAATTGGTTAGTCTCTATGGTGCCACTGTATTCCTTTTCTCTTTGTGAATACAGACTAACATGGCTGTTACTCTGAAACCTGTGAAATCTTGATCCCAGTGAAGACAATGGCAAAACTAACTCCCACTGGGGGTCTGGATTTCACCCAGTCTCTTGAACTTTGCTTATGTGGTTTGCTGAATCTGGGCCATTGTTACTATTAGCAGTGTACAAAGGAACACACTGCTTACATACTGTTTATTAAAACAGGGCTATAGCTGTATAATAGGTGATGATACACCATACTGCTCCTGTGTGCAAGTCTGCAGAACTGTGGCCTACGTAGATCACTTACGACACAGTTCTGTAGACACTTGCACATAGGAATAGTCCCACTGAATTCAGCGAGACTTACTAACATGCAGACAGTTTCCAGGAGCAGGCCTTACTTTTTTTAACCCTCCTGGGGTTAAAAGAGCATGGCCCCTTTAAAACCTTGTCCTGAGGCAGAGGAAGTGCTGATTGTTCCAGGGGCAAAGAGAGAGGAAGAGCGACAGGGCACGTGTGTCTGGCGCTACAGACAGGAGGGCTACAGCAAGCAGGCCCTCACACAGTGAAGAATCTAAGAACTTGCCCTAAGATCAGGAAGGACAGAGTAGCTGACAAGGAACGCCCCAGGACAGAAGCCAGGAGGAGCACTGTGCCAGGGAGGGATCACCTGGAAGGACAAACCGGTGCTGGACCTAGTATCCCTGCTGCCCAGAGTTGTATGGGGCCGTTAGTACTGGTGCTTGTGACCTTGCACTGGGAATAAGGAGGGAGGCTGTAGCTAGCTAAGTAGGGAATTGTCGCTTTGTATGGCTTTGCAGCAAGTGGCAGAAGCGGGCACCGGAGGGGTCTTTTGGGGAAAGTTTACTGACACTGAAGACGACCAGGAGCATCTAAGACTCACTCGGGACTCCTGAACCCTGAATGTAGACACATTGCTCGGTGTCTGCCCTTTTATATTGTGGTACCGCTGGGCCTGTGAGGCATTTACATCACATCCACTTACCGATGGGTCATACATACCACTGTTTGACTGCTTCTGAATGGGGACTGGAGCATCTAAGGGTGAGGTAGGTCAATAACAGCAGAGTGGCACACAGTGAGGATTGCTGACATCACTGGTTAGAGAAAAATGGCAATAAGTATTACAACATCATTAGCTCTTGTGCATTCAACCTTTCTGAGGTTTATAACTGGACAACAAAGCATGGGGAGATGAACTGAGCTGCACTGTATAAAGATGAGAAGGTCAAGGTGACCGAAAATAATTTAATAACCTGCCACAGAGCATTTTCTTCCAAATTCTTTTCTTCTGTTTCCTATTTTCTTCCTCCTCATTCATCATTTCAGGGTCACACAAGAAAATTGCACTCACTTTGCTCAACCTAGCAGTTGTGAATGAGAAGCACTTCTCACAAACAATGGACTATGAAATCAATTTGACAAAGAAGTTTGAGACTGCAACTGAGACTAGCCTTCTAGAGCTGCCCATCTTGCTAAAATCATCATGTATGGCACTGCTGGGGGAAGACCCTTCTACAGGACTATCGACCAGTTTTGAGCCTGCTTTAATACACCATAAAAGTCAGTTTAGTTTTTTAAACAAAATGTTTATTGTTTAGAATTAAAGATTAAAGGTTTTCTTTTGACTGGGCTAGGAACTGGTTCATATTTTGTTACCTAGGGATCCCACAGAGCAATGTCTTCTTTCACAATTTGTTCTCCAGGGTTGAAATCCACCCCTAAGGAGTGAATCATCACAAGGCATGAGCCCTATTTTGTAGGAGTTAAGTGGTGCCTAGGTCTTGTAAAGGCTCTCCCCATGGGGGTGGAGGAAGTGAACATCACATCACAGTGTGTTGCACTGGCCTCAGAACTGATTTTGACATTACCAGCCACATGGCTTCACTTGTTACACACCTCCTAGCAGAACAGGACTGCAGCAGAAAGTTCCCACTCCATTCTCATAATGTGGGGGGGGGGTGTAGGGGTAGCCCTGGCAAGGGGATGCCCACTAGTGCACCTTCACTAGGCTGTTCATTCTCTGTTGAGATAACTGCTAGTTAGTGTCACCTGCGGGTAATGGTTTCTGGTACTCTGTGATTTTGGACCATGACTGCCAAACTCATATCCTATAGATTGCTTAACAGCTGTGCCACAGCATATATTTTCAGTTACTATTGATCTAAGCTAGACTGAGACTGGGGATATAGAGGCAAAAGGTGCTGAATTCTATTGCAAATGCCCCATGTCAGCCAATTTACCTTGTCCCCACTTTTACATAGTTGTCTTTGTATGGTTTTCTACCTCAAGTTCCTGAATTATTGTTCTTTTCCTCTGATGTACCTTCCCCATCTTCATATTTAATCACAACACACAAAAAGAAGGAAATTAGAATTGAGCAAAACACTCTCAACCCCTTCCTTAGAATAGTTTCTGTTCATCTGGAATAGGAGTATATTTTTTCTTCCCCATACCCTTACACAGTGGCACCATAGAGCAGATTCTATTCTCCGGTCTTTTATACAAAGGTAGAGTAGAAAAGTTTCTATTAATTGGAGTTCAACACTTCAGAATTTAGTTCTTTCCCCCGCATTTTAGCTCCATTTCTAAGCATTATCCAATGTTAAATCTGTTGGAACAATCTACAACTCTCCTGTCAAACTACTAAATATCATTCAATTTTACTTTAAATAAATTTATATGGCCCTGTTTCAAAATTCAGATCCAAGCACCCTGATCCAGATCTGACATTTACATTTGATCCTTTCTCTATAGTTAGCTTTCCAAAATCCCAGATCCAAACACCTGATTTTGGAGACCTAGAATGATAGAACTGGAAGGGACCTCGAGAGGTCATCTAGTCCAGTCCCCTGCACTCAAGGCTAGACTAACTATTATCTTGACAGGTGTTTGTCCAACCTGCTCTTAAAAATCCCCAGTGATGGAGATTCCACAACCTCCCTAGGCAATTTATTCCAGTGCTTAACCACTCTGACAGTTAGGAAGTTTTTCCTAATGTCCAACCTAAACCACCTTCGCTGCAATTTAAACTCATTACTTCTTGTCCTATCCTCGGAGGTTAAGAAGAACAATTTTTCTCCCTCCTCCTTGTAACAACCTTTTATGTACTTGAAAACTGTTCTCATGTTCCCTCTCAGTCTTCTCTTCTCCAGACTAACCATTTTTTTCAATCTTCCCTCATAGGTAATTTTTTCTAGACCTTTAATCATTGTTGTTGCTCTTCTCTGGACTTTCTCCAATTTGTCCACATCTTTCCTGAAATGTGGTGCCCAGAACTGGACACAATACTCCAGTTGAGGCCTAATCAGCATGGAGTAGAGTGGAAGAATTACTTCTCGTGTCTTGCTTACAATACTCCTGCTAATGCATCCCCGGATCTCTTTCCGCAGTACTCCTTCTTAGGCAGTCATTTTCCATTTTGTATGTGTGCAACTGATTGTTCCTTTCTAAGTGGAGTACTTTGCATTTATCCTTATTGACTTTCATCCTATTTACTTCAGACCATTTCTCCAGCTTTTCCAGATCATTTTGAATTTTAATCCTATCCTCCAAAGCACTTGCAACCCCTCCCAGTTTGGTATCATCCTCAAACTTGATAAGTGGACTCTCTATGCCATTATCTAAATCATTGATGAAGATATTGAACAGAACCAGACTCAGAACCGATCCTTGTGGGACCCCACTCATTATGCCCTTCCAGCATGACTGTGAACCGCTGATAACTACTCTCTGTGAATAATTTTCCAACCAGTTATGCACCCACCTTACAGTAGCTCCATCTAGGTTGTATTTCTCTAGTTTGTTTATGAGAAAGTCATGCAAGACAGTAGCAAAAGCCTTACTAAAATCAAGATATACCACATCTACCGCTTCCCCCCTGTCCACAAGGTTTGTTACCCTGTCAAAGAAAGCTATCAGGTTGGTTTGATATGATTTGTTCTTGAAAAAGCCATGCTTACTGCTATTTATCACCTTATTATCTTCTAGGTATTTGCAAATTGATTGCTTAATTATTTGCTCCATTATCTTTCCGGGTACAGAAGTTAAGCTGACTGGACGTAATTCCCCAGGTTGTCCTTATTTCCCTTTTTATAGATGGGCACTATATTTGCTCTTTTCCAGTCTTCTGGAATGTCTCCCATCTTCCATGACTTTTCAAAGATAATTGCTAATGGCTCAGATATCTCCTCAGTCAGCTCCTTAATTATTCTAGGCTGCATTTCATGAGGCCCTGGTGATTTGAAGACATCTAACTTGTCTAAGTAATTTTTAACTTGTTCTTTCCCTATTTTAGACTCTGATCCTACCTCATTTTCACTGGCATTCACTAAGTGAGACATCCAATCGCCACCAACCTTCTTGGTGAAAACCAAAACAAAGAAGTCATTAAGCACTGCTGCCATTTACACATTTTCTGTTATTGTCTTTCCCCCCTCATTGAGTAACCGGCCTACTCTGGATCTTGATCTGAATAATACGATTAAGGTGTATCTCTCCCTCTATATAGGGACAAATTTTAGGAGCCTAATTGAAATGGCCAGATTTTCAGATATGCTCAGAATCTAGCATTTGGAAAAATGACCACTTTAAGTGCCAAAGTAGGAGATACAACCTTTTGAAAATCTGGCTACTTATTTGGATGTTTAAATGGCAATGGTTGGGTGCAAAGCTCTTTTGAAAATGTGGTTCTTACACTTTGCAATTTAAGTATAATCCCATATTATGCTTAACTTTGTCAATGTTTCCCATTACTCTAAGGGTTTCAGCCCTTTTTTATTTGTATTCTCTCTTCAACTTCTTATTTTATCGGCCTCTGTTATTCAATTTGTAGCAAATTCAGTTACCTACTTATTATTTTTTGTTGTTATCCATTATTCGGAGTACTGGCTCCCTTGGAGTCAGTGGGAGTTTTGCCATTGACTTTAATGGGGCCAGGATTTTACCCTGTAGTTTTATCTCAGCCATAATTCTTCGAACAACGCCCTTCTCTGCAATTTCCAGACCAACCTTTATACATAAATGGCACATCTTCCTTTTCTTATTTGTATCTTTTCTAACCCATTCATAACATAGATTTATATAATGCAACTTATCTTTACGAAACACCTTTCACAATACAAAGAGCAGACAGCAGTCAAGAAAATAGGATTGTCCAATAGCCAGAACCAACTTGCTGCATTATTTTGAAATTTAACAGTACAATCTTCTATGGAATATAAATAGCAGCCTCTGTGCAGTAACAATGTAAGAAAGGGATTAATTTACTGTGAAAGCCCTATTGCAAGTAAAGGTTCAAGCTAATATTTCTGTATGTGCTTGAAACAGATCCAACAGAACTCTGCCTCATAACAATCTCATTTGAAAGTCATCAAAGCATGGAACCTCAATCGTGGTAACAGCATGAATCAAGAAAACCTAACAAAATTTTACCTCTTTTCTGAGATGAGAATCTTCACCGCCCCTTTGATATGGCATCCAAAATATACAGCTATGTCAACCCTCTCTTCACAATAGTTTTAGATGCGTGAAGCTGGAACAGTTGGAGCCACTGTGAAAACCTGCCCCGAAGAAGACTGAGCAAATGAACAGATTCAGTTTTGTGAATTAATTGTGTGGATGACCAGAATAATTCTTCTGCTTAAAGGTCAGTGGAGGGGCTGGGGGGGAAGATGTGGGGCAGGGCAATGCATTCTTTTCAGCAATGTTCTTTGAAGTAAATTTGGATTTAAATGAGTCTGAAAGTATAAATCCAAAGCACTATAAGCAGCAATACTTCATTTAAACCAAGCTAGCCTTTGATGAAATTATTTGTTAACTAATTTTTTTGCCGTTAAACATCAAGAGTATCAATTGTTCAGATCTCTCTTGAACCTGTAGAATCGTCTCGTTCTTTCAGCCCTGCTAGTTATTTGTTTTTGCTGCACGGAATTCATTTTTTTAAGTGAGGGAGGCGACATACAGAGATCAACCAAATGTTTGAACATCAGACAGTGGGTTTCTTCATCTCACCCATCCCCCTTTTTTTAAACTTTCTAACCTTCTCCCATTTGGGCATCATATGGCAGATTCTCTTCCAGTTAGCATCTGGAACACATGGTGTAACTTGAAACTGCTAGTGATGCATCTTCATAGACTAAATACACTATACTTTTGGCCCAGGCTGCTCTAACTTGCACTAGGAGATGGTTCAATCCCTGTCCAAACCCAGGATTGGCGGACTTAGTTGTAGAAAGGTGGTGGAAAGCCACCTATGCCCCGCCCTACCACACTCCTCAGGTGAGCTGAGTGGAGCACCTGGAATCTGCCCCTAGAGGTTTAGGAGCATTATCCGAACAGGTACAGCACAAAGTGCTGTTACCAAGATATGTATCTTCAGCAACAGTGGGGCCCAATCCTGCAGTCTTTACTCAGACAAAGCTCTCATTGAAGAATCATGGGGATTACTGGGTTAAAAAGGACGACAGGGTTGGGCCCAGAGTTGCCAGTGAGTAACAGCCTTTTGCAGAGTTGTATGGATCACCTGGGCATCACACACTGGTTTCCTGTCTAGAGGGATGCTTGTTGTCACTGGTTAGGTTTTCTGTTTTAGTTTTCAAATGCAGACTGGCCCACCAGAGAATTTACTCCTGAGCTTCAAACCACCTGAGATGGATCAGGGAGGGGACACACAAGTGGACTAATTCCCTGGCTGTATGTGTGCAGGCGTGTGTGTGCATCTGATCATGTCACTCTCTAGTAGGTGACCCTCAGATGGAATAAAGGACCTACTAGTGCTGCCAGTTAAGGAAGATTTTTCTTTACCTCAAATTGTGTTTCTGGAACTGAACGACCAGAGTTCTCCAGAATATAGTAATGGCCTATTGTCTAAAGCACATGGACTTGTAACAGTGGGTCTTGGCATCTTTCCTTTCTGCCCCTCCAATCTTCCTGAAGAGATTGTCATGAAGTGAAGCAGTCCACATAAGCTAGATAGAGATTTAACTGTATGGCCTGCTCTGATCGGTGGTTGCTCTTCAGATGCAGTTCTACCAGCTATACAAGAATTTGTGGCTATGTCTGACATTTCTGCCTCCATGTTAGTGCAATTAACACAGAAGAGAAGACTGAGGGGGTGAATCTTCAGTTGTTCCACAGTCAGGCTCTAAGCCACTTTTCCGCTCCCCCAATCCTAGGGCTGAAACAGGGTGGGAGGGGAGCAGTTGGTTACACCAGCTTTATGCCATTCAAGGATTCTCTGATGTAGGGAAATCCTCAGCTGCCCCTTTAGGGTAGCTGTACAGCTACTTTGCACTTCTGAACACAAGCTGATGCTCTGGTCCTACAGCTTCAAACCAAGAATCTAAAACATATGCAGGTTGCTGGCTGTCTTTGGTGAGACCAACACTTCACTTGACCATAAAGTTGAGATACTGGAAAAGATTAGTAAGCAATGTAATACTGACCTCATAGGAGCACCTCCATTTGATCAAAGGAGGTAATCCACTCAGGAATTCACCCACAGTATTTAATACTATATTTGAAACTAAATCTGAGCCTTCTTTTGTCTATAAGATCTGTCAAATTCTGTCAAAGCAAGTGATCAAATCCCTGCACTTTTAGAAAATGACTGTGACTTTTAAATTAAAAGGGAGTTTTATCCTTTAATCAGCAAAAATGCCACATTGTATTTCAAGGATGATGCCAACATGCTCTCCTTGATATTGTCTGATCTACTCAAGCATGAAGAAAACACTTAACTTCTTTAAAATCAGAATTTTGCAATACTGGACTGCATATTTCTGTGTATCAGCTCTAATGAGCAAATTGTATTTTTTAGAATGAAGATACTTATAAGCTCCTGACAGCTGATTTGAATGAACAAAAAAGAGCTGATGGAATTGGGATTGAGAACTCATCAGGTTCCAATATGAACTGTTTAGAAATGTAATCGCCCCAGGATTCTAATGAAATTCTCAGAATATTGATTTCAATATTCATTTTTTCTGAGGAGTAATGCTCTTTCTCTTTTTCTTTTTTCCCCTTGAGACCAGTGCAAAATAACAGACCTTGGGAAAAATCCTGCAGTCCTTTATTCAGGTTAAGATTCCAGGCTGAGATTTTGAAAAGCAACTAATTATTTTGAGACTCTCCGTTTTTGGATCCTCAGTGTGAGATACCTCAAAGAGCCCTGATGTTCAGAGAGTGGTTCTGCACTAAAGATCAGGTGCTTTTTTACTTGGGAGCCTGCAAACTGAGACACCCAAAATTACAAGTCCCTTTTGAAAATCTTGGCCCTATTATCTTCAGTAGGACTTTTGACTTCAGTGCAGAGTGCTGTACTTGGCCCTATGACTGGAGATGGGTATGAGGACTCTGAATCATGCTTTCCTGCTCTATGGTATTAAATCTGTTGATGAAGTGATAAGTGGGAAGGCAGCTTTAGTGTGCAAATGGTACCACAATTTTATACATCCTTCTTCCTGGATAATTAACTTCCCCTCCCCTCATGGCTTGAGAATCTTGATGTGGATTCCCGTGCTCTGGACATATACCACAGGAGGGAGCAAACGGTAAGAAAAGATCTTTGAGGTTCCCCTCACAAAGTTGACTCCAAGTCATGCCATGGAGGGGATGGGGTTTGCCCTCCATGTTGATTCTTCCCCCAAACCACAGATCAAGAAGAGTCTTGGAGCTACAAAGTCCCCTTGTAAGGAAGCCTCTGTTCACACAGTGTAGCTATGGGAGCCCAGTACTCATTTCCTGATCACGGGCAGGGTAACAACATTGACTTTAACTTAATTACTCTGGATTTCTAGCAGTGTAAATGAGAGTAGAATTTGACCCTACAGAGCTGCATATACAGGTTGTTAAATATTCTTTTGACTCTAATCTTGGAACTAACATGATGTTTGCTACCATCATTGTTCACTCTGTTTGTATGTTCTATCTCTTCCCCCACACGGTCTCTGTCTTGTCTATTTAGGTGGCAAGTTCTTCAGGGTATAGACCATCTTTTTGTTCTGTTTCTACAGTGCCTAGCACAATAGGGTCCTGGTCCATGACTATGGCTCCTAGGTGATACTGCCGTACTACTAATAATTAATAATCTAAATGTCTGTGTTTTTCACCCATAATTAACAAATATGGAATTAGAGAGACAAGATGGGTGAGGTGATACCTTTCATTGGACCAACTTCTGTTGGTGAGAGAGACCAGCTTTTGAGCTACACAGAGCTCTTCCCCAGGTCTGGGAAAGGTACTCAGAGTTTCACAGCTAAATACAAGATCAATCAACAGATAGTTTAGCATAAGTAGTTAGGACATATTGTAAAGGACCATTCAAAGTTAAGGAGCCACTTCACATGTAATGCAGCATGCTTGCCTCTTTCTGAGCATTGCAATTAAACCTTGAAAGAGCGATGGATTACTTGTATTGCAGAGAACCTCACAAAGGGCTTGTCTTTACTACAGGAGGAGATCTACGCTGCTGCAATCGATGCAGCGGGTGTCAATTTAGCGGGTCTAGTGAAGACTAACTAAATCAACGGCAGAGTGCTCTCTGGTTGACCCCGGTACTCCAGCTGTCCGAGAAGAGAAAGGGAAGTCAACTGGAGAGTGCCTCCCATTGATGCAGTGTAGTGAAGACACCGGGGTAAGTTGATCTAAGCTAAGTCAACTCCAGTTACTTTATTCACGTAGCTGGAGTAGCATAACTTAGGTCAACTTACCCTGGTAGTGAAGACAAGCCCTGAGTAAACTTTGTTAGGCTGGCTTTCACATTTCTGCTTGAGAGATCACACCCACATACACCAGCATCCACAACTAGCAAACATCTGTACATCCTTAGATAATCCTCAGCTGTTTAACATCTGAACCCACGATAAATGTGAAAACTAATATACTTATGGAGGTGCTTGTCTATGGAACAGGTAGGGATTTTTAAACTCATGCAGGTGTAGAATAACACAGGACATTTGCACATGCCAAGTGTTAAAATACAATGGGATTCAGTTTTAGGGCCAAATTCTGATGTTAGGGCCAAACCCTTTCTCATGTTGAATAGTACCTTACTCTATAGACTGTCCCATTGACTTCATTTTGCATGAACTATAAGGCTAGTTAAGCACTGGAATAGGCTTCTGAGAAAATCCCCATCAATGGAAACTGTTAAGAACAGCTTGGACAAACACCTGTCAGGGACGGTATAGGTATACTTGGTCCTGCCTCGGGGCTTGTGGAGAACTAGATGATATCTCAAGGTCCCTCCCAGCCCTACATTTCTATGAAGTTAGGTACCATGCAGCATGAGAAAGGGTATTGGAGTCTGGCCCTTAGTGATCTTTGCTTACTGTTATCACTAGAATGGAACACAGATTAATTATCCAAAGCCACTTCCTGTCAGTGCTGCTGTGTTTGTCACTGATCAGGAACCTTTGGGTTGTAAGGCTGAGAATTGTATGTCAATTATTTGTGTGATTTTCCTTTGAAGACTTTCACATCTTTTCAGTGGCATTGGACAGCAGGTGGAGAATGTTAGCACTGGGAAGAATTCCAGTTAGAAACAGTTATAACAAGTATTATCTGCATTAGCCATTTGCACTAAAATGCCAAGTACAGTACCTTCAGTCCTTGTAAAATGGAGATATTGGGACTCGTAGGCTCCAGCTGCCTTGTGTCATTGAAGCAACGCAAAAGAGCCGTACATTTGGATAAATTGGCCAGTTATGTCAGGTTTACAGCTCCTTTCATTCAAAAAAAAAATCTTGATCAGTTCTAAATTTCATCAGTACAGTGCATAGTATAGAGCACGGGTGTAATATGATTTTACCTGTCTGACCTGCTCACTCGGCAAGTGGATGTGTTCTTCATTTGGTGAAGTTTCTGGATCGGCTCCAAGGATGACATGTTGCAGCAGCCTATCTTGGAGCGAATGGAGACATGAATAATCATAATGAGGTCTGCATCATAGAAGCCAGGATTCAATTAAGGGATTATATCTTTGGACTAGGATACAGGAGACCCAGGTTCAATTCAGTTTCCAGGTCCTCTGTGCAGGGGTGCTGGAACAGCGGGGTCAAGGGGCCGTGGCCCCACCTCTTTTTACCAGATATAAAGAGGAATGATCGGGTGAGGGCAGGGCCCTGGAGGAAGAGGTGGTGTGGGGGAGGGACCTTGGTGGGGGAGGGATGGTGAGCGAGTGGGGCCTTGGGGGGAAGGGGCAGTGCAAAGGTGGGGACGCGGGGGTGGGGCCATAGTTTGGGTGCCAGTATGTCCCCCCCCACACACTGCTCGGAAGCTTCTGCTGCCCCTGCCTCTATATGACCTTGGACAACCTTTCATTTAGTCTCTCTGTGCCATAGCTGCCCATCTGTAAAATGGAGATAATAATACTACCCTTTCCTGTGGTAGCGAAATAGGGTCCTGCCAACAATCAGAGGAAATATTTATAGTCACCCTTGCTATCTGGGGATCCAGGAGCAGAGAAGAGTCTAGAAACATCCACAAATTGGAAATCTCTTTGATAACAGGAAAGCAGACAACCTCAAATGAGGGAGTGGTCACAAACTTGAGCAAAGGGGATCATTAACTGGCAACCATCAGACCCTCCTACTCTAATCTGCCCTGAGCCAAAGTCAGCCAGCTGTTTTCCAGGCTCATAATTCATCATGAGAGCAAGGAGATCGCTCCATGCCAGATCCAGTAAAAAGGAGATGCAGAGCAGCTGCTGCTGCTCATGCTGTATCATGACTCCTCAGACTCAAGGAAATGTTGAATAAGAAGAGGCTTGACACGATTAATCTTTAGAGCCCTCAGGGAGGAAGAAGAGCTGCTCTGTACCATCCTCTCTGCTTAAATATTTAGCGCTGTTCAAAGGAAATGTGTGTCATCACTTCAAAGTTACTCCATCCAGATTCCACACTCGGTAATAGCTCAAGATCAATGGTTATACTGCTTGAGCCAAAGCTTACGTAAGCCTGGGAGTCTTTCCATTGACTTCAATGAACTTTAGATCAAGCCCTATGAGAACACTGATAGATCTAAAAGCCTGGACATCTGGCATCTGTTCCTTGCCCTTGGCCAGCCACTTGATTTATGCATCAATACACAGAGTTGTATATTTTTGGAAACTTTCTCCTCTTTGTCAAACAGACTTTTAATTCAATCTGGGCTGTATTTCTGCCTCTTTGCACAATCACATGACAGACTATGACAGCATCAAGTAAGAGTCTACCACAGGAATCACTAACCTTTTCTGTTATTTCTATGTGGCATATACTTATATACATATACATATAGGTGCCACAAGTACTCCTTTTCTTTTTGCGAATACAGACTAACACGGCTGTTACTCTGAAACTTCTGTATATTTTCATGCATAATACTACTGCACCAAGCACCAATCATGTGTTCTACATTTATTGCAGTGACCTGTGTGTTGCATTTACAACCACTATACCTGTGAGACACAATATAAAATATGGAATTTGGAGCACCTGAAACTTTTCGCACTGAGATCAACAGTAAAATTTCCCCTGATGGCAAAATTGGAATGAAATATTATAGGAAAGTTTGTTTCCTGACAGGAAATGATTGTTCTAAAAATTATAGATGTCATTTTAAAACAATGACTAATTCTATATTTGTATACAGTATTGTTGTAGCCATGTTAGACTAGGATATTAGAAAGGCAAAAGGGGTGAGGTAATATCTTTTATTGAACCATCTTCTGTCGGTGAGAGGGACAAGGTACATGTGTGATGACTCCTTACTAAGAAGAACAGACAGGCCTGTCACCAGTGCTGATCCGGAAAACAGAAGGGTGTGCTGTCTGCCAGGAGCTAAGATATGGGATATGGACCTGAGGCTGAGGAGGATCCTAATGGGAGCAGGAAAGAATCCACTGATTTTCCTTCACATGGGAACAAATGATACAGCTAGATATCATGGGAGACTATGCCAAGACGAGGAAGATGCTTAAAGAACTGGAGACTCAGGTGATCTTCAGTGGGATTCTACATGTCCCTATAGGAGGAAAATGAAGACAAAACAAGATTATGATGATCAACAGATGGCCCAGGCAGTGGTACTATAAGAAGGGCTTTGGGATGTTCAACCACTGGGAGATATTCATGGACAGAGGACTGTTCTCATGGAACGAGTAGGGAGGGAAATAGACTTCTGGGATGGAGGATGGCACAAATGATTAAAAGAACTTTAAACTAGGAACTCAGGGGAGACAGTTGGGAGATGCTCATGTAATCTCCACCCCTGATTCTAATATTGACCAGGAGGAAAATCAAGAAAGAAAGGATACAGCAATGGAGAAAGGAACAGCAGAGGGTAGGAGAATGAACATTAAGAGGAAAGACAGTGCCAGTACTAATGAAGCCAACAGTCAGGTAGGCGTTACTAGCAGTAGAATGACTGTACTGAATTGGGCAATGAAAGTGGGCGAAGCCAAGCAGCAACAACTAGGATGTTTGTATACCAATGCAAGAAGCCTGGGTAACAAAATGAAGGAACTAGAATGACTGGTACAGGAAGTGAAACCAGATATTATAGCGATAACAGAAACAGAGTGGAACAGTAGTCATGACTAGAGTGCAGCTATTGAAGGATATGTGCTGTTCAGAAAAGACAGAAATAAAGTTACAGGTGGTGGAGCAGCATTGTATATTAATGATGAGGTAGACTATAAAGAAATTAGAAGTGACAGAATGGATAAAACAGAATCTGCTTGGGTCAAAATCACTTTGGGGAAGAGGTTCCCCAGGGATAATGCATGGGGTAGGCTACAGACCCCCATGATCTGATTTGGATTTGAATAGTGACCTCTCTAATATTTTTAAAGAAATAAATACTACTGGGAATTGTGTGAGTATGGGAGACTTTAATTTCTCAGATATAGATTGGAGGACAAGTGCTACTAATAACTGGAAAACCCAGATTTTCCTAGATGTGATAGCTGACTGATTTCTTCATCAAATAGGCACCAAACCAACAAGGCCTCAACTGGAGTATTGTTTCTGGTTCTGGGCGCTACATTTCAAGAAATATGTGAACAAATTGGAGAAAGTCCAGAGAAGAGCAACAAAAATGATTAAAGGTCTAGAAAACATGACCTATGAGGGAAGATTGAAAAAAACTGGGTTTGTTTAGTCTGGAAAAGAGAAGATTGAGAGGGGACATGATAACAGTTTCAAGTACATTAAAGGTTACAAGGAGGAGGGAGAAGAATTTTTCTTCTTAACCTTGGAGGATAGGACAAGAAGCAATGTGCTTAAATTGCAGCAAGGGAGGTTTAGGTTGGACATTAGGAAAACTTCCTGTCAGGGTGGTTGAGCACTGGAATAAATTGCCGAGGGATCTGAGGTGGAAGTCAAACTCAAACAGTTTAATGGGACTAAATCAAGGTGCCTGGATAATCTCGATCCAAGAATGTTAAAGGAACTGGCACATGAAATTGCAAGCCCAATAGCAAGAATTTTTACTGAAACGCAGGGGTCATACCCTATGACTGTGTAATTTCTAATATAGTACCTATTTTTAAGAAAGGGGAAAAATGATGCAGGAAACTACAGGCCTGTTAGTTTGACCTCAATTGTATGCAAAATAGTGGAACAAATTTTGAAAGAGAAAGTAGTTAAGGACATAGAGGTAAACGACAATTGCACAGGCACCAGCTTCCTCCTTTCCCCTGGGGTGCTCAACCCCAGCTCCACCCTAGGCCCTGCCCCCACTCCACCCCTTCCCCCAAGGCCCTGCCCCACCTCTTCCTGTCCCATTGCCCAAGCACAACCTGCCCCCGCTTCTCCACCTCCCCCCAGCGCCTCTTGCATGCTGCTGAACAGCTGATCGTGGCAGGTGGGAGGCACTGGGGGCGGGGGAGAGTGAGGTGCTGATGGGTGGGTCTGCCAGCAGGTGGAAGGTTCCATGGAAGGAGGGAGAGGAGCTGATCGGTGAGGCTTCCATGAGTGTTCCAGCCCCAGAGCACCCACGGAGTTGGTGCCTATGGGTAATTGGGTTAAAATACAACATGGTTTTACCAAAGCTAGATCATGCCAGACGAACCTGATCTCTTTCTCTGAGAAGATAACGGATTTTTTAAACAAAGGAAATGCAGTAGATCTAATCTACCTGGATGCCATTAAGGCATTTGACACAGTTCCACATGGGAAATTCTTAGTTAACTTGGAGAAGATGGAGATTAATATGAGAACTGAAAAGTGGGTAAGGAACTGGTTAAAGGGGAGACTACAATGGGTCATACTGAAAGGTGAAGTGGAAAGTTAGTGGAAAGTTACTAGTGGAGTTCCTGAGGGATCAGTTTTGGGATAATTTTATTTAATATTTTTATTAATGACCTTGGCACAAAAAGTGGGAGTGCATTAATAAAATTTGCAGATGACACAAAGTTGGGAGGTATTGCCAATATGGAGGAGGACAGGAATATCATACAAAAAGATCTAGATGACTTTGAAAACTGGAGTAATAGAAATGGGATGAAATTTAATAGTGCAAAGTGTGAAGTCATGCACTTGCGGACTATGAACAAGAATTTTTTGCTATGAGCTGCCGACTTATCAGTTGGAAGTGACAGAGGAGAAAGACCTGTGTGTATTGGTTGATCACAGGATGACTATGAGCTGCCAATGTGATGCAGCCATGAAAAAGGCTAATGCAGTTCTGTGATGCATCAGGCAAGATATTTCCAGTAGAGACAGGGAAGTGTTAGTATCATTAGACAAGGCACTGATGCGACCTAAATTGGAATACTACATGCAGGTGCAGAGAATGGCTCCCAGGATGATTCCAGGAATGGAAAACCTACCTTATAAGAGGAGACTCAAAGAGCTTGGCTTGTTTAGCCTAACCAAGAGAAGGCTGAAGGGAGGTATGATTGCGCTTTATAAATACATTAGAGGGATAAATACCATGGAGGGAAGGAGTTATTTAAGTTAAGTGCCAATGTTGACACAAGAACAAATGGATATAAACTGGCCACCAACCAGTTTAGGCTTGAAATTAGATGACGGTTTCTAACCAGCAGAGGAGTGAAGTTCTGGATAAACCTTCCAAGTGGAGCATTGGGGGCAAAAGAAATAATTAACAGGCTTCAAGGCTGAGCTTGATAAATTTATGGAGGGTATGGTGTGATGAGACTGCCTAGAATGGCATGCAGCTGATCTGTGACTGCTAGTAGCAAATATCTCCAACAGCAGGTGACGGGACACTAGATGGGCTGAGCTCTGAGTTACTGCAGAGAATTCTATTCTCAGGTGGGTCTTGCCCAAGTGCTCAGGGTCTAACTGATCACCATATTTGGGATTGGGAAGGAATTTTCCCCTGGGTCTGATTGGTAGAGATCATGGGGGAGGGAGGGCTGGAGGTTCACCTTCCTCCGCAGCATGGGGCACAGGTCACTTGCACATTTAAACTAGTGTACATGATGGGTTCTCTGTAACTTGAAGTCTTTAAATCATGATTTGAGGACTTCAGTTACTCTGCCAGAGGTTGAGTCTATTACAGAAGTGGGTGGGTGAGGTTCTGTGGCCTGCAGTGTGCAGGAGGTCAGACTAGATGATCATGATGGTCCCTTCTGGCCTTAATGTCTATGAGTCTTTCCAGTGCACTAAATGCCCCACTAGCAGCTGTGTGGTGAAACCAGATGATCACTATGCTCTTGAATGAACTCACACAGGAAAATGATAAAAGACAAGAACACCCTATCACCTGTGGGTGAACACTTTTCACAGGGTGATCACTCTATATCTGACCTATCAGTCCTCATCCTCAAAGGAACTTGCCCAACACTTTCAAAAAGATGAGTCTGGGATCTTAAATTCATAACTTTGCTAGACACTAAGGCCATATCTACACATGCAGCGCTGCAGTGTTGCAGCTGTACTCATGCAGCACGTCTGGTGAAGATGCTCTATGCTGACAGGAGAGAGGGCGGTGGGGGAGAGGGGATTCCAGCTCACTTGGCCCCTGTCCCAGGCTTCTGGGGAGGCAATGGGCCACCCTGTGACCAGGCCCTGTTGCCAGGGACAGGGGCTGAATGAGCCCGAATCCCTTCTCCTCCCAGGTATGCTTGGCTCCTGTCCCCAGCAGCCGAGCCCGGGCAGGGAGCAGGCTGTTTCTCTGTCCCAGCCAGGCTCTCAGGCTGCCAGGGAAAACAGCTGAACGAGAGGGGGAAGCTCAGGGAGAGAAGTAGAGAACCCCCCCTTTTCCTCTGGATGTAATGTGAGGCGAGGAGAATGAGGCAGCCCAAGGCTGGGCCCAGGGCAGAGGGTCACTGAGCAGGGGAGACACTGGGGTGACCAGGTGTCTGGTTTTCAACCGGAACACTTGGTCGAAAAGGGACCCTGGTGGCTTCGGTCAGCACTGCTGACCGGGTTGTTAAAATTCTGGTTGGTGATGCTGCGTCGCTAAGGCAGACTAGGCCCTACCTGTCCTAGGGCACTGCGCTGCACCCCAGAAGCACCCAGCAGGTCTGGCTCCTAAGCAGGGTGGGGAGGGCATGGGGCCCTGTGCGCTGCCCTGCCCCGAGCACCGGCTCCACACTCCCATTGGCTGGGAACCACGGCCAATGGGAGCTGTGGGGGTGGTGCCTGCAGGTGAGAGCAGTGCACAGTGCTACCTGCCGTGCCTCTGCCTAGAAGCCAGACCTGCTGGCTGTTCCCGGTGCGTAGTACAGAGCCAAGACAGTCAGGGAGCCTGCCTTAGCCTCCCCGCTGCACCACTGACCGGGAGCTACTGGAGGTAAGTCCGTGCCCCAACCCCGAGCCCCAACCCTCTGCCCCAGCCCTGAGCCCCCTCCTACACCCCAAACCCCTCATCCCCAGCCCCACCCTACAGCCTGCACCCCCAGATGGAGCCCTCACCCCCCCTTCACCCCAAACCCCTGCCCCAGCCCAGAGTCCCCCCCCTCACTCTGAACCCCTCTGCCCCACCCCCAGCCTGGAGCCCCCTCCTACACCCCAAACCCCTCATCCCCAGCCCACCCCAGAGCCCACACCCCCAGATGGAACCCTCACTCCCCCACACCCGAACCCCCTGCCTCAACCCGCAGCCCCTTCCTCCACCCTGAACCCCTAATTTCTGGCCCTACCACACAGCCTGCAGCCCCAGTTAGAGCCCTCACCCCCTCCTGCACCCCAACCCCCTGCCCCAGCCCCTACCCAGGGAAAGTGGGTGAGAGTAGGAGAGAGCGAGCCACCAAGGGAGGGGAATGTAGTGAGTAGGGGGCAGGACCTCGCGGAAAGGGTAGGGGCATGACCTCGGGGAAAGGGCAGAGCTAAGGTGTTTGGTTTTGTGCAATTAACAAGTTGGCAACCCTAGGAGACATGTGGGGCGGTTACATGTCCTCCCCTTTAGATTGTGCCCCCCCCGCCTGGTATGAGGAGGCACCAGTCGTCTATGCTTAATTATAGTGGCACTCCAACACCACTATAATAACTGCTCTAGGTTACAGAAGAATTAGGGTCCCGTGTACCTAGGTTATTCCACAATACACTGTAGAAGAACGGGTTGCATTAACTTCTATTTATAGTATATATTTAGATTACGGGGACTGTCTTTTTTTATTGTTTGTGCGTGCTGGGCCTAGCATAATGGGGACCTCCAATGGGGCTTGATTCCTAAGGGGGGGGCCTCCTGCTGTTGCAATAATGATAATAATTAATTTCTGAGCAAAATAGATTTTCATATATTAAGTCATGAAAAGGAAGTAAGATCACAGGAGGAATTTGTCCAGGGCTGTAAGTGTCACGGAGTTCAAGCAATCTTTGAACGTTCTCTGTCTTTTTAATCATTTGTCCAAGGTGCAGCTGGTCGGGTAGCTATCTTTATTATCCCTAAGGCAAGACAAGTCTACCTGTAAGGTAGTGACTTATTGTGTGACATACCATAGTTCAGTCTTGACAATACCGTAATATAAGTGTTAATCAAATAAATTGTTTGGGACTGTTAAGACATAAAAATAAAGGAATGAGTGCTGGACAATCGCTGAACAATCAATATAACAGTGATCTGTATGTGTGTGTGTGTATCAGCCTGTAAATTCTTAGCTCGTCAAATGCAGGATTGCACTGAGAGCTAATCTTTAAATTGATGGATCATTTCCTTTCTATGGGTTTGCTAACACAGCAGCCAGAAATAGCTCATTATTTCTCTTCTAGATTTATTTTTCTACAATATTATTTTACCCTTAGTATTCAATCCTTGTGTCATAATATGCCTGTGTGAATTGCTTTTTTCTTTTAAAAATCAGCCACTCAGCAAGTGCTGTGCTGTGGCTGGTTTTACAAGCAGCGGCAGTTCATATTCCTGAGATTAGGGCAAGAATGAGTCAACTGAAGTTTGGCAAAATAGCATCATAGTAATTTCCTTACCAAGAAATTTCTTAACATATGTGACCATAATCTTGGGAAATCATCGTAAAGAGGTTATAAAATAATGAACAAAGAGCTGATAAATGAAACTTCCTGACATAGTTCAACATCTGGTAGCATACTGAGACGAGCAGGGCAGTGAGAGTTTTCGAAATTATTTCCCATCCCCAAAAGGCACAAAAAGTTTCAGTCTTGAACATGTTCATGAACCAATAATCCAAAAACTTTTTTGGATCAGGTCAGTTGACATGTTTCATTTTGACAGAGTAGCAGTCGTGTTAGTCTGTAACTGCAAAAAGAAAAGGAGTACTTGTGGCACCTTAGAGACTAACAAATTTATTTATTTATTTATTTATTAATTACTCGTCTGGCTCTGTCAATCTGTTTCTTCACTTCAGGAGGTGGGTACTGTAGTTGTAAGAATGCTTGATCGAGATCTTGTAGGTGTTGGTCTCTGTCTGAGGGGTTGGAGCAAATGAGGTTGTATCGTAGAGCTTGGCTGTAGACAATGGATTGTGTGGTGTGGTCTGGATGAAAGCTGGAGGCATGTAATAAGCACAGCGGTCAGTAGGTTTCTGGTATAGGGTGGTGTTTATGTGACCATCGCTTATTAGCACCGTAGTGTTGAGGAAGTGGATCTCATGTGTGGACTGGTCCAGGCTGAGGTTGATGGTGGGATGGTGGAATTCCTCAAAGGCTCCTTTTTCATGGGTCCTGATGATGAAGATGTCATCAATGTAGCGCAAGTAGAGTAGGGGCATTAGGGGACAAGAGCTGAGGAAGCGTTGTTCTAAGTCAGCCATAAAAATGTTGGCATACTGTGGGGCCATGCGGGTACCCATAGCAGTGCTGCTGATTTGAAGGTATACATTGTCCCCAAATGTGAAATAGTTATGGATGAGGACAAAGTCACAAAGTTCAGCCACCAGGTTTGCCGTGACATTAGGGATACTGTTCCTGACAGCTTGTAGTCCATCTTTGTGTGAAATGTTGGTGTAGAGGACTTCTACATGCATAGTGGCTAGGATGATGTTCCCAGGAAGATCACCGATGGATTGTAGTTTCCTCAGGAAGTCAGTGGTGTCTTG
Organism: Caretta caretta; assembly: GCF_965140235.1. Lineage (NCBI taxonomy): Eukaryota > Metazoa > Chordata > Testudines > Cheloniidae > Caretta > Caretta caretta. The sequence goes on along the minus strand of NC_134208.1, from coordinate 192,848,033 downwards.
AAGATAGCTGGCAGTGCTGGTAGCCTAGGGCCTGAGGAGGGCGTCTACATAGCCAGACAATCCTGCTGTCAGGGTGCCTGAGGTGATGGGGCATCCAGGATTTCCAGGGTTATGGATCTTGGGTGCAGATAGAATACCTCTGGTCGGGGTTCAAGGGGTGTGTCTGTGTGGATTGACAGAGTCAGAAGAGCACCCAGAAGTTACCTACTACAGGACAGGCCCAACAAAGAAAATAACAGAACGCTACTATCCATCAACTTCAGCCCCAACTAAACCCTCTCCAATGCATCATCAAGGATCTACAACCTATCCTGAAGGACGACCCATCACTCTCACAGATCCTGGGAGACAGGCCAGTCCTTGCTTACAGACAGCCCCCCAACCTGAAGCAAATACTCACCAGCAACCACACACCACACAACAAAAACACTAACCCAGGAACCTATCCTTGCAACAAAGCCCATTGCCACCTGTGTCCACATATCTATTCAGGGGACACCATCATAGGGCCTAATCACATCAGCCACACCACATCAGAGGCTCGTTCACCTGCACATCTACCAATGTGATATATGCCATCATGTGCCAGCAATGCCCCTGTGCCATGTACATTAACTGGACAGTCTCTATGTAAAAGAATAAATGGACACAAATCAGGCGTCAAGAATTATAGCATTCAAAAACCAGTCGGAGAACACTTCAATCTCTTTGGTCACTCGGTTACAGACCTAAAAGTGGCAATTCTTCAGCAAAAAAACTTCAAAAACAGACTCCAACGAGAGACTGCTGAATTGGAATTAATTTGCAAACTGGATACAATTAACTTAGGCTTGAACAAAGACTGGGAGTGGATGTGTCATTACACAAAGAAAACAAAAATAAACCCTAAGTTTATTTCCCTCCCCCCCCACACGCACACGCTGTTCCTCACACGTTCTTGTCAACTGCTGGAAATGGCCCACCTTGATTATCACTACAAAAGGTTCCCCCTCCCTCCCCCCCCGCTCTCTTGCTGGTAATAGCTCATCTTACCTGATCACTCTTGTTACAGTGTGAATGGTCACACCCATTGTTTCATGTTCTCTGTGTATATAAATCTCCCCACTGTATTTTCCACTGGATGTATCCGATGAAGTGAGCTGTAGCTCACAAAAGCTTATGCTCAAATAAATAAGTTTCATTTTGATATTTTCAAAATGTTTTGTTTTGATTTTTATCTATTAATTTTTTTAGTATAAATTAACTAAAATTTCTAAACAAAATAAAACACCTGAAACTTTTTGTTTTGAAAATTTCAGCACAGGACAATTGTAAAACTTTTTTTTTTCTTAAAAAAAACCGTCGAATAGGGAGATGTCAAAACTGACTTTTTCTTGTTAACTGTTTTCGTTTCGACAAGTCAACATTTGCTAACCAAAAAAAGCCGGAGAATTCCTGACTAGCTCTGATAGTGCATGGCGGAGATGCTTGAAAAGTTGGTGCAACTGCGAGGCTAGGGATCTTGTAATTTATTGGATGAAGATATTGAACAAAGCAGCTAAGATTACCAAAAGGCAAGTTGGAATGTGCAATGAGATTGCCTACTGATCCAAAACAATGTTGCTATATATGTGAATGCTGATGTCATGGCCGTGGGGGTCATGTTGAAAACAATGCCATTGGTCAGTGATTGACTATATGCTTTCAAGTGAATATATTATCCCATTGATGCATAATGTGAGGGTGATAGTCTCTTTCACAATGTACGTGTGTTGGGATGCAATTGGAAATTGGATTTAATTGCAAGATGTAGTTTTTGAAATAACAATAAAGGACAAAGTGGAATGATTATCATTTGTGAATGGGAAATAGGAATTCACACACTGGGTCAGATTCTGCTCTGAGTTACAGGGATGTAAATCCAAAGTAACTCTCTTGAGATACACCACAGAAGCAGCCCATCCTCAGGAGCACCTTACTGGATGGTTTCTAGTCCTCACTAAACCTCTCCATTGCAAGGTTTTCCCCCTGAATCAACAAAATTAGAAACTTTCTTTCCAGCATAACTTTCTGAGGCTGGTCCTTTAAATTTTTCAGAGCCAAGCCCTAGAGCAGCCATTTTGTAACTTGCTGCAGATTGCTGCATTTCCCTCTCTCCCAGCTGGTAAGTAGTCAACTCCTGATATGTTTTCCTCCAGTTTTCCTTTCTTTATTGTTGAAGAGAATAGCATATTCGTACTCTCTTTATACTGGTGTAAAGAAGAATAACATTTGATCCAATGTATAAATAGTACTTAATTGTGTAACACCCATGGAGCAGTAATATAGGGCTGGGACATTTTTATAATCACAGTGAACTAGAATGGTTCTCTCAAGATGTGGGTTTAATTCCCGCCTCTGCCACAAACTTCTTGAGTGACTTTGGCTAATATATTGGATTTCTCTGTCCCTACATTTCTACTCTTCTATTTGTTTAATGTGTCCCTTTCTCCTAGTCTTGGCTATTTAGAATATAAGCTATTTGGTGCAGGGATTGCTTCTCAGGATTGGCATTTACAAGTATTTAGAGCTGGTCAAAATATTGTTTTTTTTCATGAAAAATTTCAAAAGAAAATTAACATTTTATTTTGTTTGCAGTTTCCCACTTTTTTATCATTGTTTACCACAAACATTTGAAATTATATTTTTCTAAATGAGTGGAAATTTTTGTTTTTAAAATGTCATTTAAAAATGTTAGATGTTTTCTAGGGCTGTCGAGGGATTAAAAAGATTACTCGCAATTAATTGCATGATTAAAAAAAATAATCAAAATTAATCGCACTGTTAAACAATAATAGAATACAATTTATTTAAATATTTTGGGATGTTTTTAAATCAAAGTTAATTTTTTTGAGTTAATCGCGTGAGTTAGCTGCGATTAATCGACAGCCTTAGTGTTTTCCCTTTATTAATTACAATAAACTAAAAACATGAAAGTGAGTAACACACTCTCACTTTTAATTTCTTTTAAAAAACACTTTTCCTGGTGGAAAAAAAATTGAAGAAATGCAAGAGAGTGATTTTTCCACCCCATCTCTCACCTTTTTTACTCCCCCCGTCCACTTTTTCCAGTGTGAAAAACCTGTAGTGAGTTTAAAAACAAAACAAAACTCTGGGAGGAAGTTGGAATTTGACAATTTCTGACCAAGCAAACTTGAAATTTTTTTTGGAAAAAACAAACAAACTTTTTTTGCAATAAATTTTGTTTATTTAAATCCCGTTTTTCTTGAGGAAAACTTTTTTCATCAAAAGATATTTAACCAGCTCTAAAAGCAACTAACACAAGTGGGCCCTGATGTTGACTGGCAACTTTACACACTCCTGTAATACAAATAAAATAATAATAGAACAGGGTGACAATTAAATGGAAATTGAACTCCAGTCAAGTGGTCAGAAAAGACTGAACACATGAAAAATCTATTATCATCTACTTTTTGTGATACTGAAATATACATGATAATCTCTTTTCTGAAGGATTTTACTAAAGATGATTTTGTTTGTAAAATAGCAATTAGTTTTTTTAAAAAAACAAATCCACAAAACGTAAAGAAACCTTCAACCTGAATACTACAGGTTGACTGTTAATAATTTCATGAATTTGACCCAGTGGTCATCAAACTTCTCATTCTGCAACTCGCTATATCAAAGTGATTCTCTGGCAGGACTCTCTACATCACATCCCTCCTTCAGCATCCTCTGTCACTTCTGGTGGTCTCTGGACCAGGCTTTGATAACCTCTGCTTTGGGCTTACTCCATGGCTGAATTCTCATTGATGATAATGAAAACAGCATACATAGACTGAAAGTAGTGAGTGTCCTAATCTATAGAGGCTACAGTTTCAGTGCTGCCCTGAGGCAGTGTCAAGAAAGGTTTGGAGACCTCATGTAAACAGAATGAGCTCAGTGTGTCTTTTAGAAGCCATTCTACCAATACAGAGAAAAGTCTATAAAGGATTTGAAAGGAGATTGCAGTGGGGGAAGACTTACTTTAAATAAAATTGTCAGTTACACAGATACATATTATTTAAATTAAACCAATTTTTAGTACTGGTGAAAAATACATGGGTGATATCCCTGGAGAGTAGAGATCTCTATGCACAGAACTTCTTCATTATTATAAACAAATTTGCTAAACACAAACAATGTGTTTTGTGCTGTACAAGACCTAAATATAGTCTTTCCCTTCCACAAGGAGTTTACAATCTAGACAAAGATAGACATATATGGATCAGATTTTAAATCCCTGTGGTGTTTAGATGCTGTTAGAACAGGGAGCACTGGCTGTTAGGAGTCCAAAAGGACAGGAAACAGGAAGGAGGGGAGAAGTTGAGGAGGCAGAGTGAGCGCTACTGAGGGTGCAGCAGCAGCTTGGTAAAGAGGTTTCCACTTTAAAAATAAAGTCCTGTTGAAGTTTGTTAGTACCTTGCCTGGTTGCTACAACATTTTGGTGACGAGGATGGATCTTCTGCCTCTGAACTCACCTGCACCCTTTCTGCAAAGCCCAGGTGAGCCTCCAATTGCTTTTACTGCTGGAATTCATATGTTTGAGACTTATCTGCTTGCAATCAGTGCTACAGAGATTTCTGAAGTAAGAAAGCGTGCTCTGCTAATCCACTGCCTTGGAGCAGAAGGGCAGCGTATATTTTACACTTTTCCCCTTGCAGATGATAAATATGAGACTGCACTCACTGCATTAATGAACTTTCTTGTGCCAAAAGTGAATGTAGTAGCTAATCACTACAGATTTCGCCAACATGAGCAGAAAAAGGGAGACTATAATGAAGTACATTGCTTCCCTGAGGAGTCTGATCATAACTTGTGACTTTGGGAATATGGCAGATGAGATGATTAGAGACCAGCTCATTGAGAAAACAACCATGCTTCATGTAAGAGAACGCTTACTTCTAGAACCACAACTTACACTAGAAAAAGCAATAACTATTGCTACTCAGATTGAGTTAGCCACAGCTGAAGCCAAAATAATGAGCATGGATACAGGAGACACAGTCCAAGCTGTGACTCCTTTGAAGAAAAATTCACTATCACTGCAGACAAATGATTACAAGAGGGAAATTAATGGAAAACCACTGAATCAGCAAATTCAAAATACAGTAAAAGCATGCTTTCACTGTGAATCCCCACAACACCTTGCAAGCTACACAGGATGTCTGGCAAAAGTAGCTCAGTGCAATCATTGCCAAAAGTATGTCGCAGCAGCCAGTTCTATCAACAGGTGCATGCAGTTACAATACCAGATGTTACTGTGCTGAGCGTGGACAAAATCACTACTGAACATACCCCAGAACAAATAAAGTGCACTGTAAACGTCTCCACCATACCCTCAGGCAAATCACACTCTATTCAGCTAATGTTGGACACTGACTCAGCAGTATCTATACTACCTGATTCCATCTATTTGCATTACTTTAAAGATGTGCCTCTTACTGAACCCAAACTTCACTTGGTGTGCTATTTGAAAAATCATATTCCAGTACATAGCTGCCTGCCAGCAATAGTTACTTTTGGTGATTGCTGTGTAACTGCAGAGTTCTACACTGTCCACAAAGGGACTCCTATCCTTGGCAGAGATTTATTGGCTGCTTTAAATCTCAGGGTAGTTAATGGACAAATTGATCTTCCTCAGCAAAGCACTCTTTTGCGGTACACACACCAGTTTCAGCTGGGACCCAACACCAAGTTGAGGAGAAACTCGGCTGTGCTTATGGGTTTCTGCATAAAGTTAAAATGTGGAATAATGTGATGTCTGTACGTCAGAAGTTATGGTGCTTACCATTTGCAGTCAGGGAAGCCGTTTCAGAGGAACTTAGAAAACTTGTTCAAAAGGACATTATTGAAGAGATTGACTCCTCGGAATGGGTTTCACTTATAGCGGTGACGCAGAAGAAGGGTGGAGGCATTCGCCTTTATGTGGACTTAAGGGAGCCAAATAAAGCTACTGTGATTGACAGCCATCCTCTTCCTCACATAGAAGAAGTATTTGCAGAACTCCTTGGAGCAAAGATGTTTTCTACTTTTGATTTGCAGACTGCATACTACCAGGTTATGTTGCATGAAGATAGCAGAGACCTCACAGCATTTATTACACATGAGGGGCTATTCCGTTTTAAATGTATTCCATACCGTCTCACATCTGCCCCAAGTGCCTTCTAAAAAATGATGTAATTGATTCTGAAGAATCAACATGGAGTTCAGTGCTATCTGGATGATTATTATTGTGTTTGGAAATACTTCTGAGGAGCATGACAATAACCTGCAGTCTGTACTAAACTGCATCAGCAAAGCAGGCCTCAAGCTCAATAGGTCCAAATGCAAATTTAGACAAACTGAACTCTCCTTTCTGGGGCATACAATTTCACAGGCTGGACTAAAACCTGATCCAGCTCATATCCTGGCAATTTCAAATGTTCCTCCTCCAACAGATTTGCAAACCTTACGTTCCTTTTGGGTCTTACCTCCTGGTATGCAAAATTCATTCCCAATTATGCTTCTGTCATTGAACCATTACGAGAATTACTACAGAGAAGTTCAACCTTAGTGTGGACAACTGATGCACAAGCTAGTTTCAAAATGGTGAAAGACTTGATTGTACATAGTCCTATTCACTCCTATTCACAGAACTATTCACTCCTGCATTGCCCACAATTGTAACTACTGATGCTTCTGATTATGGACTTGGGGCTGTTCTCACACAACTTCATGAGGACAACACAGAGAGGACTGTTGCATTTGCTTCAAGGACACTAAGTAATGCTGAGAGAAAATATTCTACAGATGAAAAAGAAGCACTTGCTTGTGTCTGGGCTACTGAAAAATGGAGAACGTACCTGTGGGGCCGCATGTTCAAGTTGTGCACAGACTACAGCCCTTTGACGATGTTGCTCACCACGAAAGGACTAGGAAGAACATCGTATTGCTAGATGGTCTGCAAGACTACTCTTTCAATTATGAACTGGAATATAAGCCTGGAAACCAAAATGTGGTAGCTGATTGCCTTTCTCGCCTGCCTTTGCCTTCACCAGATGGTCCACTGGAGGATGAGGACGTAGTAGTTGCAGTTATTACAAGCACTCTCACTGCAGTTACAAAAGAACAACTTCAAGCTGCTTGTTCAGCGTGTCCAATTCAACAAAAACTATGGGAATTTCTGACAAACAGATGGCCCAGTAACCCTAAAAACCTTGACCCAGTTTTGCTGTCTTATTTTAGAGTTCGGGATGAACTTTCTTTGCTTGATGGCTATGTGCTACGACGTACACACTGGCTACTTGTGCCAGAAGAATTACAGTCAAAACTCATACACCTGGCACACGATACTCATCAAGGAATTGTCAGAACCAAACAACGACTATGGGATCTGTATTGGTGGCCAGGGATGGACTCTCAAACTGAAGCACTCATAAAATCCTGTGTCACTTGCCAAATGCATGATAAGACAGCAGTGACATGTACCCCTCCATTACAGCCTGTTCCTCTTCCTGAATCTGCATGGGAAAAAGTGGCAATTGACATTGTAGGACCCTTTGATACTGCTCCAATTGACTGTCGTTATGCTATCACCTTAATAGACTATTTCAGTAAATGGCCTGAGGAAGTGTTTACATCGCAAATCTCTTCTGCTACAGTAATTAAGTTCCTCTCTTCAGTTTTTAGCAGGGAAGGTAACCCCAAAGAACTGGTTTCATATAATGGTAGTCAATTTACTTCCCTGGAGTTTGAAAATTTTCTAGCAGAGAGGAACATTTTACACAGAAGGTCATCCCTATACTACTCTCAAGCCAATGGGAAAATCGAACGGTTTAACAGAAGTTTGAAAGAGAGTTTGCAAATGGCTGAACTGGAAGGGTGATTGTGGATAACCTTCACTACTGATTTCTTGCAAGCATACCGGGCTACACAACATTCCAGAACGCAAAGATTACCTGCAGAATTACTGCATGGGAAACAGATGAATACTAAACTGAACATTGCTGGATTGTTAAAGGCACAACCTGATGCCCCAACTCAGGATAATGTGAAAAAAACAGTTGAACAGCACCAAGCAAATTATAAGGCTTTCACAGACAAGCAGCGGGGTGCTAAGGAACCCTCTGAGTGTGGTTTCTTTGTTAGAATATGAAAACCTGGAATTTTACACAAAGGGGACCATAAATTCACAGCTCCTCTTAAAATCACAGAGAAGAAGGGACCTTACACCTATCAACTTTCTGATGGGTGGGTATGGAATGCTTCTTATCTTGCATCTGCCTATGCACCAAGAGGAGATTATGCCAACACCCAGTCTGCATTGGATGATTTCACCATAGTATCAACGCAACAAGACATTGCACTGGAACCGGGGCTTGAGAGATGGCCTGTCAGACCCAGAAGACCACCGGTCTGGACTAGAGACTGTTATGTAGTGTCTACAGTGTTTTCAGTGTAATATTTCTGCCAACAGTATAATGTCTTGTTTCATATTTGTTCCTGTTGTTAGAACAACAATGTTTATTGCAATTGGGAGAGTTTCTTAAGAGAGGAGGGAATGTGGTGTTTAGATGCTACTTGTAATTATTAGAACTGGGAGCACTGGCTGTTGGGAGTCTGAAAGGACAGGAAACAGGAAGGATGGGGGGAAGCTGAGGAGGCAGAGTGAGAACTACCAAGGGTGCAGCAGCAGCTTGGTAAAGAGGTTTCCGCTTAAAAAATAAAGTCCTGTTGAAGTTTGTTAATACCTTCCCTGGTTGCTACAACAATCCCTAAATCACCATGACTCCCCTGATGTTATACCTATTTGCACCAGCCAAGGACCCAGCCCATATGGCCTGATTCTTCAGAGCTGCTGACTACCCCTCTCTTTGTTTGAAGTGGATGGGAGCTACAGATGACCAGCTCCTTTGAAAATCAGTCCAGAAGAATAAAATGTATTAACAAGCCTGGAAGAACGTATCAGTCCTTGCCTCACTAGAGTTTAGTTCAGTCTCCATATCTATTCCAGGAAGGCTGTCACCTAGGACGGGACTGACTGCCCCAAACCACATACGCCACTAAACAGCAATCACATATTAGCAGGTAGTCATTTTAAAATGTTGGTTTAAAGGTGCAACGAGTTGAAGAAAGCTGGCTGATATCATATCTTGTCCAAAAGCTCTACTCTGGACAATACAAGTGAAAATCAAGGAGCAGGGCCATATAGAAAGGATAGACACGAAGTGTCATTTGCAAAAGTTGACTTGACAACAAATGCAATATAGTGCAGGTAAATGTTGAATACTGGGCCGGAGCATAGCCTGGGGAGGAGAAGACAATACAGGATGTGCTAAACAATCAAAACAGACTGAGGCATGCTATCCACAGAAGATATTTTCAAATTTCCATAGATTAGAATGTACAGCGTGCTGCACCAGCACCATTAGACATGGCAAACAGAATAGAGGTTTTAGTGCGATCTAAGGCACCGTGGTGATCTCGTTTACAATAACCAGTAATATATTAGGAACAATATAATGTCATTGCTCTTGAGATTTGTGGTATAGAACCAATGCTGTAATAGCTTTGATCTTAGTCAAGTGGCCCCTAGAACTCCAAATGTCAGGAAAACAACATTGCAGGCCTTTCGCTCTAGAACCTGACCTTTTATGCTGGTTTTCCTATGCTGCCCACTGTGTATCATCCTGGCACTCTCACACATGCCAAGAGTGCAGAATAGAAAGTCTAGGGGCCTATTTTTCCACTTGTGCACAAATTAATTCACAGAGTTGCATTTCTACCATTAGGGCTTCAGTCTCGGCAGCTCTGCATTATTCCCACCTGCATCTGACCAGGAAGCTGTGACCTTTTCTCTTGGGTAAAGACTTAGAGTAGTCATTTACACCTGTGTACTGTGGCTATGAAATGCTACCGGATCAGACTGTGAGCATTTTGCACTCAGATTGTACTCATTTTTATCAGGCATAAATAACCACACAAGGTAAAGGCACTCGGGACGCTTTCTCCATAGGCCATAAACTCATCTCTATGAATTAATTTGCGAGGCTTGCCAGGAATGTTTACAGCACCATGCTAGCACCCTGGAGAGCAAATAAATCCACACTGTGATGTCATAATATTAAAGCAAGTTACACTCAAGACAGTGGAAAAAAGGTTAAGTAACACTGCCTTTGGGAGTGAGATGGTAGTTACAGGGGTGCTATTTAAAATCTCATCAGTTGTCTAAAATAACTAAGGTTTGGAGTTAGCTAATCTCAGTATTTACAGTTTTCTAGGTGAAGCACAAAAGAATATTGCAGATACTTAGTTAGCCGTATCTGTTTATCTTAGGAAGATCTGGTAAGTTTTTCAATAAAACCATTGAGTCCTTGGCCTCTGAAATATGCCAATGTTAATTATTGTCAGTAATCGTGGTGGTTCTGGGAACGTGGCTGCCTGTGTCTTGGGGCTGGATTGACACCACCAGTTCACACTGTCAAACAGCTATGAGACGGTAATAGCTTTTGGTGGCTACTGAGTATGGTTGTATTGGAATGAACCCCTTGCCCCATAGCCTGGAACCAGCAAAGCTGATACCTGTTTTTCAGCCTTAATTTAGTGAGTTAGTTTAACCTCCATCCCCACTCAAAGTGCGATGTGCAAACCCAAGCCCCTGGTGAAAAGGCTGTTTAACTTTCCCTTTGCCTAGCCATTGTGACTTACTGTCCTGCGTTTGCACCTTTACAAGAGTGACATTTAACATTTTGTGCTTTGCAGTTTCTAAATCCCTGAAAAAGATGCTGTACTTTGACAGAATTAGTCAAAGCATTAACTGGTTGAACTTCTAATTCCCTGAAATCTTTTGCATGGGCTATTTTAAACCCTATTTACCAGATTATTTGGCCAGTCTGGAGAAACAGTGCATTTCCATTCTAATGGCCCTGATCCTGTCAACTCAGACTCTCATGAACAGTCGCTGTTCACGTGAACAGTCCCATTGAGTGCTCATGTCAGAAGTAAGGATGCCCCACAAGAACACAGCTTGGCAGGATCTAATGTATTCCAATTACACAATCTAGAAATATAAAACAAAATTATTGTAACAGTTCTTCAACTCAGCGACTGAATTCACACAGTAACTAGCTTTGGTTTGACATTGAGAAACACTGAGTTGCTGTGTATAGTAAATTTATATTGTGATTGTGAGTTTAATTTTGGGTGCCAAAAATATCTTCAGTAATATTAAAGCAGTAAAATTAACTTGCAAATACAGAGTTCCTTCAGTGACAAAACAGAATAATATTAGTGCATTGTTCCTTTATTAATCCATAGTTCAGTGCACTTTAACTCCCCCTGCTAATTTTTAAAACAGTTAATGAGGGAAAACATATTGCTTTGGTTTTTGCTTTAAGGATTGGATCTATTTCGTGTCTCCGTGATGTCCTGTAAGATTATTGAACGGTTAATCAGAGCAGGAGCTAAGCATTTCAGCTCCAGATGTTTGCAGCAGAAAACGCTAGAGGGTCATCAAAAGTGCTCAGCCTAGATAAATGATCCTTAAAGTGATTCTCTTTGATTGTTGAGAAAACAGTTCTCATTTGTCAGAGTTTATAGCCATCATTCCTTACACCCTGGACATGGTGAAGAGCTGCACTGCACCCCGCAATCTGCTCCACAGATAACATGTAATTTAATAGACACAACAAGAAATGTTCTTATACATCTGAATATGAGGGCCAGATCTTCAGTTGGTGTAAATCAGCATAGTTTCATTGACTAAAGAGGAGCTATGTTGATGTACTGCAATGGAGGACCTACCCCTGGGTATACGCACAACCCTAAGCATAATGATGTAGTTTTATATCCCTTTTTTTTACCATTTTTATCCATTCTTTTTTACCTCATCATAGTGCTTTCATCTCTCCTGTGGCTTTGGCTTTAATTTCCAGAAGTACAAACTGTAGAAGGTACGACCCTGATTAGTTCACAACTCCCACTGGATGTTCACTTGAACATTTGCTGCCGCTTTTCAGATATAACTCTTGCTGGAGGTGAAAGTTTCAGCATATTAGTAGGTTACTGACAAGGAAATGATGATACAGGGTAATTCAATACTTGCTCATTTCTAATCTTTGAGGAAGCTAAGGTTCAGATATGTGACATTATTCCCCAACATTACAATGTTAAGGTCCGCTAGAACAGGACCTCTGTCACCCAACCATCCCCCCAAAGAATTCCACATTGGCTGCTGAAAAAAATTGAAATGAGAACTGATTTTTTGCAATACTTTTCACATTTTTATGGGTTTGCCCTAACTTTTTGTTGACCACTCACTCCATGTTCCCACTGACCACAATAGTTTTGAATAGATCAAAGGAACAAAGTAGCATGGGGTGAAAACCATAAATACTGGACCAATTAGTTTGTAGGTTTTATCAGGCATGTAATTACATATTATGTAACACTATTTAACACTCCAAATTAATTTTTTGTGAGAATTTGGATGATGGGTTCCCTGATAAGGCATTTGTGAAACTTAAAGTCCTTTAGCAGATCAACTTGCTCCAAGAAAAATGACGGGCTTAGCTTGATTTAAAAATGGTGGTTAGGATGCTAGGTAAAGAACTATACTTTACTGTGAGGATTTTACTCAATGATGTACATATAGTACTGTGTCAGTATCCATTTGATATTGACAGAACAATTGTTAGGATTCTTCAGAGTATTTATCAGACGACTTCCAAAATTTACAGTTGTCCCCTGTCAAGGTTCCTTCCCCACTCTGAACTCTAGGGTACAGATGTGGGGGGACCTGCATGAAAGACCCTCCCTAAGCTTATTCTTACCAGCTTAGGTTAAAAAGTTCCTCAAGGTACAAACTTTGCCTTGTCCTTGAACCGTATGTTGCCACCACCAAGCATTTTAAACAAAGAACAGGGAAAGAGCCCACTTGGAGACATCTTCCCCCAAAATATTCCCCCAAGCCCTACACCCCCTTTCCTGGGGAAGGCTTGATAAGAATCCTCAACAAATTGTACAGGTGAACACAGACCCAAACCCTTGCATCTTAAGAACAATGACAAATCAATCAGGTTCTTAAAAGAAGAATTTTAATTAAAGAAAAGGTAAAAGAATCACCTCTGTAAAATCAGGATGGTAAATACCTTACAGGGTAATCAGATTCAAAACATAGAGAATCCTGCTAGGCAAAACCTTAAGTTACAAAAAGACACAAAAGCAGGAATATACATTCCATTCAGCACAGCTTATTTTACCAGCCATTAAACAAAAGGAAATCTGACACATTTCTAACTAGATTACTTACTAACTTTACAGGAGTTGTAAGGCTGCATTCCTGATCTGTTCCCGGCAAAAGCATCACACAGACAGACTAAACCCTTTGTTTCCCCCATCCAGATTTGAAAGAATCTTGTCCCCTCATTGGCCATTTGGGGTCAGGTGCCAATGGGTTTACCTTAGCTTCTTAACCCTTTACAGGTGAAAGGGTTTTGCCTCTGCCCAGGATGGATTTTATAGCACTGTATACAGAAAGGTGGTTACCCTTCCCTTTATATTTATGACATCCCCATTTGGCTATCAACAGTTGCCGCAAAGAGATCTCCTTTGTACTTTACAATTGGAAATAACCGTGGTACCTCAGATATGAATACTTGGCAACTGTTGGTTTTCAATGGAAACCATTTTAGGTGTTCTGTCCCTCACAGCAAGGATGTCTATTTTGCATTATGTTCGCACTCCTCTGATTTTGTTTGGCATGGCCATCTTGTTTTTCATAAATTCTGGAAATTGATTCAAAATCACTTTAGCGATAATATTACAGCATTGGATGGCTTAGATTTCTTGTTGTTGAGATAATCCTTAATAAAGTACCATCTATTAGTGATGGCATTTCATTAACAGATATTAAAAACATAGTGACTGCCTGTTAGTTCAGTGGAATTTGCAAATATTCTTAGGTACCCTGAGTGTTCCTGCTGTCACATAGGCATTTGGATACTCACATAACTCTAATTTTATATTCATTTTCTACTAACATTGGAGATAATTTCATATAAATACCTAGGACATGCTTTGAAATGAAATTGTATTTCCTATCATGTTTACAAATTCTTCACTATTAAAAACCTGTTTATGGCTCCTCCGCCTTTGAGTTTTTCTCTTTAATTATGGATGAAAATTAGCTTGTGAGAGGAAGCAGTAATTTAAGAACATCTTAGGTCCCTGAGAGAGGAGGTAGCAATTAGTGAGATGTGGTTATTAAGCTCTCAGAGTGCCTGTATTTGCAAGGATTTCATTTGCTGAAGTTCAGTGAATTGTAAATTATTTAAAAACTACAGAAAGCGCCATTAAGAATACAATTTGAATTAAAAAAAAAGTAGGTGATATGTTTTTCATTCAGTTTTTGTGTTTGAATTGTGGTGCATATTTTAACCCTCATTAAAATTGAAAGACATAATAAGTCGCACAGGGACAGAGTAACCCATGGCTGTGGTTCAGGGTGGCGTGGCATTGTTCATTACCTGTAAGAAAAAGAAAAATAGCACCAAGGCAGAAATACCACTTCATTTGATAGACAGCAATGTGAGAGTTGTGAACCCTGGGAGACGGGTGGATTTTGCCCCAGAAGGGTTTGTGTAACCATTTACATCTCTTTTGAACTATGCAGGTTTGCAGCTCTGGAGTGCAGGGTTGAGCGTACCCAAATCTCAACTGAAACTGATGAATGTCATGCCTCAACCATGGGAAGCTGCAAATATTAAGTAATTGCATTTAGAGATGTGCCACTTTATTAATCTATAGTTATGTGCATCTGATCCTTGGTCCTCAGGGCTGCTGTTAGCTTGGCAAGCTACAACAGCGCCAAAGGGGTCAGTCAGACACCTGGAGACCCTCAGAGTGCAGCTGCACTCCCACCATACTATCTTCTCACTGGCAAAAGCTCCTATATAGCAAGCTTTAAGTTTGCTTTGTATTACCAGAGCTCTGCAAAGCCGACTTAACAGTGCTGAGGATCTTGGCCCATGGTCTATTGAGAGGACATGGGGAGGGGTAGGAATGGTACTGGAGTATTGTGTTACAGAGTTGGAGCCATAGGGTGCTCCCAAAAATTCAGATATTTTGTTTATCTCTGCGCCTTTTGATGTTCACCCATTGCTGATTAACATCAGGATTTCAGTCTGTCTTTCACCTGAAATAGAATGTTGGGTTTCTATTTCACAGACTCAAAGGCCAGAAGGAGCCAATTTCATCTTCTCATCCCACTCTCTGCATAACACAGGCCATAGAATTTCACCTAGTAATTCTTGCATTTAACCCAATAACTTGTCATTGAGCTAAAGGATATTTTTTAGAAAGACATAATCTTGACTCGAAGACTCCAAGTGATGGAGAATCTACCGCATCCTTTGATAAAATTGTTCAATGGTTAATTATCCTTACTGTTAAAAATTTGAGTCTTATTTTAAGTTTGAATTTTTCTGACCAGCCACTGGCTCTTCATATGCCTTTGCCTGCTAGATTAAAGAGCTCTCTGTTATAAGATGTCTTCTCTCTGTGTGGGTACTCATACAGAAAACATATCACTTCTTAAACTTCTCTTTGACAAGCAAAATAGACTGAGCTCTTTACCAGTGGACATCTCATTTTGCATGAAATATGGAGATTGTAAGGTATGTTTTACAACTCAGAATCTCAGTTATTATTTTGGGGCTAGGTTATTCCTAGGTTATACCTTTTCTAGGGAAAAAAGTGCCATAATTTATGTTTAAAAATGTGTTGTTCTTTAACTTTTGGGCTTTTCATTAGCCCTCTGTTGTTGGTGTGAGATGCTTTTTTGGTTTCTTATGTTTTCACAGTAGGTCCTCCTTTGTCATGCTTGCTGTTTTCCTGCTTTCTAAAAACAGAACTTAAATATGTAGATTTGAAGAGTCTAGTGTTTGAACAATTAATTGGAAAGTATGTCATAACAGTGAGTTTGTCCAAGTCCACTCACTGTCCTCCTAGAATGCTGAGAGAATGGGAGTCTAAAATCAGCAATGGCGCAAACCTTGCCAAAAGGAGCAAGGGTGATTGGGATGGGGGCAGGCTATGGTCTGACTTCCCTCTCTCTGCACTGGCCACCTGAACTGGGTCAGCACAATGTAGAGTGCACACACTGCCTACTGCACAAGGGTGAAGTAGGAGCTGCTTCCTTCCAGTGTCTTTGTGTGTAGCTGTTGGTAGACAGTTCTCATTCACTCCCTCTTTCATCACATTGACGGTTGTTTAGAGCCATCACACAGTTAGTAATCAAAGGACAGGGCAGCCCATAGGAGGAGATGAGCGGAAAAGGCATTGGCAGTTCTTCCCCTGATGAATCCAGGGTTGTGACGTAGGATGAAGCAGGGATGAACTAGGGGAAAGCCACTCTGAGGCATCTCCCACCCTGAATTCATATGTATCACCAGAAGGCATTTAGATACCATAGCCACTCATGAAAGGACAGAGTGCTCAACCCTGTATCTCTGTGATAGCCTCTTGAGTCCATGACTCCTGACCTTGACATAAGGGTCAAACTCCACACCCTTCTGAGTGTGTAGCTCATCAGTAAATGTGTAGCTCATGGAGATTTTCCCAGAGTTTCTAGCTGTCTCCATGCATTTTTTTGCATGGAGGGTATGACATGATCATCTGCTTTTTAAAATAAGAACATAAGAACGGCCATACTGGGTCAGACCAAAGGTCAGTCTAGCCCAATATCCTGTCTTCCGACAGTGGCCAATGCCAGATGCCCCAGAGGGCATGAACAGAACAGGTAATCATCAAGTGATCCATCCCCTGTCGCCCTTCCCAGCTTCTGGCAAACAGAGTCTAGGGACACCATCCCTGGCCACCCTGGCTAATAGCTATTGATGGACCTATCCTCCATGAACTTATCTAATTCTTTTTTTTAAAACTGTTATAGTCTTGGACTTCACAACATTCTCTGGCAAGGAGTTTCACAGGTTGACTGTGTGTTGTATGAAAAATAATTCCTTTTGTTTGTTTTAAATCTGCTGCATATTAATTTCCTTTAGTGACCCCTCATTCTTGTGTTATGAGAGGGAGTAAATAACACTTCCTTATTTATTTTCTCCACACCAGTCATGCTTTTATAGACCTCTATCATATCTCCCCTTAGTTGTCTCTTTTCCAAGCTGAAAAGTCCCAGTCTTATTAATCTCTCCTCACACAGAAGCCATTCCATGCCCCTAATAATTTTTGTTGCCCTTTTTTGAACCTTTTCCAATTCCAGTATATCTTTTTTGATATGGGGTGACCACATCTGCATGAAGTATTCAAGATGTGGGCATACCATGGATTTATCTAGAGGGAATATGATATTTTCTGTCTTTTTATCTATCTCTTTCTTAAATATCAGGGGGTAGCCATGTTAGTCTGTATCCACAAAAACAACAAGGAGTCCGGTGGCACGTTAATGATTCCCAACATTCTTTTCATTGTTTTGACTGCCACTGTACATTGTGTGAATATTTTCAGAGAACTATCCATAATGACACCAAGATCCTTCTTGAATGGTAATAGCTAATTTAGACCCCATCATTTTATATGTATAGTTGGGATTATGTTTTCCAATCTGCATTACTTTGCATTTATCAACATTGAATTTCATGTGCCATTTTGTTGCCCAGTCACCCAGTTTTGTGAGATCCCTTTTTAACTCTTTGCAGTCTGCCTGTGACTAACTATCTTGAGTAGTTTTGTATCACCTGCAAATTTTGCCACGTCACTGTTTACCCCTTTTTCCAAATCATTTATGAATATGTTGAATAGGACTGGTCCCAGTACCAGAGCCCTGGGGGATACCACTATTTATCTCTCTCCATTCTGAAAACTGACCACTTATTTCTACCCTTTGTTTCCTATCTTTTAACCAGTTACTGATCCAGGAGAGGACCTTCCCTCTTATCCCATGAGTGCTTACTTTGCTTAAGAGCCTTTGGTGAGGGACCTTGTCAAAGGCTTTCTGAAAATCTAAGTACACTATGTCCACTTGATCCCCCTTGTCCACATGCTTGTTGACCCCATCAAAGAATTCTAGTAGATTGGTGAGGCATGATTTCCCTTTAAGAAAACCATGTTGACTTTTCTCCAACAAATTATGTTCATCTATGTGTCTGACAATTTTGTTCTTTACAATAGTTTCAACGAGTTTGCCCGGTACTGAAGTCAGGTTTACTGGCCTGTAATTGCCGGGATCACCCTTTTCAAAAATTGGCATCATATTAGCTATCCTCCAGTCATTTGGTACAGAAGCTGATTTAAATGATAGGTTACAAACTACAGTTAGTAGTTCTGCAATTTCACATTTGAATTCCTTCGGAACTCTTGGGTCAATACCATCTGGTCCTGGTGACTTATTACTGTTTAGTTTATCAATTTGTTCCCAAACCTCATCTAATGACACTTCAACCTGGGACAGTTTCTCAGATTTGTCACATAAAAAGAACGGCTCAGGTTTTGGAATCTCCCTTACATCCTCAGCCATGAGGACAGATGAAAAGAATTAATTTAGTTTCTCTGCAATGGCCTTATCATCCTTGAGTGCTCCTTTAGCATCTCGATCATCCAGTGGCCCAGCTGGTTGTTTAGCAGGCTTCCTGCTTCTGATGTACTTAAAAAGTTTTTGGCTATTACTTTTTGAGTTTTTGGCTAGCTGTTCTTCAGATTCTTTTTTGGCCTTCCTAATTATATTTTTACACTTAATTTGCCAGAGTTTATGCTCCTTTCTATTTTCCTTACTAGGATTTAACTTCCACCTTTTAAAGAATGGTTTTTTGTCTCTCACTGCTTCTTTTACTTTGTCGTTTAGCCCCGGTGGCACTTTTTTGGTTCTCTTACTATGGTTTCTAATTTGGGGTATACATTTAAGTTGAGCCTCTATTATGGTGTCTTTAAAAAGTTTCCATGCAGCTTGCAAGGATTTCATTGTTGGCACAGTGCCTTTTAATTTCTGTTTAACTAACTTCCTCATTTTTGTATAGTCCCCCTTTCTGAAATTAAATGTTAAAGTGTTGGGCTGCTATGGTGTCCCCCTCCCCGCCCCCAGCGATGTTAAATTTAATTATATTATGGTCACTATTACCAAGTGGTCCAGCTATAATCACTTCTTGGACCAGATCCTGTGCTCCACTTAGGCCTAAGCAAAAATTGCTTCTCCTCTTGTGGGTTCCAGGACTAGCTGCTCTGAGAAGCAGTCATTTAAGGTGTCCAGAAACTTTATCTCTGCATCCCATTCTGAAGTGACATGTACCCAGTCAATAAAGGGATAGTTGAAAATCCCCACTATTATTGAGTTTTTTATTTTTACAGCCTCTCTAATCTCCCTGAGGATTTCATAGTCACTATCACTATCCTGGTCTGGTGGTCAGTAATATATCCCTACTGCTATATTCTTATTAGAGCATGGAATTACTATCCATAGAGAATCTATGGTACAGTTTGGTTCATTTAAGATTTTTACTTTATTTGATTCTACGCTTTCTTTCACATATAGTGCCACTGAGAGGTGAAAGTAAGCCGGTCCAGTCCGGCGTACCAGCAAGAGCCAGTACGCTGGACCGGACCAGACCAGCTTCCCCAGGCTGGTGCTTTAAAGGGCCCGGGCCTCCAGCCACTGCGGGGAGCCCTGGGTCCTTTAAAGCACCCCCTGAACCCTGCTGCCAGAACTCCTGGGATAGTGGCGACAGGGCTCCGACGGTGATTTAAAGGGCCTGGAGCTCTGCTGCGGTAGTGGCTGCTGGAGCCCGGGGCCCTTTAAATTGCCCCTGAGCCCCGGGGCTCCCAGCTGCCTGTGCAGCTGGTAGCTCCAGGGGTGATTTAAAGGTCCAGGGGCTCCCAGCCGCAGCCGGAGCCCTGAGGCCTTTAAATCTTGATTTAAAGGGCCCGGGTATTTAAAGGCCCCACCTGCTCAGGACTCTGGATTACCGGTAAATCCTTTAAATTACTTTCACCCCTGGTGCCACTCCCCCACGAGCATGACCTGTTCTGCCCTTCCGATATATTTTGTACTCTGGTATTACTGTGTCCCATTGATTATCCTCATTCCACCAAGTTTCTGTGAAGCCTATTATATCAATATCCTCATTTAATATGAGGCATTCTAGTTCACCCACCTTATTATTTAGACTTCTAGCATTTGTATATAAGCACTTTAAAAACTTGTCACTTTTGAGCTGTCTGCCATTACACGATGTAATTGAATGGACCTCTTTTTCATTTGACTGTTTCTCAATCAGATCCTACCCATATTTTATCGTCTTCCATCCTCTCCTCCTTACTAGGACATAGAGAATCTCCCTTAATAGATCCTCCCCTAAGAGAGGTCTCTGACTGAACCACGTGCTCCTCTGCACCTTTCAGCTTTCCCCCAGCCCTTGATTTAAAAACTGCTCTACGACCTTTTTAATTTTAAGTGCCAACAATCTGGTTCCATTCTGGTTTAGGTGGAGCCCATTCTTCTGTATAGGCTCCCCCTGCCCCCAAAATTTCCTGAGTTCCTAATAAATCTAAACCCCTGCCTGTCTAACTGGCCCTGCACATGGAACTGGGCGCATTTCAGAGAATGCTACCATGGAGATCCTGGACTTCAATCTCTTACCTAGCAGCCTAAATCTGGCCTCCAGGACCTCTCTCCTATCCTTCCCTTTGTCACTGGTACCTACATACACCATTACCACTGGCTCCTCCCCTTCATGACACAAAAGTCTATCTAGATGTCTTGAGAGATCCGCAAACTTTGCACCAGGCAGGCAAGTCACCATGAGGTTCTCCCAGTCATCGCAAACCCAGCTATCTATGTTTCTAATGATCGAATTCCCCATAACTATTACCTGTCTCTTCCTAATAAGTCCCCCCCCCCCCCGAGAGGTATCCTCAGTGTGAGAGGATACCATAACAGCATCTGGAAGGAGGGTCCCAACTCTGGATCGTTTCCCTCTGCTCCAGGTTGATGCTCTCCTTCCCTGAGACTTTCATCCTCCTGAACAGCACAGAGGCCTGAACAGCACAGAGGTGGGACTGTTCTACTGTGTCCCAGAAAGTCTCATCTATGTACCTCTCTGTCTCCCTTATCTCCTCCAGTTCAGCCACTCTGGTCTCCAAAGCCCATACACGGTCTCTGAGGGCCAGGAGCTCCCTGCACCGAATGCACACATACGCCACCCGCCCATAGGGCAGGTAAGCATACATGCTGCATTGGGCGCAATAAACTGGATAGCCCCCACCCTCTTCCTGGACTTCTGCCTGCATTTTCTATTTACTCTTGCAGCTCGTTCTTTTGTTGATGTTTTGTTGTTATCAGAGGGTAATTTTGGCTTTAAGTTGAAAGAATATTAAGTGTATCTAGCCTCCTGTCATGCTCACTCTGTAAACTCCCTCGCAAAACTCCCATTAGCCGCTCCTGTTTACTAACTCCTCTGGTCGCTTAGGAGCGGGCTTTTTAAAGCCCTCGTCTTCCTGAATAGCCCTGCCCCTGGTTAAGGGTTGACGGGTGCTAAAGGGCTTAAGGATCAAAGCCTTGTTAAGAAGGATCTCAGCCTTGCATGGCAGGCCGCTAGGCTCAGCACACAATCCCCCAAACAAACAGACCACACGGTATATTTCAGTCAAGCAGGAAGCACACCACAAACACAGACAGCAAACTTACCCAAAGGATCACGTAATCGCTCCTCCTTCAACTGGAGAATCCCCTCGCAAAACTCCCGTTAGCCTCTCCTGTTCGCTAGCAAATATGCAGTGATTTACTCTTTTGAAAAATATGATTGTCCCTAGAAGCACTCACTTCTTTGGATTATATGTATCCTGCCCTAATCTGTTCATGTTCTCTTGTAGCAGCCATCAACATATGTCAATTTTGGGAAAATATATAAATCATTGGAGCCATTTGGCTTGTTTTTATATTTTAATTGTAAACTCAGTTTCCGTTTGTTCTGATTCACTGCAGATTACAAATTGTTTGACTATAAAGTGACTCAGTACCTCTACTAATTTGAATCTGCTTATTGCTTTTGACATATGCTTGCAACTCTGCGCTGAGAATTTTTCTTTTAAGCCTTTTAGGCATAGTGGATTTGGTGGAGAATTAAATTGAGTTATCCAATTGAGATTGAAGCTTGTTGGCTTAAAATGACAAATTTTCTTCCATTCCTTTGTTTCCATTTTTGATATATTAGTCTTGACACATTCCAGGCATTAGTCTTATACTGCCTGAAGAGGAGGTTGCTGTGACAGACAGCTGTGGACTAATCAAATCAGAATTATTATACATGATCTCTATTTTATTTGGGCAAAGTTATCTGAAATCATCATATAAAAACAACTTTTCATATTGTGATTCTTTTACATATTCTTTACAACATTCAGATGGCAGAAGCCAACTTTGTCTGCCATCCTCTATATATCTGTCTAGGAAGTTTCATGGTTCCTGTCATGCTATAGAGCAGTGGTTCTCAACCTGCAGTCCACAGGCCACTTGTGGCCCAATCAGCACACAGCTGGCACATGTGCCAGTCCAGTGTTAGAATCATAGAATATCAGGGTGGGAAGGGACCTCAGGAGGTCATCTAGTCCAACCCCCTGCTCAAAGAAGGACCAATCCCCAATTTTTGCCCCGGATCCCTGAATGGCCCCCTCAAGGATTGAACTCACAACCCTGAATTTAGCAGGCCAATGCTCAAACCACTGAGCTATCCCTCCCCCCAAACATCATATCACTGCATTGGCTGTGAATCGAACCCAGGTAAACTGCTTGGAAGGCAGCTATGCTCACCACTATACCACCAATGCATGTTGGGGAGGTCTGGATACTGCGGGGACAGTCCCATGGGGATTGGATGATGGGGGGGGGCAGCCCCTGGTTGGGGGGGCGCCCTGCACCAGGCAGGGCCCCCCATCTTTACAGACAGGCTCAGCAGCCCCGCTCTCTGGGTGCTCAGCCCTGCCACACCACCAGCAGCAGAGCGGAAGTGAGGGTGACAATACACCATGCCATGCCACTCTTACAGTAAATTAATTAATGTTAACAGTGGATGTTTTGACTTATTTTGCTAATTTAAAATGCTCTTGGCAGACATGTGCCAGTGTTGAAATGAAAGGTGCTGTAGCGATCTGAATTGTATTGCTGTCGTAACAAATACTAAACTTTTTATTTTTTTGTAGCGGTACAGCTAGTGCATAGATTGTTGGACGTGGCCCACGTAGTACTTAGAGAGCTGCATATGTGCCCCACAATGGTAAATAGGTTGAGAACCACTGCTATGGAGACTCACGGGGTGCTTTAAACTGGGGATGTTTATTTAAGAACATTACTAGGACAACAGGCGTCCAGAGGATCAAGTTCTAGCTTTGTAATAAGGGACCACACCCTATCTGGAACTCTTTATAGCACAGCCACATCTAGTGGTGGAATAAGGTACTACAAGGAAATACATCATTACAGATCCCAATACTATGGTGTCTGATTGCCTATTTAACAAGAATATATACAAGCACTGTGCTTGGAGCTGTTTTTGATGATTAATTAGCAAAAGCATAAGCTTCCATGCATGTTTTTTATTAACCATTTTATTAGTGACCCTCTTTAATCTGTTTTAGGTTGTGTTAAAGATGGGTCTGCCCGTAGGCACCAACTTCCCCTCTTCCTCACGAGTGCTTGACTTCCCCCCGGCCCCTGGCCTTGCCCCCACTCCACCCCTTCCATGAGGCCCCGCCCCTGCCCTGCCCCATCCCAACCCCTTCCCCAAAGTCCCTGCCCCCACTCCGCCCCCTCCCTGCCCCTATTCCAACCCCTTCCCCAAAACCCCACCCCGCCTCTTCCCTGCCTCCTCCCCTGAGCACTATGTTCCCACTCCTCTGCCTCCCCCAACCCCCTGGAGCTTGCTAACGGTGGTGGCCGGGCAGGAAATGCTGGGAGGTAGGCAAAGGAGCGGAGATGCGGCACACTCGGGGAGGAGGTGGGGCAGGCAGGGAGGGGAGCTTGGCTGCCAGTGGGTGCAAAGTACCCACTAATTTTTCCCTGCGGGTGCTCCAGCACCAGAGCACCCATGGAGTCGGCGCCTATTGGTCTGCCATTATCTAAAAGCTTTACGCTCTGCATGTTGAAATCTCACTGACAGCAATAAACAAAAATCAAGTTAAATTTCTGACCGCAGTAGAAGAAAATGAGTATCATGTCCCACAAGTGTGCTTATTTAGTATTAGAGCACATGAGCAATTGTCATAAATATAAAGGGAAGGGTAAACCCCTTTAAAATCCCTCCTGGCCAGAGGAAAAATCCTCTCACCTGTAAAGGGTTAAGAAGCTAAAGGTAACCTCGCTGGCACCTGACCAAAATGACCAATGAGGAGACAAGATACTTTCAAAAGCTGGGAAGAGGGGGAAAAACAAAGGGTCTGTGTCTGTCTCTATGTTGCTTTTGCTGGGGATAGACCAGGAATGGAGTCTTAGAACTTTTAGGGTATGTCTACACTACGGAATAAGGTCGAATTTATAGAAGTCGGTTTTTTAGAAATCGGTTTTATAAATTCGAGTGTGTGTGTCCCCACAGAAAATGCTCTAAGTGCATTAAGTGCATTAACTCGGCGGAGTGCTTCCACAGTACCGAGGCAAGCGTCGACTTCCGGAGCGTTGCACTGTGGGTAGCTATCCCACAGTTCCCGCAGTCTCCGCTGCCCATTGGAATTCTGGGTTGAGATCCCAATGCCTGATGGGGCTAAAACATTGTCGCGGGTGGTTCTGGGTACATATCGTCAGCCCCCCGTTCCCTCCCTCCCTCCGTGAAAGCAAGGGCAGACAATCATTTCGCGCCTTTTTTCCTGAGTTACCTGTGCAGACGCCATACCACAGCAAGCATGGAGCCCGCTCAGGTAACCGTCACCCTATGTCTCCTGGGTGCTGGCAGACGCGGTACGGCTTTGCTGCACAGTAGCAGCAACCCCTTGCCTTCTGGCAGCAGACGGTGCAATACGATTGGTAGTCGTCCTCATCGTGTCCGAGGTGCTCCTGGCCGCGTCGGCTGGGAGCGCCTGGGCAGACATGGGCGCAGGGACTAAATTTGGAGTGACTTGACCAGGTCATTCTCTTTAGTCCTGCAGTCAGTCCTATTGAACCGTCTTATGGTGAGCGGGCAGGCGATACGGACTGCTAGCAGTCGTACTGTACCATCTTCTGCCAGGCAGGCAAGAGATGAGGATTGCTAGCAGTCGTATTGCACCATCTTCTGCCAGGCAGGCAAGAGATGGGGATGGCTAGCAGTCGTACTGTACCATCTTCTGCCGAGCAGCCATGAGATGTGGATGGCATGCAGTCCTTCTGCACCGTCTGCTGCCAGCCAAAGATGTAAAAGATAGATGGAGTGGATCAAAACAAGAAATAGACCAGATTTGTTTTGTACTCATTTGCCTCCTCCCCTGTCTAGGGGACTCATTCCTCTAGGTCACACTGCAGTCACTCACAGAGAAGGTGCAGCGAGGTAAATCTAGCCATGTATCAATCAGAGGCCAGGCTAACCTCCTTGTTCCAATAACAACGATAACTTAGGTGCACCATTTCTTATTGGAACCCTCCGTGCAGTCCTGCCTGAAATACTCCTTGATGTACAGGCACCCCCTTTGTTGATTTTAGCTCCCTGCAGCCAACCCTGTAAGCCGTGTCTTCAGTCGCCCCTCCCTCCGTCAGAGCAACGGCAGACAATCGTTCCACGCCTTTTTTCTGTGCGGACGCCATACCACGGCAAGCATGGAGCCCGCTCAGCTCACTTTGGCAATTAGGAGCACATTAACCACCACACGCATTATTCAGCAGTATATGCAGCACCAGAACATGGCAACGCGATACCGGGCGAGGAGGCGACATCAGCGCGGTCCCGTGAGTGATCAGGACATGGACACAGATTTCTCTGAAAGCATGGGCCCTGACAATGCATGCATCATGGTGCTAATGGGGCAGGTTCATGCTGTGGAACGCCGATTCTGGGCTCGGGAAACAAGCACAGACTGGTGGGACCGCATAGTGTTGCAGGTCTGGGACGATTCCCAGTGGCTACGAAACTTTCGCATGCGTAAGGGCACTTTCATGGAACTTTGTGACTTGCTTTCCCCTGCCCTGAAGCGCATGAATACCAAGATGAGAGCAGCCCTCACAGTTGAGAAGCGAGTGGCGATAGCCCTGTGGAAGCTTGCAACGCCAGACAGCTACCGGTCAGTTGGGAATCAATTTGGAGTGGGCAAATCTACTGTGGGGGCTGCTGTGATGCAAGTAGCCCACGCAATCAAAGATCTGCTGATATCAAGGGTAGTGACCCTGGGAAATGTGCAGGTCATAGTGGATGGCTTTGCTGCAATGGGATTCCCTAACTGTGGTGGGGCTATAGATGGAACCCATATCCCTATCTTGGCACCGGAGCACCAAGCCGCCGAGTACATAAACCGCAAGGGGTACTTTTCGATAGTGCTGCAAGCTCTGGTGGATCACAAGGGACGTTTCACCAACATCAACGTGGGATGGCCGGGAAAGGTGCATGATGCTCGCATCTTCAGGAACTCTGGTCTGTTTCAAAAGCTGCAGGAAGGGACTTTATTCCCAGACCAGAAAATAACTGTTGGGGATGTTGAAATGCCTATATGTATCCTTGGGGACCCAGCCTACCCCTTAATGCCATGGCTCATGAAGCCGTACACAGGCAGCCTGGACAGTAGTCAGGAGCTGTTCAACTACAGGCTGAGCAAGTGCAGAATGGTGGTAGAATGTGCATTTGGATGTTTAAAGGCGCGCTGGCGCAGTTTATTGACTCGCTTAGACCTCAGCGAAACCAATATTCCCACTGTTATTACTGCTTGCTGTGTGCTCCACAATATCTGTGAGAGTAAGGGGGAGACGTTTATGGCGGGGTGGGAGGTTGAGGCAAATCGCCTGGCTGCTGGTTACGCGCAGCCAGACACCAGGGCGGTTAGAAGAGCACAGGAGGGCGCGGTACACATCAGAGAAGCTTTGAAAAACAGTTTCATGACTGGCCAGGCTACGGTGTGAAAGTTCTGTTTGTTTCTCCTTGATGAACCCCCCCACCCCTTGGTTCACTCTACTTCCCTGTAAGCTAACCACCCTCCCCTCCTCCCTTTAATCATTGCTTGCAGAGCCAATAAAGTCATTGCTGCTTCACAGTCATGCATTCGTTATTCATTCATCACACAAATAGGGGGATGACTACCAAGGTATCCCAGGAGGGGTGGTGGAGGAGGGAAGGAAAATGCCACACAGCACTTTAAGCACAGCACTTTAAAAGTTTACAACTTTAAAATTTATTGAATGACAGCCTTCTTTTTTTTGGGCAATCCTCTGTGGTGGAGTGGCTGGTTGGCCGGAGGCCCCCCCACCGCGTTCTTGGGCGTCTGGGTGTGGAGGCTATGGAACTTGGGGAGGAGGGCGGTTGGTTACAGAGGGGCTGCAGTGGCAGTCTGTGCTCCAGCTGCCTTTGCTGCAGCTCAACCATACACTGGAGCATACTGGTTTGGTCCTGCAGCAGCCTCAGCATTGAATCCTGCCTCCTCTCATCACGCTGCCGCCACCTTTGAGCTTCAGCCCTGTCTTCAGCCCGCCACTTACTCTCTTCAGCCCGCCACTTACTCTCTTCAGCCCTCCACCTCTCCTCCCGGTCATTTTGTGCTTTCCTGCACTCTGACATTATTTGCCTCCACGCATTCGTCTGTGCTCTGTCAGTGTGGGAGGACAGCATGAGCTCGGAGAACATTTCATCGCGAGTGCGTTTTTTTTTCTTTCTAAGCTTCACTAGCCTCTGGG
Organism: Caretta caretta; assembly: GCF_965140235.1. Taxonomy (NCBI): domain Eukaryota; kingdom Metazoa; phylum Chordata; order Testudines; family Cheloniidae; genus Caretta; species Caretta caretta. Next base: position 192,820,195 of record NC_134208.1, on the reverse strand, counting down.
AAGGAGAAGATCCTGTGATCATTGAAACACATGCAGCTGGTGGAGAAAAAAAAAGGGACAGCGGTATTTAAAAAGACACATTTTATAAAACAGTCGCTACACTCTTTCAGGGTAAACCTTGCTGTTAACATTACATACATAGCACATGTGCTTTCGTTACAAGGTCGCATTTTGCCTCCTCCCACCGCGTGAACGGATTTTGGTTGAATGCCAGCAAACATACACTGCAATGCTTTGTTCTACAGTGATTCCCCAGTACGTGTTGCTGGCCTGGAGTGGTAAAGTGTCCTACCATGAAGGACGAAATAAGGCTGCCCTCCCCAGAAACCTTTTGCAAAGGCAGAACCGCAAATGCCAGGGCAAAGTAATCCTTTCACATGCTTGCTTTTAAACCATGTATGGCATTTTAAAAGGTACACTCACCAGAGGTCCCTTCTCCGCCTGCTGAGTCCAGGAGGCAGCCTTGGGTGGGTTCGGGGGGTACTGGCTCCAGGTCTAGGGTGAGAAACAGTTCCTGGCTGTCGGGAAAACCGGTTTCTCCGCTTGCTTGCTGTGAGCTATCTACAACCTCCTCCTCATCATCTTCTTCGTCCCCAAAACCTACTTCTGTATTGCCTCCATCTCCATTGAAGGAGTCAAACAACACGGCTGGGGTAGTGGTGGCTGAACCCCCTAAAATGGCATGCAGCTCATCATAGAAGCGGCATGTTTGGGGCTCTGACCCAGAGCGGCTGTTCGCCTCTCTGGTTTTCTGGTAGGCTTGCCTCAGCTCCTTCAGTTTCACGCGGCACTGCTTCGGGTCCCTGTTATGGCCTCTGTCCTTCATGCCCTGGGAGATTTTCAGAAAGGTTTTGGCATTTCGAAAACTGGAACGGAGTTCTGATAGCACGGATTCCTCTCCCCAAACAGCGATCAGATCCCGTACCTCCCGTTCAGTCCATGCTGGAGCTCTTTTGCGATTCTGGGACTCCATCATGGTCACCTGTGCTGATGAGCTCTGCATGGTCACCTGCAGCTTGCCACGCTGGCCAAACAGGAAATGAGATTCAAAAGTTCGCGGTTCTTTTCCTGTCTACCTGGCCAGTGCATCTGAGTTGAGAGCGCTGTCCAGAGCGGTCAGAATGGAGCACTCTGGGATAGCTCCCGGAGGCCAATACCATCGAATTGTGTCCACAGTACCCCAAATTCGAGCTGGCAACGTCGATTTAAGCGCTAATCCACTTGTCAGGGGTGGAGTAAGGAAATCGATTTTAAGAGCCCTTTAAGTCGAAATAAAGGGCTTCATTGTGTGGACGGGTGCAGGTTTAAATCGATTTAACGCTGCTAAATTCGACCTAAAGTCCTAGTGTAGACCAGGGCTTAGTAAGTAATCTAGCAAGGTATGTGTTAGATTATGATTTCTTTAAATGGCTGAGAAAAGAATTGTGCTGAATAGAATGACTATTTCTGTCTGTGTGTCTTTTTTGTAACTTTAGGTTTTGCCTAGAGGGATTCTCTATGTTTTGAATCTAATTACCCTGTAAGGTATCTACCATCCTGATTTTACAGAGGTGATTCCTTTACTTCTATTTACTTCTATTTTTATTAAAAGTCTTCTTGTAAGAAAACGGAATGCTTTTTCATTGTTCTCAGATCCAAGGGTTTGGGTCTGTGGTCACCTATGCAAATTGGTGAGGATTTTTACCAAACCTTTCACAGGAAGTGGGGTGCAAGGGTTGGGAGGATTTTGGGGGGAAAGACGTGTCCAAACTATGTTTCCCAGTAAACCCAGTTAGAGTTTGGTGGTGGCAGTGGATATTCCAAGGACAAAGGATAAAATTAATTTGTACCTTGGGGAAGTTTTAACCTAAGCTGGTAAAAGTAAGCTTAGGAGGTTTTCATGCAGGTCCCCACATCTGTACCCTAGAGTTCAGAGTGGGGGAGGAAACTTGACAGCTTGGGATGTGAACACTTGGGTGTTGTGAGAAATTTTCAGAATGCATAGAACTAACTAAGAAATAAATGCAAAACCGTATGGATTTGATTCTATCCCTCACTTCAATGACTAGATCTTATAGAAGTTTCTCTAAGGGCTTGTCTACATGGGGAAATAGCCTGGAATAGCTCTTCCACATCAGCACCCTGTTCGGATACTCTTATTGCACCCTCTGGGTATGTCTATACAGGAGCTAGAGGTGTAATTTCTAGCATGGGCAGATATACCCATGCTGGCTTTGATTAAGCTAGCGCACTAAAAATAGCAGAGTAGCTGTGGCTATGTGTGTGGTGGGATGGCACTAGCCACTCTGAGTATGTATTTAGGGTTTCAGCTGCGATTGCACTTGTGTAGCTAGCCCGTCCCACCACCCATGAAGCTGCGGAACTGCACAAAAGCACTCATAAGGTATGTCATACTGGAGTGCAGGGATAATCAAATCTAGCGTGGGTTTGTCTACCTGAGCTGGAAATTATCCCTCCACCTCCAGTATAGACATATACCTTATGTGTGCTTTTGTGCAGTTCAGTTTAATCCACATTGGAACCTGAACTGAACAAAGACAATCTTAGTGAGAAATAAGAGAGTGAGAGCAGAATAGCTATTGTGCTTTAAATTCACACCCCAACTTATTTCACCAGAGTTCCCTGTGTAGACAGGTCATAAGAAAATTATCCTTTGATAAAAAGACGTAAACAGTCTGTTGCCAGGGCAGTAAGTTACAGTCAGGTCCTGAGAACACCAAGAAGTTTGCAGTTTGGTCTATTCTCCAGTGCAGTTATTTCAGGAAGTCCTTAAATGGATCAGTGGCTACAGATGACTTGTCTCACCTGCCATCCAGATAGCAGTTTTGGGTCCTTGCACTGGATGGTGCCTTTGGAAAACTGATAACCATTCGTGATTTAAAATAGAATCCAAGAGGTTAGCTACGATTACAGAAATAAAGGGGCCCCAATCTTCCTTATTCTACATTTTATACAGCAGGCCTAGGAGAAGAGTGAGACTGAGAGGGCATTATAGCTCTCCAACCTCCAACAACATCTTCCTGGACAGGAGCTGCAGGAGGTTCTACAAGTGTAAAAATGCTACATCTTAGTAAGATGTGGACATGCTGCAATCTGCAGGCAAAGAGGCTCACAGGCAAATTGCCTACTCGATGGTTATGTATGGTAGCACCCACTACGCGCGTAACTTCTTTTTCCTGTGAGGATTCTTTTAATGGGCTATTTGGTGGGTGTGATTGGAACCCACACACCTTCTGGGCGTGGTGTTCTGTCCCGTCTAGTGGCACCGAGACCACTTAGAGAGAGAGTTAAATGAGTCTGCTCTACAGCCTTAGCTAAGAGCCAGTTGGTCCCAGGTTTGATCCCGCCTGCCGACGATGGGTCTTGCGGCGTTACATGATGTCTTGGCTGGAGCTAGGAATAGAACAGTACATTAAACCCAATGCCTTGCCAATGTGCAGGGTACAAGGAGTTTTCTCCCAATTTGTGTGCCCCTGTGCTGGTGCCAGACATAGTTTATGTCTACATAACAGTTTAAGCCTGGGTCTGCGCCTGGGCTCAAGCCAACCCCGCTCCCCCTTGTGTCCACAATGCAAATGTGCTAACCTAGGTCTCAGACCCAGGGTCCCAACACTCTGAAGGGCTGGAGGGTCCAAGCCTGTGTTAAGCTGGGACCTAGAGTTTGAGACCTATTGCTTTCCTCTGTGCACGTGGCCCCGGCTTGACTTGGGTCCTGGAAGCCCCTCTGGATGTATCCCAGAGTTCCCGGCAGCAGACGAGCAGCACGGCAGGCAGCCAGCACAGCAGCCAAAAGTGCCTTTACAGCCTGGCTGAGCACATTCCCCCTTCCTGCTCCTCCTGTGATGGCAGCAGTGACTCCGGCTCCCTCTTCTCGCTGCTGCATGGAGCTTGCCCAGAGCAGGAAGCAAAGCTGACAGGCGGCAGGCAGCTCCTGGCTGCCAGGGATGTTGGGGGTCATCCCTCCCTCAGCCAGGCTAAGCCAGGAGCCCTACCTCTCACCCTCCCTGCAGGGCAGCAACTTGGTCGCTCTCTGTTCCTAGTACCTGCTCCCGCCCCCACTGTCCCTGGGGCTGCGTGTGCAGGGGCGCCCAGACAGTGTGCTGTTAGGGCTGTGAGTGGGAGCCAGCCCCCAAGCTTCCCAACAGCATCCCGGGGATCTCTCATTCATGCCTCCCTGGGGATGCACTTCACCGCTCCGCAGCTGGTAGCCAGGCAGGGGTGTGTGTGTGTGTTTTTCCTCTGTAACCTACATTTCACGTCAAAACAGACAAAAATAAATAAAAACAACCAAACAAAAGCACCTTCACTGAACATCCCGTTTTCAAAATTAAGAATTGCAAAGTTTCATTTTAACAGCTTGACAGCCGTGGACACCAATGTCCTAATTATCCTCAGAACAGGAGCACACTGAGCATTTTCTTGCCAATGTGACTCCTCCTAGAGGTGGAGAGCTCAATTCTCAGATTAGATCAGTGGTCCCCAAACTTTTTCTGTCAGCCCCCTCTTGCCCGTAATGAAATCTGGAGCCATGGTTGGGAGCTGGGTCAGGAGGAGAGCCGCGGTCCAGGCTGGGGCCAGGGCTGCAGCCCGGAGCAGAGCTGGGAGCCGGGGCTGGGAGCGGGGCTGTGGCTAGGTCCTGAGACCTGGAGCTGGGGGCTGAGGCAAGGGCCAGTGATGTAGCTGGGGCTGGGGCTGGGAGCAGAGCCACGACTTGGTCCTGAGGCAGGGAGGTGGAAGCTGAGGCCAGGGCCAGAGATGCAGCTGGGGCTGGGGCTGGGAGCAGGACTGCAGCTAGGTCATGAGGCAAGGAGCTGGGGGCTGAGCTGCAAATAGGATAGCACCTGGGGCCAAGGCTGGGAGCTGAGGCCGGACCCAGAGCTGCAGCTGGGGCTGCAGTTGGGAGCAGAGTCACAGTCGAAGCCAGGGACCATGGCCAAGGCCCGAGGGTGGGGGCTGACGCTGGAGCCAGAGGGGGGCTGAGGCTGGAGCGGAGCTCAGGGGCACTTCCTCCCCGTCCCCCGTGGCGCTGACCCAGACCATGCTGCACCCCCTGAACATTCCTCCCGCCCCACAGTTTGGGGGCCACTGAATTAGATGGTAGTTCAGTATAAAGCCTTCTCAGACTGCAGTCATTCTACTGAGACAGCCACCACCGAGCTAATTATACCGTTTATGTACTCGTGTGCTCCTTATGGGCACCTGAGTCCCATCAATGGCACATCCACAGTTAGGAAACAGGGTGGGCAGTAGAGTTTTTTCCCACAATGCACCATGTTCCCAGGGCTAGAGTGCTGACAGTGGGGCTGAGGGGCTAGGCACTTTGGGATATGTTGACTTTGACTTGGGTCTGTGCTCTGCAGCGTGGGCGCCAGAGCCCTAGATTCGAGCACAGGTCAGAAAATTCTTAACCTAGGGTTAAAATGCAGTGTAGTTGCTCAAGCCCAGGGTTCTCTGACACAGGTCAGCTGACGCGAGTCCCACTAACTCTAGGCTTATATTGCTGTTGTAGTTAGTCCCTGCGCATTTATGCAGGCAGGGACTGCTCCCTGCTAATGCCCTCTGGGGTGGGACACAGACAAGCAAAGCTGGATGGCCAAGGAGAGAAGTGAATTGTGCACCCCATAAGAGATGATGCAGCTGGTCTACTTCTCTGCACCACCCTCACAGAGGGCAGTGCCTGTGCGTACTAGGCACAGTTTGCCCCTAACCCTAGGCCTTCTTTGTTACATCTCTATTCTGTAGATCAGTCATTAGGGTTTTCCCCACTTTCCTTACTCAGAGCTTGTAGTGCAATAACAAAGCTCCTGCTATATCTGTCCTCTTTAGAATCTAGGAACCCTTGGATTCGGATGGTGCTGTTACTGCAGCCCTCCCTCCTGCTTCTTCAGTGATTCTTCCATGAGAATCTCTTTCTTGGTCTCATGCAGCTGGGGCCCAGTTCTTCTCCCCCTCAGGACACAAGCAGCTTGCACTGATCTCAGTGATAGTAACTCGTATCCTGCAGGGGAGGAACAGGCCCTGGGAAGAGCAAAAATAATTGATGATTTTGGGCTGACAAAAATGCTCAGTTTTGCTGCAAAAATTACATGAAAAAGAGAGCATTTATGGCCCCACTGTCTATATTTTATGATGTCTGAGTCCAAGTGTTTATTTCCATTGTACTCATTAGTCATCAGACCCATGGTTTCATATTAGAGCTAACCTTTGAGACCGAAGGTACCAGATTATTCATGCCTTTGGGTGTGGGATGCCTTGTAAATATATGTTGTTGTTAACAAATAGGGTTTGACATAGGAAGCATAAATTAGTCTGCAGCAAAAACCTCCAATGGCAGTTTCAGAAATGTAATGCCAAAAGGTATTTGAGGCACGGGTACTCTTTACTCCCTTCAGCAACCCCGACTTCCTGAAGAAACTTGGTTATTTCATCTGTAGCTAAACTAAGGTCCTGAGCCTGCATTAAGATTCACTCAGACAGAAGCCAGTGCCAGCTCTCAACCCCACTGACTCAGTGGTGCTCCATGCAGCTCCAGGCTTCTGCTCATGTGTGGCTGGGTTGCAGGATTGGGGCCAAAGCATTTAAATGACTTTAGAGAATTGGCCTGTGCAGCAGGAGAAGTGGCTATAAGAGGCAGAAAGCTGGCCCGCAGTGCACTTTAAAAGCCCCCCAAAACTTCTCTGAATGTATAGTTGATTGACTGTTGCTAGTGATAGGTTTAAGAAACATTAGTAGTGGAAATCTGGCAGTTCAGAATGCAGCAAACTTTCTGAGAACCAGACTACAACCACACTGGGTAGATTCTCAACTGGTAAATTATATACATTCCACATACTTTAGGAAGTAGCTTCTCCAGTAGTTAGCCTCAGCTGTGGCATTTTTAGATCGATTAGATTTCTGACTACTACAAAAATACATGCTTTGAGTTAATTCTGAAACATCCTTTATTAATGACTGTCTCACCTTAAAATAAGAGGTTTTGAGCTTGGCAAATTGAAGCCACTGAGTTCAGTTTGCTACCCGCACACATTCTCTTTGGCAAATGGAAACTAACTTCAGAACTGCAGGAATGTACATTTTTGTGCCAACCTTCCTGCAATATTATCTGTTTTGGTTATGTTATCTTTCTAAGCAGCAGCTGCTTTTCAAGCAAAGGGTGCTAAGTGCACTCTACACATCTATGCTATCATAAATAACTAGGTAAACATAAACTGAATTCTGCTCCTGTGTTAAAAACTGGTCACTGTGTATAGGAAAGCTAATTTCCACTAATGGGTTCTGGTGACATCTACAATTATGCAAGCAAAGCTTAAGTGGTTCATAATGTTACACAGAGACAAATGGAAACAACTCTATGGGTACATTAATATGAGAGATTTAAAAAAAAATAACTTCAACAAGGAAAACTGCATCAAAATGAAAACCCTGATATTGTGATTCACTGTAGCTTTTAAGAAACACATTGCATTGTTCAGATTCTAACACAGGCTATGATGATTGTATAGTAGTTTCATGCACTTAGTTGTATTCTACCTTTTGCATTAGAGAAGTTGGTTGAAGCTGTGCTTGAAAATCAAAACAAATGTACTCTACATAATCTATTTCATTGTGCCACCTATTTCCCCTGACAGGGTCTATGATCTGAAGAGCATCAAATGTAGTGTACATAAAGTATCTAAAAATGCTTTACTTACTCTGTTTCAACATTTGCCATTCTTCTTACCTGCTAAGGAGCCTGGGAGGAGGCAACCTGATATCTAACAATTGCTCTTTAATCAATTTTTATATTTTATATTGCCTGTGGGATTCTCTTAAGGTGGTTTCTTCTTATTCAGGGAACATTCAAAGCAAATGGGCCATTCTTCTTACTCAAGCTAATATCAAGTGGGTGGCAGGAGACGTTTCTTTAACCTCATCACTTCAGTGTTCCTGCACTCTGACTTATCTGTGACCACAGAAGTACAATCAACTCCCAAGCATTTCAGTTAGTCTTATCTATAGCACAACTCAGAGGTAGACAGCTGATGTACTGTGCTTTTACTGCCTTCGAGAACTGAATAGTTAGCTTTTTGCCATGCTAATATTCTGGCATGGCAGATAAACACTCCAGATATGATCTTATGAACTAGGCATGGTTTACTCCTGAACTGATCCTGAATCTGGGCCAACATTCCACTTTGCATACTCCAGCTACTTACTGCACTTCCACTTAGCTTCCTGGTTGCTACTGTGGACTGTAACCAGGAGCGCTGAAAGCACCCCACAAGTAGAGAAGCCACTGGTTCCTGAACTATGGCTCTGTTCCTGTTCTGCCCCTTCCCCTGAGGCCCTGCCCTCGCTCCACCCCTTCCCCCAAGGGCCTGCCATTGCTCCGCCTCTTTCCCCAACACCCTGCCTCCTTTTAAAAGTGATGAGGCAATGGCCCATGCCCCCCCATTCTGATGCCCCTGACTGTAACTACCTAGTAGAGGTATTTCAGAATTGTATTGAATTATTAAAATTAAGGGTGAGATTTTCCGAGCTGCCTATGGATGTGGATGCCTAATTCTCATTTATTTTAATTATTTACATTACTAATTAATTGAAAAACCTTGGCCTATATTTTTGCCTGAAAAAACAAATACTATTCACCTTCCCCTCAAAAGCAGGTATACATACTGTTATTTGGATTGTGAAAAGAGGAGCCTATAGCTTTAAGATTAGGTGATTCACCTTCAAATAAATTCACGAGAGTTTGCAGTTAGTACTAGTTTGCAGGTAGGTTTGAGGAATTTACCCCTTACTCCCGTGACTCATGAAGCCTTACACTGGAAACCTGGACAGCAGCAAGGAGCGCTTCAACAATAGGCTGAGCAGGTGCAGAATGACCATGAAATGTATGTTTGGCCGATTAAAGGGTCACTGGTGTTGCCTTTTTGGCAGGCTAGACCTCAGTGAGGAAAATATTCCCATGGTCATAGCAGCCTGCTGTGCTCTGCATAATATTTGTGACGCTAAATGGGAAAAGTTTCCCCGGGGTGGAACGTTGAGGCTGATTTTGAGCAGACATACACCAGGGCTATTAGAGGAGCTCAATGGGGAGCTATTCGAATCAGGGAGGCTTTGAAGCCGCATTTTGCCAGTGAGTCCCAGTAATGTGCTTTTCTGTAATGCATTCAGCTAGGCATTGTTTACTTGCCATCTTGAATGACCCTTGTAATGATTGCTGCCTGAGTGTTAATTGTAGTCTGCAAATGTGCTGATTGCCACTGTGTATGAATTTCTGCAGCAACCACCCTTGTGTAGGGCACAAATAAAGAATAATTGTATTTCTAAGACTAATTTTTTTATTAAACAGCAGTATACAGATTTCCATTTCTCTACAAGGGACATGACACTGAGCAGCACTCTCTCAAATGAGGCTCTCACAGCTGTGTGTAAATCCAGCTGTCATTATGGAACATGTCCCTAGGGGTGGAATGCAAGGGGTACTGACATGGGCTGGGAACATGAGAGGAATGTGTGTGGGGAGTTTGGGGAGGGCATGGAACACAGTTCTGTATGGGCTGCAGGGGCAGTTGAGCATGGATGTGTTGTGACTGCAGCACAATCAGAAACCTCAGCATATCTGTTTGGTCCTCTATCTGCTTTATCATCCGCTCCTGCCCCTGTCTCCTCTCCTGCCTATCCATTCTGAGTTTTTCATGTACTGTCTCTTTCCATGCTCTATGCCTGCTATCTGCATGATCAGATGATTGCAGCACTTCTCTAAACACGTCCTCCTTACTTCTCTTCATTCACCTCCTGGAACTGAAGCTGGGGCCCAGTTCTTCTTACCGGCACTCTCTGCTCCTGCTGGAGTACTCCCAGAGCTGGAGTACTGGGACTGGCTAGACCCCTCTGGGGTCAAAAAGAGGTCCTGGCTCACCATGCCACCAGACAACCCTATCGCCTGTCCCAAATCCTCCTGCAACTCGACCTTCCTGTCCACCACTTCATCCTTGGGGTTGATTCAGCCAGCTGCTGCCTCCAGACCCCTGAGTATCCACGGGGCTTTGGGCAGTGGAGGTGGGGGTCACCGCCGAGGATAGCATACAACTCCTAGTGGAAGCAACATGTCTTCGGCACCGCACCAGAGCAATGGCTGGCCTCCCTTGCCTTCTGTTAAACTTGCCTCAGCTCCTTGATCTTAGCACAGAACTACTACTGTTTGTTCCTTCTGTTCCCCTTCTCATCCAGTTATCAAAGTTCCTATGACTGGATCGGAGCTGCGACTGCACAGTCTCCTCTCCCCACAGACCCAACAGAGCCAACAACTCTGGAGTACTCCAGGTGGGAGTGCATTTGCTGAGTAAAGCTGGCATGGTCATCTGGAAAGATGCTATGTGAACTCTCCACAGCAAGCAAACAGGAAGTGGAGTTTCAAAAATTCCTGGAACTTTAAAGGGGGAGGAGTGCATGGGGGAGGATTATCTGGCTGCAGGGCAGTGGAGCTGAAACTGCTGACCAGAGCGCTTATAATGGGCATTGTGGGACACCTCCTGGAGGCCACTTAGGGCAACATAAGCAAGCGCAGTGTCTACACTGACACTGTGTTGCTCTAACTTCTTTGCAAAAAGCTGTATGCCTCTCATCAAGGTGGTTGTATTATGTTGGCATAGTCAGAGAGTTAAATCGGTGGGAGTAGCATTGCAGTGTTTACACCTCCACTGTTTTGTCAACAAAAGCTGACTTTTGTTGACAAAACTGTAGTGTAGACAAGGCCTCAATCACTTTCACTTGATAAACCCCGAAAAAGGATTGAACTGTACTAATTAAAATGCTGGCAAGTCACTAGGATCTCACTTTACACCACATCCTTGCCCTGATCCTACAAACTGCTGAGTTCCACTGGTGAGGTGCTGTGCACCCTAAAATCACACTGAAGTCATTGGGAAATGAGAGTGCTCAGTACCTTGCAGAATTGGTCCCATGGTTGGAACAGAAATTTCTGGTCTTGCCTGTTCAAAAATTCTGACTTCAGGGCGTTCTAAACAGCACAGGCCACTGGGCTTCAAATTTCTCATTAAAAACATTTTTGTTGTTGTTAGAAGATAAGATGAGAACTTAGAAAAAAACAAAACTTGAAACAAGGCAAGTTTGCTAGGAGCTCTTCTCTGGAGCACAAAGATAATTTAAAGTGGCACAATTTAACGGCTGACAGTGTTTTTAATTATTAACAAAAGTTTGATTTAAAAAAGTAAACAGGATTCCTTGGTGCTACAGGTCTGTTTTTTGTATCCCTAGAAATCTCTTTCTTCCCAGAATATAGATCTGTGAGTTGCCTAGCTTTCTTCTAGGTTTTGCAATATGCTTAGCTGGGTTTTCTAGAACCTGCTGTTCTGAAATGACTTGCAGGACTTAATTGGGAATTTCTGTACACACTATTACAGCAATCATGCCCTTTCAGCGAATCCGAGCCTTGATGTCCTTTTATATTAATAAGGTAGATGAGCTTTCTTTGCTTATTACTTGCATGTCTTTTATTATAAGAACAAACAGTTCCTTTTGAATAATTTTAAGAGTATTTATGTCATTCATTTCTCTTTGTCATCCCTGCAGTCCCTGCTATTCAACACACCTATAATACAGAATACTACTGTCTAGTTGCTGTTTAGATATACAAAGTAAGTGGATTTTATTTCTCTGTCCTGATGACATTTCTAGTTAAAAGATAGATACAAATAAACCTGTGAAACGAGATTAGGTTACAGTTTTTATCATTAATATCTTGAGGATTTTTTGACACCTTGGAATCCTATGTATAGGAAGATCTTAAGTAAAATTAAACATGATATTGTTTGTCTGTGAAACCTTATTGTTATTTTAAGGTGTCCTTTTGTGTTGTCTACAGTGCTGCAAAAATATAAATTGAGTATTGATAAGGCGAAAAAGATACTAGTCAAGTTTGAATTTCATTGGAGTTGTATAGGTACTCCACTTCCCTGAAAGGTGGTGGCTATGTCAATGGGAGAAGCCCTCTTGTTGACATAGTACTGTCTACATGGTGGGGGTTAGGTCGATATAACTATTTCATTCTCTGGGGGTGGGGGAGGATTTTCCACATCCTTGAGAGACATATTTACACCAACCTAAGTCTGTAGTGTTGACCAAATCTTAAACTGCAAGTGATGGAGAATCCATCCCATCCCTATGTAAGTTGTTCCAAAACTTAATTACCCTCACTTAAAATTTTATGTTAACTTAAAGAAAAATAATTGGAGTTTGGATTCATAAGCTTTTCTTAAAGGTTTTATTTACTTAAACAATAAATGAATTAAACCAATTTTTATGCAATTTGAGGATGCAAAAAACAAACCAGAAACTAATCAGGATGATTAGCTGTTTAGCAGTTAATCAGAATCACTAGCTGAGATCCCCATCATTCATTCAGCAAATATGAAGTACCCAAAGATTGAGCTGAAGGGAGATTATTCTCCTTCTGGGAAATTTGAATTTGTGCAAGCTTCTGAAAACTTGGTCCCAAGTAACCACTAGAAGCCTCAGATTCATGATTCTTTCCAAAGGTAGGCTATTATAATTGTAAATGTAAAGTCTATCAAAGCAATGTTCACAAAATGCATAAATAATATATTTTCTTGGTTTTAAAGGAAACAAGCCACCAATTGATACTTGAACAAGTGAAAGAGCTGACATCTAAATCATTTCTTTTCATAGACAAGTGGTTGGCTGTTTCAACTGGTTAAGCAGTTTCACAGGTAAGGTAGTATAGTCAGCAATCCATTCCATGATATCTTATTCCAAGCTAGGATTTAGGCAGCTCCTGTGTGGTGAGACTGGGGGCTTCTCTTCACTACCAGGGTAAGATGACCTAAGTTACACTGCTCCAGCTATGTGAATAACGTAGCTGGAGTTAACGTAGCTTAGGTCGACTTACCCCAGTGCTCTCCGGTTGACTTCCCTTACTCTTCTGTGGGAGTTGGAATACCAGAATCGACTGGAGAGTGCTCTGCCTTCAATTTAGCGGGTCTTCACTAGACCCGCTAAATCGACACGTGCTGCATCGGTTGCAGCAGCATCAATCTCCCAGGTAGTGAAGACAAGCCATGGGTATGTCTACACTTTGAGCTGGGAGCATGATTCCCATCTTGAGGAGAGATACTCGAGCATGGGCAGCGGGTAGGTGAGGCTTTGCGAGGCTGTGCCCCCCCAAAAAGCCAGGCGTGGCCCCGCCCACACTTTGCCACCAGGGCCCTGCTTTGGCAGTGCTGCTGGGCTCCAGGGGCTGGGGCCATGCCGCCTGCCTTCCCGGGGCTGGGGGCGCTGCAGCGGTGCCACACGCTCTCCCTCCCGGCACTCCGGGGCTGGGGAGGCTGTGGGCACTAGCCAGCCTGGGGCGGGGGCTGGCAGCCGCAGTTGGGGGCTCTGGGTTCTGGGGTGCTCAGAAGTGGCGGGGCCTTGAGTAGAAGGGGCGTGGCTGGGGGCTAGCCTCCCCCAGACAGCGGTTCACGCGCCACCCATGTACTCGAGCTAGTTCTGATCAAACTAGCATGGTAAAAATAGAGTGTAGTCTTAGTGGCGACCCGGGTAGCCCACCTGAGTATGTGCCTATGGTATTGGGTGGGTTACGTATTTGGCAGCTGGGTCCTGCAGCTGCTTGCTCAATGAGCGCTAATGCCAGTATGTCTCCTCAGAATGGGAATTATACCCCAGGCTTGAAGTGTAGCCATGTCTACTGTGCAGCACAGGCTTGGTCTACAGTACTCTACAGACTTATGCTGGTATAACTATGTAACTATATCAGCCGGGGTTTGGAAAATCTGTTTTATTTAGGTGCCTAAATATGGATGTAGAACCTTTGGGCCCGCATTTGTTTAAACAATTGGCCACATTTTTAAAAATTATGTTTTCAAAGTTCTCTTGTAAGCTGGGCAAATAGCAAATTTCAGTTCAGGCACAGCGTCAACTCTGCAATCCCTATCATCTGGTCTAGTAGTTTTTACATCTCCCTTTTTCAATGAGCTGCATGTGCATCAGCACTAAAATATACTTCACGGTCCTATGGTTACATATTGCGAGGTGCCAATTACTTGATTTGAAATCTGTCTGTTGCATAAACATTTTTCTAAAGAACAGACTGATCATAGACTTAATGTTTCTCAATAATCTCTCTAATGTCTAACGGTTACACTGCAATCCACCCATTCTGTATTCCTGTTGTGTCACTACATTTCCTGTAGCAGACAAGCCATCATTTTAAAATTAGCTCCCTGAAATATGTCCCTACTCCCACCCCTTTTGTATGGAAAGGTATTGACAAGAGTAATGAAGTCGGTGCCCTGGAAGGCTCCTTTAAAATCAATATCTAATGTTAAGCATGCCAACTGGCAAGCCAGTTACTCAACAATATAAAAACATCCTTTCACAATTTAAAAAAAAATACTTTATCTTAATGTATTTAATAAAGATCATAAAAGTCACCTATTGACTACACTTTACTAATGATTCATTGATTGCTTTCTGGAATCATTAAGTTATTTAAATGTGTGCCAGTGACTAGTTCAAATCTATTTCCTAATGACAAATGATAACTGTCACAGCTTTGTTATGGGCTCGGTTAAAATTTATTGTTATTGGTCGGCTCTCAGGATAAATATGAAGATGCAGTTGCAGTCTGGTGGCTGAAGCAGTTAAGCGACCTCTGCTCCAAATGCAGGCCCATGTCTGGCTAACCTTAAGGCAGGTCCAAGACCACTCAAGAATCTGAACAATGTGGGCTAGGCCTCCACTGGGTAAGGGTGCATGTGCATGTGTGAGTGAGGAGTAGGACATAGAGACAAAAGCAGTAAGAAAGCTAATCAGACTTTAACAGAAGTGTTGGTAATGTGACCTTGAGAGAAAGCTAAGAAAGAATGCTTTTTTGGGCATAGATCGCTGGCTGGAAAGGCAGGTTTGGAACAGCAAGTAAAGGAATTGTCTTGTGCTGTTTGATTCTTACTTTGTTCAAGTAAACAAGACTTTGAAAAAAACCAAGTTTGCATCAAAGAAATATCTGACTTCATCACCAGTTTCTCCTCCTAACTGGAATAATCTAAAATAGTGGTTCTCCACCTTTTTGGGCTCAGGATCCATTTGAAAAAGTTTATTGCCTGTCACAACCCAGTAAATAGTCTGGGGGTGGAGGCCCTCAGGTGGTTTTGGTTGGATCCTGCCCGGCACTCACCCTACAGTGGCAGCTCCTGTGCTGTGGGGCTGGCTCCCTGCTCCAGGCATTGTAACCTCCGGGATTGCAGCGCTGCTCAGGTATGGCCCCGCCCCGACTGGACCAAATTTGTGTGAGGGGAATTGTGATCTGGCTCATGGGGTTGGCGTGCCACTCACTCAAATTTGGCCTACATGGACTCGTGTCATCATGTTATTTTAGTAGTTTACATTTAACACAATACTGTGCTTTTTTTTTTTTTTTTTTTTTCCGGTCTCTGCTGCCGCCTGATTGCATGCTTCTGGTTCCAAATGTGCTGTGTGGTTGGCCGGTCAGTTTGTAACTCTGAGGTTCTACTATATATCTTTTGGCTCCTGTTACCATAGTACCCGAGTGCCTGACAACACCCTTGTGAGGTAGAGCAATGCTATTATTCCCTTTTTTTCAGATGGGAAGCTGAGGCTAAGTCACACAGGCAGTCTATAGCAGATCAGGAACATAAACCCAGGTCTTCCAAGTCTTAGGTAAGTGCCTTAACCACTGAGCCCTGGTCTACACTAGGACTTTAGGTCGAATTTAGCAGCGTTAAATCGATTTAAACCTGCACCCGTCCACACAATGAAGCCCTTTATTTCGACTTAAAGGGCTCTTAAAATTGATTTCCTTACTCCACCCCTGACAAGTGGATTAGCGCTTAAATCGACGTTGCCGGCTCGAATTTGGGGTACTGTGGACACAATTCGATGGTATTGGCCTCCGGGAGCTATCCCAGAGTGCTCCATTCTGACCGCTCTGGACAGCGCTCTCAACTCAGATGCACTGGCCAGGTAGACAGGAAAAGAACCGCGAACTTTTGAATCTCATTTCCTGTTTGGCCAGCGTGGCAAGCTGCAGGTGACCATGCAGAGCTCATCAGCACAGGTGACCATGATGGAGTCCCAGAATCGCAAAAGAGCTCCAGCATGGACCGAACGGGAGGTACGGGATCTGATCGCTGTTTGGGGAGAGGAATCCGTGCTATCAGAACTCCGTTCCAGTTTTCGAAATGCCAAAACCTTTGTGAAAATCTCCCAGGGCATGAAGGACAGAGGCCATAACAGGGACCCGAAGCAGTGCCGCGTGAAACTGAAGGAGCTGAGGCAAGCCTACCAGAAAACCAGAGAGGCGAACAGCCGCTCTGGGTCAGAGCCCCAAACATGCCGCTTCTATGATGAGCTGCATGCCATTTTAGGGGGTTCAGCCACCACTACCCCAGCCGTGTTGTTTGACTCCTTCAATGGAGATGGAGGCAATACGGAAGTAGGTTTTGGGGACGAAGAAGATGATGATGAGGAGGTTGTAGATAGCTCACAGCAAGCAAGCGGAGAAACCAGTTTTCCCGACAGCCAGGAACTGTTTCTCACCCTAGACCTGGAGCCAGTACCCCCCGAACCCACCCAAGGCTGCCTCCTGGACTCAGCAGGCGGAGAAGGGACCTCTGGTGAGTGTACCTTTTAAAATGCTATACATGGTTTAAAAGCAAGCATGTGAAAGGATTACTTTGCCCTGGCATTTGCGGTTCTGCCTTTGCAAAAGGTTTCTGGGGAGGGCAGCCTTATTTCGTCCTTCATGGTAGGACACTTTACCACTCCAGGCCAGTAACACGTACTTGGGAATCACTGTAGAACAAAGCATTGCAGTGTATGTTTGCTGGCATTCAACCAAAATCCGTTCACGCGGTGGGAGGAGGCAAAATGCGACCTTGTAAAGAAAGCACATGTGCTATGTATGTAATGTTAACAGCAAGGTTTACCCTGAAAGAGTGTAGCGACTGTTTTATAAAATGTGTCTTTTTAAATACCGCTGTCCCTTTTTTTTTCTCCACCAGCTGCATGTGTTTCAATGATCACAGGATCTTCTCCTTCCCAGAGGCTAGTGAAGCTTAGAAAGAAAAAAAAACGCACTCGCGATGAAATGTTCTCCGAGCTCATGCTGTCCTCCCACACTGACAGAGCACAGACGAATGCGTGGAGGCAAATAATGTCAGAGTGCAGGAAAGCACAAAATGACCGGGAGGAGAGGTGGAGGGCTGAAGAGAGTAAGTGGCGGGCTGAAGACAGGGCTGAAGCTCAAATGTGGCGGCAGCGTGATGAGAGGAGGCAGGATTCAATGCTGAGGCTGCTGCAGGACCAAACCAGTATGCTCCAGTGTATGGTTGAGCTGCAGCAAAGGCAGCTGGAGCACAGACTGCCACTGCAGCCCCTCTGTAACCAACCGCCCTCCTCCCCAAGTTCCATAGCCTCCACACCCAGACGCCCAAGAACGCGGTGGGGGGGCCTCCGGCCAACCAGCCACTCCACCACAGAGGATTGCCCAAAAAAAAGAAGGCTGTCATTCAATAAATTTTAAAGTTGTAAACTTTTAAAGTGCTGTGCTTAAAGTGCTGTGTGGCATTTTCCTTCCCTCCTCCACCACCCCTCCTGGGATACCTTGGTAGTCATCCCCCTATTTGTGTGATGAATGAATAACGAATGCATGAATGTGAAGCAACAATGACTTTATTGGCTCTGCAAGCGGTGATCGAAGGGAGGAGGGGAGGGTGGTTAGCTTACAGGGAAGTAGAGTGAACCAAGGGGCGGGGGGGGTTCATCAAGGAGAAACAAACAGAACTTTCACACCGTAGCCTGGCCAGTCATGAAACTGTTTTTCAAAGCTTCTCTGATGCGTACCGCGCCCTCCTGTGCTCTTCTAACCGCCCTGGTGTCTGGCTGCGCGTAACCAGCAGCCAGGCGATTTGCCTCAACCTCCCACCCCGCCATAAACGTCTCCCCCTTACACTCACAGATATTGTGGAGCACACAGCAAGCAGTAATAACAGTGGGAATATTGGTTTCGCTGAGGTCTAAGCGAGTCAGTAAACTGCGCCAGCGCGCCTTTAAACGTCCAAATGCACATTCTACCACCATTCTCCACTTGCTCAGCCTGTAGTTGAACAGCTCCTGACCACTGTCCAGGCTGCCTGTGTATGGCTTCATGAGCCATGGCATTAAGGGGTAGGCTGGGTCCCCAAGGATACATATAGGCATTTCAACATCCCCAACAGTTATTTTCTGGTCTGGGAATAAAGTCCCTTCCTGCAGCTTTTGAAACAGACCAGAGTTCCTGAAGATGCGAGCATCATGCACCTTTCCCGGCCATCCCACGTTGATGTTGGTGAAACGTCCCTTGTGATCCACCAGAGCTTGCAGCACTATCGAAAAGTACCCCTTGCGGTTTATGTACTCGGCGGCTTGGTGCTCCGGTGCCAAGATAGGGATATGGGTTCCGTCTATAGCCCCACCACAGTTAGGGAATCCCATTGCAGCAAAGCCATCCACTATGACCTGCACATTTCCCAGGGTCACTACCCTTGATATCAGCAGATCTTTGATTGCGTGGGCTACTTGCATCACAGCAGCCCCCACAGTAGATTTGCCCACTCCAAATTGATTCCCAACTGACCGGTAGCTGTCTGGCGTTGCAAGCTTCCACAGGGCTATCGCCACTCGCTTCTCAACTGTGAGGGCTGCTCTCATCTTGGTATTCATGCTCTTCAGGGCAGGGGAAAGCAAGTCACAAAGTTCCATGAAAGTGCCCTTACGCATGCGAAAGTTTCGTAGCCACTGGGAATCGTCCCAGACCTGCAACACTATGCGGTCCCACCAGTCTGTGCTTGTTTCCCGAGCCCAGAATCGGCGTTCCACAGCATGAACCTGCCCCATTAGCACCATGATGCATGCATTGTCAGGGCCCATGCTTTCAGAGAAATCTGTGTCCATGTCCTGATCACTCACGGGACCGCGCTGACGTCGCCTCCTCGCCCAGTATCGCGTTGCCATGTTCTGGTGCTGCATATACTGCTGAATAATGCGTGTGGTGGTTAATGTGCTCCTAATTGCCAAAGTGAGCTGAGCGGGCTCCATGCTTGCCGTGGTATGGCGTCCGCACAGAAAAAAGGCGCGGAACGATTGTCTGCCGTTGCTCTGACGGAGGGAGGGGCGACTGACGACACGGCTTACAGGGTTGGCTTCAGGGAGCTAAAATCAACAAAGGGGGTGCCTGTACATCAAGGAGTATTTCAGGCAGGACTGCACGGAGGGTTCCAATAAGAAATGGTGCACCTAAGTTATCGTTGTTATTGGAAGAAGGAGGTTAGCCTGGCCTCTGATTGATACATGGCTAGATTTACCTCGCTGCACCTTCTCTGTGAGTGACTGCAGTGTGACCTAGAGGAATGAGTCCCCTAGACAGGGGAGGAGGCAAATGAGTACAAAACAAATCTGGTCTATTTCTTGTTTTGACCCACTCCATCTATCTTTTACATCTTTGGCTGGCAGCAGACGGTGCAGAAGGACTGCATGCCATCCACATCTCATGGCTGCTCGGCAGAAGATGGTACAGTACGACTGCTAGCCATCCCCATCTCTTGCCTGCCTGGCAGAAGATGGTGCAATACGACTGCTAGCAATCCTCATCTCTTGCCTGCCTGGCAGAAGATGGTACAGTACGACTGCTAGCAGTCCGTATCGCCTGCCCGCTCACCATAAGACGGTTCAATAGGACTGACTGCAGGACTAAAGAGAATGACCTGGTCAAGTCACTCCAAATTTAGTCCCTGCGCCCATGTCTGCCCAGGCGCTCCCAGCCGACGCGGCCAGGAGCACCTCGGACACGATGAGGACGACTACCAATCGTATTGCACCATCTGCTGCCAGAAGGCAATGGGTTGCTGCTACTGTGCAGCAAAGCCGTACCGCGTCTGCCAGCACCCAGGAGACATAGGGTGACGGTTACCTGAGCGGGCTCCATGCTTGCTGTGGTATGGCGTCTGCACAGGTAACTCAGGAAAAAAGGCGCGAAATGATTGTCTGCCCTTGCTTTCACGGAGGGAGGGAGGGAACGGGGGCCTGACGACACGTACCCAGAACCACCCGCGACAATGTTTTAGCCCCATCAGAGTGCTCCATTGTGACTGCTCTGGACAGCACTCTCAGATGCCCGATTGTTTGCCATTGCTCTGACGCTGGGAGGGGCGCTTACAGGGTTGGCTTCAGGGAGCTAAAATCAACAAAGGGGGTGGCTTTACATCAAGGAGTATTTCAGGCAGGACTTCACGGAGGGTTCCAATAAGAAATGGTGCACCTAAGTTATTGTCCTTATTGGAGCAAGAAGGTTAGCCTGGCCTCTGATTGATACATGGCTAGATTTACCTCGCTGCACCTTCTCTGTAAGTGACTGCAGTGTGATCTAGAAGAATGAGTCCCCTAGACAGGGGAGGGGGGGAAGCAAATGAGTACAAAACAAATCTGGTCTATTTCTTGTTTTGATCCACTCCATCTATCTTTTACATCTTTGGCTGGCAGCAGACGGTGCAGAAGGACTGCATGCCATCCACATCTCATGGCTGCTCGGCAGAAGATGGTACAGTACGACTGCTAGCAGTCCGTATCGCCTGCCTGCTCACCATAAGACGGTTCAATAGGACTGACTGCAGGACTAAAGAGAATGACCTGGTCAAGTCACTCCAAATTTAGTCCCTGTGCCCATGTCTGCCCAGGCGCTCCTGATCGACCTCACAGAGGCGACCAGGAGCACCTCAGACATGACGATGACGGCTACCAGTCGTACTGTACCGTCTGCTGCCACAAGGCAAGGGGTTGCTGCTACTGTGTAGCAATGCCGTACCGCGTCTGCCAGCACCCAGGAGACATAGGGTGACGGTTACCTGAGCGGGCTCCATGCTTGCTATGGTATGGCGTCTGCACAGGTAACTCAGGAAAAAAGGCGCGAAATGATTGTCTGCCCTTGCTTTCACGGGGGGAGGGAGGGAACGGGGGGCTGACGATATGTACCCAGAACCACCCGCGACAATGTTTTAGCCCCATCAGGCATTGGGATCTCAACCCAGAATTCCAATGGGCAGCGGAGACTGCGGGAACTGTGGGATAGCTACCCACAGTGCAACGCTCCGGAAGTCGACGCTTGCCTCGGTACTGTGGAAGCGCTCCGCCGAGTTAATGCACTTAATGCACTTAGAGCATTTTCTGTGGGGACACACACACTCGAATTTATAAAACCGATTTCTAAAAAACCGACTTCTATAAATTCGACCTTATTCCGTAGTGTAGACATACCCTGAGAGAAAATAGGGAATGAAAGAGGCCCGGTGGATGGCTCAGGACACTCAGGAGAATATACTGTTGTCTTTGTGTGAGTGAGGATTTGGTATTTATTTGCGAAGCCCCTGTGAGCAGTGAGATGTAGAATGGAGGCTATGTAGAAAGCCACTAATTAAACCCAGCAAATAAAGTTTTAAGTCATAGATTTTAAGACCAGAAGGGACTATTATGATCATCTAGTCAGTCTGATCTTGTGCATAACATGGGTCACAGAATTTCTCTCAGTGACTTCTGCATCTAGTCCAATCATTCATGGTAGAACAAGAACATACAATTTAGGAAGACATCCAGTCTTGGGTTGTGGAGTTCAGCCTGACCTGTAAATGTTACAGGTACACATTTGAATTTGTGCATCTTGGAGCAGAAGCTCAGCTGCTGTAATAAATCAGCAGAGCTCTTTTAATGTCCAAGGAGCTACACTGATTCATACCAACTGAGATTCCAGTTCCTTATCTTCACTAGGCTGCACAAATTAGGGAGGCAGTTGTGCGAGAGCCCCAGGTTAGGTATATAAATGTAGGAGCACAAATCTGATTTATTGCACCCACAGTGTGGGTGTGGAAAACTGCACACGAAAGAGCAATGAGCATGCAAATTAGGTACGCCAGCATTCTTGTTTTAGAGCTCTCTTAAGAATTTGATTTCATGTGTCTCTCTACACTTGAGAAATGGCGCTAACCTCGGTGTATCTACACAACTCTCCCCAATGCCCATTACTCTTCTGTCCTATCTTGCCTCTTTCCATGCTACCTCCTATGCCTGGAATGCCCTCCTAATGATAGCTTGCCAACCAACCACCCTGTCTGCTTCAAAGTCCTTCCAAGAATTCATTTCTGCTCTGATGCCCAAGGTGGGAGTCGGACACATAACTCAGTTAATCCTTCCTCTGGGATTCCCAGAGCTTCTTGTCTTCAGTTTCATCTTTTAGATTGTAAGCTCTTCAGAGCAGGAACTGCCTTCATTTTGAGGCTTTCACAGAAGCATGTTGGTTCTTCCTGACAATGATAAAAGCAAAGAAATCCAGAGAATAAAGATGCCTCATTACTGTACCTATTGCTTTGCACCCAGACACCTCCTTTTTAGTGTGTTTCATGTCAGTGTACTGCGGATGCTTTAAGATATGCTAAAGAGACGATGTGGAGCAGCTCGATGTTTATTTGAACCATCATGGCATATATTAAAACACTAACCAAAGCAGACTTTAGCAGCTGTTTCATCACTTGAATGAGTGGGTAGTACTTTCTGTTTTGGCCTCACAGAAAGATTGTTTCCCACAGGAACAATGCCTTGCTGGGCCTAGTCCAACTCTGATTTTAGTCAATGAGAGACCTGCTATTGACTTTAATGGAGTTAACAAATTCAGGAGCCCAGTGGGCTTTGTTCTTAATCCTACTTAAGCAGTGTCAGGATGAGCTCCACCCTGACATCTGGTGGTGAGGTGTGGCAAGTTGTGGAAAAGAACTTCAGGGGCCGATCTCATTTGCATAGGCACACTCACCACACCTAGAATGAGACCATAGCTGCCCAAATGGTCACTTTGGCTGCTGTGGGATCCCCAGTGTCTCTGTTATTGGGGCAGGAAGAATAAATTGTTATTACCCTGATTATGGGAACTGTGCTTGGAACTGTACGTGGCCTTTTGTTATGATGGAGGGATTCACCATCAACTAAATAGCACTCGCTAGGCAAGGGTCATGGGTTCCAAAACTGTGTGAATGGAGAGAGGCTGGGGACAAGTACTAATACTTGGTGGCATGGGCCCCTTGGTGTGTGTCAAGGTTCCTCCCCCACTCTGAACTCTAAGGTACAGATGTGGGGACCTGCATGAAAAAACCTAAGCTTATCTTTACCAGCTTAGGTCAAAACTTCCCCAAGGTACAAAATATTCCCCCCGTTGTCCTTGGACTGGCCGCTACCACCACCAAACTAATACTGGTTACTGGGGAAGAGCTGTTTGGACGTGTCTTTCCCCCCAAAATACTTCCCAAAACCCTGCACCCCACTTCCTGGACAAGGTTTGGTAAAAAGCCTCACCAATTTGCCTAGGTGACTACAGACCCAGACCCTTGGATCTTAAGAACAATGAACAATCCTCCCAACACTTGCACCCCCCCTTTCCTGGGAAATGTTGGATAAAAAGCCTCACCAATTTGCATAGGTGACCACAGACCCAAACCCTTGGATCTGAGAACAATGAAAAAGCATTCAGTTTTTTACAAGAAGACTTTTAATAAAAAATAGAAGTAAATAGAAATAAAGAAATCCCCCCTGTAAAATCAGGATGGTAGATATCTTACAGGGTAATTAGATTCAAAAACATAGAGAACCCCTCTAGGCAAAACCTTAAGTTACAAAAAAGATACACAGACAGAAATAGTTATTCTATTCAGCACAATTCTTTTCTCAGCCATTTAAAGAAATCATAATCTAACACATACCTAGCTAGATTACTTACTAAAAGTTCTAAGACTCCATTCCTGGTCTATCCCCGGCCAAGACCCAGCAACAGACAGACACAGACCCTTTGTTTCTCTCCCTCCTCCCAGCTTTTGAAAGTATCTTGTCTCCTCATTGGTCATTTTGGTCAGGTGCCAGCGAGGTTACCTTTAGCTTCTTAACCCTTTACAGGTGAGAGGAGCTTTCCCCTGGCCAGGAGGGATTTCAAAGGGGTTTACCCTTCCCTTTATATTTATGACAGTGAGGGCCTTACATGCTAATTGCACTTCCTCCTCTCTCCACTGTGGAATATCAGAGCTAATTTTGATTTCATTAGAAGTCTAGTTATAGGCTGCTGAGCTCATTTTGGGCTGACAGTGCACCAGCACTGGGGCTCCCCCTACTACAAGCTGAATTCACCTAAGAGCCGAAATCACTGAGTGTTGTGTTAAGTAGTGGGGGAGCCTGAAGATATATTGTGGAGCAGTTGGCGGGCCGGCTGGAGTGCCTTGCGGACCGGCTGGTGGAGCAGTTTGTGGATGGCAGGAGCTGCTTGTGGGCCGTGGAGCTGAGCGAAGGAGTTCGTGGGGCGGCTGGCGGAGCGGAGCGCAGCTGAACGAAGGAGTTCGTGGGGCGGCTGGCGGAGCGGAGCGCTGCTATGGAGCTATGGGGCGGTCAGCTTCAGATCATGTAAGGTGCCTCTTACCCCCGTCCCATTTCCACCCAGGTTGGGAGGTAAAGCTCCGCAGATAAACTTTCGAACTCTGGGGCTGCCCTGACCAGGGACAGAGACTTTTGGGGCATTGGACTTTTGGGACTTTGGGTGATTTGGGGTTGCTGGACTCAAGAACCAAAGGAAAAAGGGCATGCCTCAATTTGCTTGGGGTGGGTTTTTTGCTCATGATAAAAATGTGGGAAAAAAAAGACAAAAAATAAGTCTCTGCCCTTCTGTTCTGTTCTTTGGAAGAGTTTTTTTGGATCCTTTGCAGAGTGAACTTCTCTAATTAGTTTATTTTCTCTAGTTGGAATAGAAAGCCAAGTATTATTGAAGTTTTAACAAATTCTGCAGCAAGCTGAAAGCAAGCCGAGAGTTGGAAGTAGAGCTGATCCAATGGTGGAAAGAAATAGTTAGGAATAATAAATAAATAGGAATTGGCAGACTGGATCAAATCAGTGGTTCATCTAGTCCAGTATCCTATCTCCAAAAATGGCCACCTTCAGAGGAAGCTGCAAGAGAACTCCAGAATAGATAAATATGGAATAATCTACCCCCCATGTAGGTCTAATCATGTGCCACACTAATTAGTCAAAGGCTTTTTCGAAGTCTGAAGCATAAGATTTTATCACTCTTCCCATACTCATTAATTATTAAAACTCTGAGTATTGTTGTTATCTATATAAAAGTGCAGTCCTTCTTTGAATCTTGCTAAGTTCCTGGCCTTTATGACATCATGTGGTAAATAATTCCACAGAGTAATTATACATTGTGTAAAAAGTATTTTTGTTAGTTCTGAATGTTCCGTAAATCTGATTTGTGATTAAATCTTACTCTGTTTATTTTTTCGTTGATTCTCCTCCATACGTGAGTGCGACCTTTTATTGGCGTGAATGTTTGGAAAGGGTGGTTCCTTGTACAAGTAACTGTGTGTGGGCGTGAATGTGTGTGAGGTGAACCGGTGTGTGATTGCCTGTCCATCCTGTAACACATACTTTATTTCTTAGAATCCAGAAATCTAACACACAACAACCAATTACAGAGAGAGAGGGAGGCAAGCTGCTCCCTAATGCAGAAATGCTCCTCTCAGCCCACTGTGGGCCAGTCTGGCTTTTTTGCAGATTGACTAAGACCAGATTACATGCTCCCTACAGAGCCCCTATGGCTGCAAGCAGGACCAGGAAACCCCTTCCAACTTAAAGTGGTAGCTTGTAATTTTGACACAGTCTTCAATACAGCACATACTCCATCAGATTCAGGGCTAGAGTCTAGTCTTATATTAGTAAGGAATGATTCGACTGAAGTCAATGGTGTTAAACCAGTGTAAGGCAAAGAGAGAACTGGCTGACATATATTGTTGGCCTTTGAAAAAGCCTTTGACTAGATCCCCCACAAGGGACTACTGTGGAAACGAATACCCCTGGAGTGAGAGGTTAGGTACTGCCTAGAAATGGAAGCCGGCTAAGAAACAGGAGACAAAGAGTAGGAAAAGGTTTGCAATATCACAAACGGTTAATAGTGCGGAGCCCCAAATTTCAGTATCTATTGTACTTATATGGTCCCCAATACTGTAATATCTGAGCACCTTACAATTAATGTATTTATCCTCTCAACAACCCGGTGAGGTAGGGCAGTGCTATTATCCCCATTTCACAGATGGGGAACTGAGGCAGACAGAGACTAAGGCCCAGTTTTTTAAAAGTATTTAGGTGTTTATTTTTAAGGTATTTAAAGATATAAAGGTCCCATAGACTTATGAAAATGATATTTAGGTTCCTAAATCAGTGACATATTGCAATGCTGAGTGCAGGAAATCCCAAATAGGTTTAGGCTCTGGGCCTGTGTGACTGACACAAGTCACACAGGATGGCCATGATGCAAGAAGTTTTGAACATGGGTTAACCAACTCCAACATGAGTGCCTTACCCACTGGGCCATTCTTCCTCTGTGGGCCCACCTTACATGGATTTATTAGTGAACTGGAAAAGAGGGGAGTTGGTAACATGGATGACATAAAATTATTTAGGTTAGTGCAGTTTAAAGAAGAGTGTTAGGAACTTAAAGGGGAAATTCACTCCAGTGGGTGAATGGGTAGCACAGAATTAAATGGCATTTAAAAGTCAGTGCTGGCAAATATAATGCAGTGTTCGCTGGGATAAATCACTTCAATTACTCATACACCTCACTGGTTCTATGTTAAATGGTAGAACGTGGGTGTTACAGAAACCAGCTCAATGAAAATTCGTGCCCAGTGTTTAGGGTCAGTTGAAATGCAAACAAAACAGAAAGAGGCATAAGGAGTGGGATGAACACACCATATTTCTGTTTCAGTTCAAACAAATGCATTCTAAATATAGTTACATAAAGAACACTTTTCCCTTCATAACTTAAAACCTGAATAATGAGAGGCTGCAGTTTCTGTAAACCAGTTAGAAGATAAATAATAGATCAGAATGCATTTGCTCTACTCTCAAGAAGAGACATGATTTTAACTTTAAAATTAGAGTTAGACATCTGTCTATTCAGGGGGAAAAAAGTAAACTGAAGCCCCTTTACATTAGACAGAAAGGCCAGACCTTTCACTGGTGTAATTTGGCATAGCTCCATTAACTTCAAGGAAGGTATTTCAATTTATACCAGTTGAGCAACTGGAATATTTTACTGCAGCTTTTAGCCCTGGCATATGCAGGTACCACCTCCATTGGCTTCAGTGAGCTAGTGGTTACACATGGGCTTGGGGGAGGCAGCGTGGCTAGCAAACTGGCCCTGGGACTCAGGAGAGCTGGGTTCTATGCCAGGCTCTCTTGCTAGCCACTTGGGCAAGTCACTTCTTTCTGTGCCTCATTTACCCCATGTGCTAAATGGAGATAATGATACTGATCTCCTTTGCAAAGTGTTTTGAGACCTATCAATAAAAAGCACAACATAAGAGATAGGTAATACTACCATTATTCAACAGGAGGGCCAAATTTGACCCTTAGACTTTCTAGGTGTATCTAGTGAGTCTTCCCTGGGTAGCTGTTCTCCCACATCACTCAGTTAGTCTTCCAATCTAGCTGTAACACCGGGTATGGCTGGAGGTTCGCTCTGTTGGGACTGGCAGGACGGTAAGTGAGGCTCTTTCGGGGGAAGGTATGAAAGCTGGGCATGTGATCCTTCTGGAAATGGAAGTAGTTCACTTTTTCTTAGAGAAACCCTCTTGCTGAGTCAAAACTGAACAATTCAAACTGAACAATAAATATAAATGCAAGTTATGATAGGTGCAACCCAAAACAACTTACAGTCTGCTACATGGATCAGTTAATCTGGAAATTGCCATGGGATTGGTTTAATTATGTCAAGTATGCTACTCTAATATAGTATGGTTGTTAAATGCCCAATATTAACAGAAGAATGAGATCAGTCTTTAAAAGGTATTGACTGAAAACAGCAATTCACTTTGTCTTTGTACTTCTGGGAAGAGTTCTGCAAGTTCAGGTAAAAAACAACTGAATTTGTTTTCACCCCAGGACTTCAGATAAATTGCAGAAATAATAAACAAGCTTGAATCAGATGTGAGTAAACACAGACTAAACAAATGGCTGCAGCTCATAGTTTAACAAGGCAGAAATCACTCCACCGTTTAATAATAATAATAAATAAATAAATAATAATAATAATAATAATAAATTAATTAATTAATAATAACCCCTGGTAGCCAACACAGATAAATCAGATCTGAGACATGGACTGATTTTATCATAAAGTTCCTCAGGTAGCTTGGGCCACATCTCTGGAGGGGTTTGACT
The DNA here is from genome assembly GCF_965140235.1 of Caretta caretta. Lineage (NCBI taxonomy): Eukaryota > Metazoa > Chordata > Testudines > Cheloniidae > Caretta > Caretta caretta. The sequence continues at coordinate 192,791,881 of NC_134208.1, read as the reverse complement.
GAAAAGGCACAACTTCATTAGAACTATTAGTGTGGGTCGATGCTAAGTAATGGATTCACAACGGTCCTTTGTATGGAACACGGCATGTTTATGGAAACCCAATGAACTGAAACATGGGCCGATTACAAGTGTTTTTAATTGTATCTACCGTAGGTGCTTATCTGGTGCCCATTACCATACTACCTACTGACTCACAATCTTTAATGTTTTTATTCTCACAACATCTCTGTGAGGTTAGTGAAATGCTATTATCTCCTCTCATAGATTGGAAACTGAGGCACAGAGAGACTAAATTATGTGCTCAGGATCACACAGGAAGTCTGTGGCAGAGCAGGAGTTGGGTTTTCTGAGTCCCTGCTTAGTCTCCTATCCACTGGACCTCCATCCTTCCTTCCTTTCTTCCTTCCAATTTTACACTGAATAGTTTGCACAACTCTAAACTCAGTTCTGGTTTTACAGTTAAGAATGGCAAGGACTGGATGAATCATGGGTTGTTAATGATACCTGGAGTCACTGGTTCAAATTATGACCAGGTTAGTCATAAATAAAGGCTCTTGGCTTCCTTGTTATGGCAAGTCCATGATTAAATAAATTCATCTTTGTCCAGTTTCTAGTGGCAAGGTATCCAAATAAGAAGCTGCACAATTGACATCTGTCTTGTTGTCAATCTCAGGAGAAAGGCCAATGATTCAAAGGGCATGGAGAGTCAAACTCTCCTTCCGGCGATTATCCATCCAGGACAGGGTTAAGACATAGTGTAGAGTTGAAATGAAGCTTTCACTATTGTTGCCTATGCTGTCCTTGCTCTGTAGGCAGACTGATTATTTCAGTTTCTAGTGCTGACAATCCATCATTCATTTTATTATTTCGGGCGGGGGAGCAAAGAGACACTTTGGAAATAATTAAGAATCAAACAGGATAGGGCCTTATGTGCCAAGCTTCACTTTGGGGAGAAACTTTAAAATGAATTAATATGCTTTAAACCCTCTGAAAACAAAGATTTTCATGAAACACCTGGTACGTAATTATAGCAGCCTAGAGAAATTCTTTCAGGACAATGTGATCTGCAAACAGCCCCAGTATTGAGAGAATCCCATTTCACCTACTTCCCTTGCCCAATGGTAAGCCATCAGTTAAAAAATATAAATACCTAAAACCTACATGTTGCCAGTGCTTTAAGGAGACCTACATTTTGAGACCAAATGTCTCTGGAAAATCTACATGTAATCTCTGATTCAGATAAAAAAGACCATCCAAGTCTTTATCCAGATGGATAAAATTCACCATGTGAGAAGCATATAAATCAAGATGTTACTCTATCATTATTATTAACTATAAGATCTAGAATATACAAGATCTAATCTCAACATCCAGATCCTAATTTGGCAGCTAGTAGAGGTGCCCCTGGAAATTTGTCACCCGGAATGCACAAATCCCACCACCCCTCTCCCAACCAGCTCCCCTGTGCGGGCACTCACTGAGGCTCCCCTCACTGTATTTGTAGCTGGTCTTGAGGCTATTGCTGAGTGAGTCCTGCAGGCAGAGCAGAGGGGACATGGACTGCTGGAAGTGGGGTGAGGCTGGGCAGGCCCCCAGTTGGGAGCCCTAGTGCAGGAGCTTTCCCCACAGCTGCGGCAAGAAAGAGAAGTGCTGGCTGCCCCACTACTCACTCAGGTTTGGCCCAGCAGCCTCTCCATCATGGGGGGCAGCGGTAGCAAAGCCAAAACTGAGTGTGTGGCGTTGCGACTTGGTGTACATGGGTCGCAGTGTCCCTCAGGTTTGGCCCTGCAGCCTCTCAGTCATGACAGGGGTAATGGGGCCAAACCTGATCAGGCAGTGGGGCATCCAGCACTCCCCCTCCTTGCTGCTGCCTTGGGGCTGGTTCCTGCACCAATACCTGAACTTGACCAGTTGCGGCCAGAGCTCAGCTTGTGGCTCCCCACCCCCACGAATTGGGTTTTGGCTGGGAGGGCCCAATGCTGATGACTTGGCAGCCCTGCCAATGGTATGTAACGTGTATGGCTGCAGGTGTCACTGGCAGCTCGAATCTGTCTCTAATCAAGGCACATTCGATAGCTGTTTCCTCTGAACATTTATGTCTCTCCTCGCTATGTCTGAAATGTCATCGCCTATTTCTGCAGCCACAAGCCTAGCATTTTCCATGTACGCAAAACCACAGGGACTGGAGCAACAAGCCTTAACTGTATAGCCTTATAACTGTATAATTTGTATTCTCATTCCTGAAGCTTTGGTAACTCACATACAAGTAGTCATATCTCCTGTTCCATGGCATAGCTGCATTTGCTTACGCTAAATAGAAAAAATAGAGGCCCGTGTGACTTTCTTTCCATGTAAAAGGTTTTGCACCCTTTCCCCCCTCACTACAATGCTCTTTTCTACCTATGATACTTACTGGTCCCATCACTGTAGTATCTGAATACCTCATAGTCTTTAACATATGTATCCTCACAACACTCCTCCCGTCCAAGCCCATGACCAGTGCTCTAACCACTGGACCAGCCTGGAGAAGCCAAACTGCTTTTCAGTTTCATCCCACTCTCCTAATCTTGTTGCATTGTAGTTATTCTGTGTCTACCTTCAATACACATATATATACTGGATAGAATTAACTCTGGTATGGTAGGTTCACTACTACTGTAATTTCTGAGATTTCAGAGAAATCTGCCAGGCCATTTGCAGTGATATAATTTATTTCCAGGCCATGAAACCTGCCCCAACCCCAAAAAACAAAACAAAACAAAACAAAAAAAAACAAAACCAGGCTGTCCCAGTGCACAGAACAGCAGTAATGAGGTGTAGGTGAATCTGGTACTGTAATTAGCAGCTAATCAAAAGTTCATTTCACTTAGTTTAAAATTCTCAGCCAGGCATCTTCCCACTACACAGCAATTGAACCATTAAAGAGACGCTTCCTTGGCAAAACATAAATAAATATTTCTTTGTGTAGTTCTCAGCAATTGCAGGCTGACAGTAAACAACAGATGAAGTGGGTTTATTGGATGTGTAAACTATATTTCATGTTTAAGAGCACATGGTAAATTTTCCTTTCCATTAGGTATATGATATTTAGCTCTCATTTCTATGAGCGATGATGACTTTTTTGTATGCTACCATACAGTCTGAAGTGGCTTATTTTTAATTGAAATTGTTTTCATCTTCAACCTTTTACTAAATACCCTAAAATGCAGAAACCAGAAAGAGCCATATCCAGCAACGTCTGGCATATAAATCCTGCTTGTTTGTTCAGCAGCCAAAGGCTCTTCAATTGTAAACAGCATCTACCACTGCAAAAAGGCCAACCACTGTAATGGCAATTGCTTTCAGTTGCCACCTCTTATATAGTAGGATGGGAAAGCTTTTACAGCCATTCCCACTGAAGCTTAAAGGCAGGACTGATTGTTAAAATTTAGTGGCAAGTTTGCTGCTAACAAACCACTCATACAGATCCTTTATTTCTTTAGCACATTCCTGCTAATGGCCTGGTCATTTTTTTCACATTTCATAGACAAGATATCCCACCTGGTGATCTCAGTGCAAAGCTGTACCAAATAAAGTGCTTTAATGGCCTATTACCTCAGCTGAATGATACTGGCACAAAATGCTCAAAGGATGTACATGAATGGAATTAGTCCTCAAAGTTGGACATAATGACATCACCCACATGGGTTCTAAAAATATTTTGCACCCTGAATATTTGACTCCAGGTGTTGGGGAAAGCATGGTGCTTGGTGCTGGGGAAAGCATCAAATGGTCTCTTGTTTGCCTTGCAGTAGTGTGGAGCACACCAGAGGCTATTTTGGGCCATCTGCTTCACATGGTGGTTCAGGCAGGAGCTAGGAGCATGGACAGGGACATATGTGGCTGCAGCAGAGGTGAATGCTTTGAGTCATAACCTGGAAGCAGCACAAGTAAGCCGCATTATTGCTGGGTGTAGGGAGACCTGCATTAGCTGTTTAAGTGCTTTCCAGCACATCATCCCTCTTGTAGCCTGAGAAACACCTGGGCCTAGTTTAGTTGATACTAAGGCCCTTTATGCAGCTCTGGTCCTGTAAAGTGACCTTAAAGTGGGCATAAATTACATTTACACACACTCTATATTCCCTTTATACTGCCAGAGCCTGAGACTGTTTATAATCACAATTGCTGATGTACATTGATATTAAAAAAGCCCAATGAGATCTACACTTTTAATTCCAACTAAGAAAACAGGATAGCTGCCTGAACCTTGGAGCCTGCTGAAATGAATATTCTATCTCTGATCCATCCTGTTTCTCTTAATATTCTGTGCTTTGCTCTGCTCTGGAACTTCATTTTTGTCTTGTCTTTGACTCCAGCTTGGCCTTTCCTTCCTCCTCCTCCTTGACCTTAATCTTGCCCTTTACAAGGAATAAAGCCCTGGCCTCTTTCCTCCTCCTTAATGGTCATCTTGGCTTCCTTTCTCTTTGCCTCTTGCTTTAGCCTTTTCGTCTCTCTTTGTCTTTATTTTATTTATTTCTTTTCCTACCTTCCCTACATTTGCTAGTTCAGGCCCCACCTGAGGTGCTGGTTCACCGGTTAGAATTTCTTCACAAGAGTGACCACTTGGATCATTTTCTTCTACATCAGCCAGTCTACCAACAATACGATTTGTTGATAGCCACTGTAAAGCTTTTAGTACAACTAGAACCTTGTATCATGCCGTGCTGGGATCTTTTGATAGGAAGCTCATTCTTGGCTTCATCGACAGTCTGTGAACCCTGCAGTGAGCTGTAGGGTTTAAATGCAGAGTGGCCATGCTCTTTGTTGGGAGACTCCACATTGTTGATGAGCTGACTTTGCAAACTTTTAATGCAAATTTCCCGCAGATTTTAAAGACCAAATGTAGGTGCCTCATTACATAGGTCCTACAAATACATTAATCCCCCAATTTCATCAATTAATCTCGCACACTGAAGTCATGACACAGTTTTCTTGCCATTGTTAAACCTCTAACATGGTCACACAGACAAGTGTTCATTTATGGCAAACAAGAGTAGAGAATAACCCTGTAGCCTGTGCGCTCTGGCTCCCAACAGTCGAGCATCTGCCATCCACTGCAGAGCAGCCCTGGACTGTATGGCATGACCTTCATTGACTCCACACTGGACTTGGCTAGTCTAGAGATGTGACGACCAAGTGGTGCTTCATTGCTGGCCCCAATACCTGTGACTGCAACAGAGAGCCTCAAAATATGAAGCATCTCCTGTAATGCCAGCAGTTTGAGCACAAATGCTCTTCCAGTGACCTGGTGGAGTGCAATGATTGGGTAATCACATGTGCACAGATGTGGTGGGAAGCAGTATGAGGACATGACAAGATGATCCCCCATATGTACATCAATCATCTGTGCATGTTACACCAATTGTCCCCACTGTACATTCTTTCTCCAACTCTAATCGCTTCATCTCCCCCATCCCAGTTGATTAATTATCTCCCCTTGCAATTCTGCCCTTCCAACAGTCTATGATCCCTGTTCTATCAGTCCACCCCTATTCCATTAGTAGTCCTCTCCCTATCCCAGTACCTCAGGCTCACACAGACTGCGCTGCTTCTCCACAGCACTCTCCTTCTTCCTTCCCTTGGCTCCTCTCCTAACTCCCTTGGAGGAGATGAGAGGTGCTGAGGCTGGGGAAGACACTCTTTGGTTGACAAGGGAACAGATTTGCTTCACAGTGGTGAAGTCTCTGCGTTGCGGGTGAGGATGAGATGGGAAGGAGGAAACAGTGGAAGAGGTGCGATTGGTGAATCCACAGGGAGGGAGATCCCAGTTGCTGCTCAGCCCATGCATTGTTGGAGGAGCAATGGGACAACCTCTCCATCCCAATCCACCAGAATGAGGTGAGGATTCCTGTCCCATCCAAACTGTTTTAGAAGAGGTTAGCACGGTGTGTCCACAAACTTTTGTTATGTTTATCATATACAAACAGATAAAATAGATAATGTAAATACTCTTGTTGGAAGGTTGCAGTGTAACACTACTTCATTTCTTAAAATCCAACACCTTAGCAAACGAGAACCACAAGCAGAGAGGAAGAAAGCAGGCTGCTTCCTAAGGCAGAGAGGCTCAACTCATCCACCTTGCTCTAGGCTGGCTTTTTGCAGACTGTCTGCTGATTGCTGAAAGACCCAGACTGCATGGTTCCCTATGGAGCCCCTTAGCCTGCAATCAGGACTTATAAGTTAAAGTGATAGCTTATCATTTTAACACAGTTTTCAATATACCACACTTTGTGCTGGAGGGGTGGGGATTTGGCCCTGAGCTAGCAATTTTGCTTATGAAGGAGCTGCTTTACCTATAGGCAAACTAGGCAACTGCCTAGGGCGATAGATTTCTGTGCACCAGGGTAGGGTGGCAGATCTAGCCTGACACCCCTCCGTCATGACAGAGGGGTGGCTGGGTCGAACTGAGTGGCATTCTGACCCTGTGCATCAGGTTGTACCACCATTCACTCAGATTTGGCCTGGTGGCCAGGCCAAATCTGCTGCTCTATGCCTATGAGGAAGGGCACACTGATGTTTTGCATAGGGTGGCAGATTGTTGTGAGTGGCCTCTGAATAGAGTACAACTTGCTCTACTGTGGCAAAATTGGCTCTGTGGTGGGGACAACAATACACATTTTTGTCAAATCCTAAACAGATAAAATTTGAATGAAGCACAGGGGGCAGGTTTGTTGTAGTAACAGGGAAGCAGCTGTAAAGTCATCCTACTGACTATAAAAGCCACATGGCAAGTTCTGTGAAAATCTAGCATACCAACCACCCAGAAATGTACCTCCCGGGGGAATAAAACAAGAGAGAGCTTCTAGAAGAAATGGGAATGTGGTGAGATTGCAGTGCCCTGCTGTTGGCATTCTTAGCACATTTCTACACCGAAAGAGGACGGGAGAAGTAAGCAAAGCATTTCTGAATATTATGTGTGTGTGTGTGTGTGTGTGTTCAACTGTGTAATGCACCTGGCAGAAACACAGTCAGGAGCAAATAAAAGCTTGACAGGGTTTGTGAGGTTGGCAAATATTGAGCTGTTTGCTGCTACATGGTAGAACGTAGTCTTTCAGTAGCTCTTCTGAATTAGTTGAGGCAGCTCTTTTTCCTGACAGTGGAATAAATATCATTTTATGTAGCTTTTCTGGATTTATACTGTAGTGTACAATATTTCCTCATTAGGTCATTTGCATCAGAAGGCTTAATTATTTGTTGTTGCTTAGCAAAGTATCTGGGGTGGTGAATCAGGCTGGTATGCTACTTAAATGGTTGGCTTTCCTATGCAATAGCAAAACATGAGCCACTTTGGTTTTGGCTACTGTTATTGTGACTTTAGTTCTACCTAGTACTGGTGTACTGCCCCGGCCTCTAAAGAAAAGCAGCCTTTCCAAACAAATAAATAGTGCACATAAATAATAGATCGGTAACTATTAAGATTCATCAGACATAGAACACAGAAGCAAAGTATAGTACATTTTTCACAGTCATCATGTCCAATATTATTGGTAGGTTATTTTAACTAACATCAGAAAAAAATCTCAGTTTCAGATGGTTTCAGATTCCCTACTAGAAATATGTGAGCTGCTGGGGAGCCTGTGTGGGACAGGCAACATGAGGGATGAGCTAAGATTCTGTCGAAAACTGTCTTTAGGAAAGTGCCATTGGAGAGCTCTTGAGGAGGGATGTGATAGTGGGAGCAGAAAAGGAGGAAGCAAATTCCATTGGGGATCTCTGGTGTGACTGGGAAGCCATTCATTGGGGACTACAAAGGGAAGGAACGTGACATTTGGAATAAGAGGCTCCAGGAGATCCAAAATGGAGGAGAAAGGAAGGCGAAGAGTGAGGAAGTGTAGTGGGAACACACACCTTTAGGATTGTGAGCCTGATCCAAAGCTCACTGATGTCAGTGGGACTCTTTCCATTGACTTCAATGGTCAGTGTATCAAGCCTTACAATGATGGGGTAGAAAAGTACTATGGTGCTGAGAATGGATGAGTCAAGAAGCTGTCATGTGAGAGAAATGGCCATTGGAATCTCTGCGGTGAGAAAGTCTGACCTGCTGCACATTGCAGGCCGCAGAACCTCACCCACCCACTCCTGTAATAGACTCCTAATCTCTGGCTGGGGTACTGAAATCCTCAAATCATGATTTAAGGACTTCAAGTTACAGAGAATCCACCATTTTCACTAGTTTAAACCTGCAAGTGACCTGTGCCCCATGTTGCAGAGGAAGGCGAAAAAACCCCAGGGTCTCTGCCAATCTGACCTGAGGGAAAATTCCTTCCCAACTCCAATTAGACCCTGGGTATCCGTTAGAACCTGAGCATGTGGGCAAGACCCACCAGCCAGACATCTCTGAAAGAATTCTCTGTAGTAACTCAGAATGTCCCCCTTGTCCCCAGTCTAGTGTCCAAGCTCTGGCCATTGGAAATATTTGCTGCTAGCAGTCGCAGATCAGCTACATGCCACTGTCTGCAATCTCATCATACCATCCCTGTTATACATTTATTAAGCTCAATCTTGAAGTCAGTTAGGTTTTTTGCCTCCACTACTGCCCTTGGAAGGCTGTTCCAGAACTTCACTCCTTTGATGGTTAGGAACCTTCATATAATTTCAAGCCCAAACTTGTTGATGGCCAGTTTATATCCATTTGTTCTTATGTCCCCATTGGCACTTAACTTAAATAACTCCTCTCCCTCCCTGGTATTTATCCCTCTGATGTATTTATAGAGAGCAATCATATCTCCCCTTCTTTTGGTTACTCTAAATAAGCCAAACTCTTTTGAGTCTCCTCTCATACAGCAGGTTTTCCATTCCTCTGATCATCCTAGGAGCCCTTCTCTGCAGTATTCCAGAGAAGGTCTTACCAGTGCCTTGTATAATGCCAGTTAAACCAGTGCCTTGTATAACTAACACTTCCCTGTCTCCACTGGAAATACCTCTCCTGATGCATCCTAGCCTTTTTCATGGCTGCATCACATTGGCAGCTCGTAGTCGTCCTGTGATCAACCAATACGCATAGGTCTTTCTCCTCCTCTGTCACTTCCAACTGATAAGTCCACAGCTAATAGCAAAAAAATCTTGTTGTTAGTCCCTAAGTGCATGACTTTGCACTTTGCACTATTAAATTTCATCCAATTTCTATTACTCCAGTTTTCAAGGTCATCCAGATCTTCCTGCAGGATATTCTGGTCCTCCTCCATATTGGCAATACCTCCCAACTTTGTGCCATCCACAAATTTTATTAGCGCATTCCCACTTTTTGTGCCAAAAATGTTAAATAAGATTGGACCCAAGACTGATCTCTGAGGAACTCCATTAGTAACCTCCCTCCAGCCTGACAGTTCACCCCCCTTTCAGTATGACCCATTGTAGTCTCCCCTTTAACCAGTTCCTTATCCACCTTTCAATTCTCATATTAATCCCCATATTCTCCAATTAACTAATAATTTCTCATGCGGAACTGTATCAAATGACTTACTGAAATCCAGGTAGATTAGATCTACTGCATTTTCTTTGCCTAAAAAGAGATCAAGTTGGTCTGACATAATCTACCTTTTGTAAAACCATTTTATATTTTATCCCAATTAGCATTTACCTCTATGTCCTTAACTTTCAAATTTTCTCTTTCAAAATTAGTTCCAACATCCTGCATACAGGCCTCTAGTTCCCAGATCAGCTTTTTTCACTTTCTTAAAAATAGGTACTATTTTACCAATTCTCCAGTCATAGGGTATGGCCCCTGAATTTACAGATTCATTAAAAATCCTTGCTATTAAGCTTGTAATTTCATGTGCCAATTCCTTTAATATTCTTGGCTCGAGATTATCCGGGCCCTCTGATTTAGTCCCATTAAGACTTCAACCTCAGATGTGGTAATTTCTACTTCTATATCCTCGTTCCCATTAGCCACTCTGCCAGTACCCCTAAACTCTTCATTTGCCTTATTAAAAACTGAGGCAAAATATTTGTTTAGGTATTGGGACATGCCTGGGTTACCTTTAATCTCCACCCCATCCTCTAAGCTTAGTGGTCCCACTTCGTTCCTTGTTTACTCTTTCTTTTTATGTCTATAGAACCTTTCACTACTGGTTTTAATTTCCTTTGCAACGTCCAAGTCTGCTTGGCTTTTGACAGTTCTCACTTTATCCCTACACTTTCTGACCTCCAAGAGGTAACTTTCCTCTGTCTCAAGAATTCAGTAAAAGACAGGCAATGATGGAGAACTGTCATGAGCTCTGTTGTGCTTGGTCATCCAGGAAAAATGAAATCAAAACCCGGATTGTGGTCTAAATGTTGAGATCTGGGCACAAGGATGAACCCTGGATCTGAATAACTCCAAATGACTGGATGGTCTAGCCCCAGAACAGCTGTTCTTAATCCCAACTGTTTTTATTTTAATAGGCTTGACTGGACTTGCAGCATGGATGGACAGAACAGCAGAACACAAAATGTGATGGGCTCATTTTATTAATGCTTGCAGCACACTTACAGTTAGTAACGCTTATTTTGTTGTGCCATTTTGTTAATTAAAAGTTTCTGACTGAGTGAATTTAGTATACGTCAGGGAGTTGTTAATAGCATTGGCTTGATCCTGAGACTGAGCACGTGAAAGCTTCTCCTGTCTGACTATGCCAATGCAACTTGGTTTTAACCTGCAGCAACTCCCCCATCCTGGCCTCACTTGAGCAAAGCCTGCCAGTTGTACTGAGTCATGGGACACTTTTACTTAGTAGATTAGGGTGAAGCCACCAGATTCATTTTTATTTGTGACTTGAAGTAAAAGTTTAATGCTAATCTCCACTGGAAATGGATAGCATGCGCCTTCTCTAGAACATACCTTCTCAAGGAAATTTTGATGAACCCAAATGGCTTTCATCTGGCTATTGAGAAGTATGACCCCAAAACTGCATTTAGTTGCCTTTGACAATGTTTGTCATTATGTGTCTTAGAACCTTTTAGTTTAACTATAGTGAGAGCATTTTCAAATGTGTCGAGCAATTTTGTTTTTCCAGAATACCAGGTGCACTAAATCAGAATAATTATCCCCATTACATTTATGATTTAGGAAGTATAATTAGGGGTCTAAAGAATAATCTGACAGGAATTCAGTGAAGTGTAGTATCAAAATTCCAATTCTCATCTGTAGTGGAGAATAGCCAGCCTTTAACATCCTTAACATGAAAAGCACCTCTGGCTTCTCTTCACAGGCTGGCGGGCAAAATAACAATTTTCAAATCAATGTCTTGCATCTGCTGGGGTTTGTTACTGTCAGTGTGGCTGCAAAGAACTTGACAGGGATGTTAATCAAGAAAGGGAAAGGAAAAACTGTCAATTGTGATGCACAGTTTACATACAAAATTGAAAACTTGAGAGCATGTCACTTAATCTAGAGCCTATTGTAGTGAGCAGTAAAATCATGGAGATATAATGGTGTAGTCATGAACTGTGTGACTGCTATTCTCCCAGTACACTCAGACCCTCCTTTGAGACAGACCTGCTTTAATCAGTACAGTGATGGGAAGATGTGCATTTACTTCTCTGCTTTTTACCCCTGAATGTATTCAGTCATGTGTGCTGCAAACACTTTAATAAGGAGCACCTTAGAGATATTGCACCTCAGCTGGCAATGAATGTAACATTCCTTAGGTAAAGAACTCTATTCTCCCTCCACCATCAAAAATAAAACTCAGTCATTTCCATACTCTTTCCCCAGATCCCCAAATCCATCTATCTCTCTACCTTCTCTAGCACCCCGAGTATGGAATGGTTGGACTTTTTTTAGGATAAGAAAATATCATTCCTATATTGAATTCTGTGGTCCTGTGTTTTGTCTAACTTCAGTAGGAACACTAAGTTTATCTCTTCTAAATATAGATTTAAAATCATTTCATTTCAAAGGACCTTTTGCATGGCACATGAATGGTTTTAATTTTCTTTATGATTTTAATCTGTATCAACAGATTCTGTGCAGGTACCTAGACTATGGGAGATACTTACCTTTAAAATAACATTATTATTATTATTGACACTGATTATTTTTAATTTACCCAGCTCCAGCATTAAAATATGCAAGTGCTGCCTCAAAAATACATTAAACAACTTTGGTAGGTGAAAAGAATCAGATAGCATATGATACATTATTAACACTCTTCACAGACACAGGCTCTTGTGTCTGCTCCAAATTATTTACCCCATTTCTAAATGTATCTCTAGTAAATAGATGTCTCTCTTATAGATAGTGGTGTTTTGATTGAGCAGTTCTAATGCCAAGGGTACATTGACTTATAAAATATTTCCAGTACTTTGGAGAGGTAGCTGTGGACGTGCTTGTGGAGGCATGGTGTATTTGGCTTTCAGTAGTAAACTGTTCTCTACACTTACTCAGCGCATGGCGTGGCAAATGGGCTCTAAAGAAGCCATCTACATTCTCTAATTTCCCAGTCATCCAATGGTGGAACCTATGAGAGTGCTGTAATATCAGTCAGTTAGGACAGATTGTGCGAAATGAAACAATTGACAGCTTCGAATGAAAAGGTCTGTACATCCCTAGGACCTCTGAGCATCTGCCACTAAAGTAACCGTCCAAACTTTATCTTAGCCAATTGCAATATAATTTTTCACTGTCAATATGTAAATTCACTTCTTACCAAGAGACAACTGCTATCTCAAACTGGATTGAATGGAAAGTGATTATAAGTATAACAAGGCTTTACCAACGCAGCGTAGGGTTTTACCACTGACTTCAATGGGATCAGTGTTAGGCCAATGCTGGGTGCTTTAGAAAACCCCACCCCAAATCCTGGAGGTATCAATTCAGAGAAGAGTTATTACAGTGGAGCAGTAGCACCACTATAATTAAGGCTGAGATTAGTTTACTGTTTAACAGCTGATTTTTCTGAGTGCTCTAAAAGCTACATGCTTACTCAGATTGTCTTGAAAATCGCTTTGTCTCATGGAATCTGGACTAGATTTAGTGATCCAAAGTTTGAGGATGTTTGAATAAGGGGTTCCCAAGATACAGCACCCCTAAAAATCATGTGACATACATTTTACTGTTCTTACAACTTTTTTGGAGGGGGTGGGGAGCGGGCTAAGACTATGGCACTGATCCTCCCCAAATGAATATCACCTGCTTGGGAATGATCTCAGCTAATATCCTACCTACTCCTATTGGGAAGCAATATTTCACATGCTATTCAGGGTAAGTTTGAAACTACAATGTGGCCAAGCTGATGAGCCACAGAAAGTCATTTACGCATGCACAGCAGCACTTTTTAGTTATTCATTAGCCCAGAGTATGTATTAATACCGGGGCGGGCGGGGGGGGGGGCAGCTGTGCATATCTCTCTATCAGTGTTATAGAGGGTAAACAATTTATGAGTTTACCTTGTATAAGCCTTATACAGCGTAAAACGGATTTATTTAGGGTTTGGACCCCATTGGGAGTTGGGCATCTGAGTGTTAAAGACAGGCACACTTCTGTAAGCTGCTCTCAGTTAAGCTTGCAGTTTGTGGGATGTGATTCAGACCTGGGTCTGGGTCTGCAGCAGGCTAGCGGGTCTGGCTCAAACCAGGCAGGGCACTGAAGTCCTAAGCTGACAGGGCAGGAAAGCAGGGGCAGAAGTAGTCTTGGCACATCAGGTGGCAACTCCCAGGGGGTTTCTGTGATCCAGCCCATCGCAGTGGTGTAGTCGGCTATGCACAGCTGTTTGCACAGATATGCACAGCTGTTTTGGCCCCCCACCCCTGGTATTAATACATACTCTGGGCTAATTAATAAGTAGCAAGTGATTTTATTAAATACAGAAAGTAGGATTTAAGTGGTTCCAAGTAGTAACAGACAGAACAAAGTGAATTACCAAGCAAAATAAAATAAAACATGCACATCTAAGCCTAATACAGTAACAAAACTGAATACAGATAAAATCTCACCCTCAGAGATGTTTCAATAAGTTTCTTTTACAGATCGGATGCCTTCCTAGTCTGGGCACAGTCCTTTCCCCTGGTACAGCCCTTGTTCCAGCTCAGGTGGTAGCTAGGGGATTTCTCATGATGGCTGCCTCCTGTTTGTTCTGTTCCACACACTTATATATCTTTTGCATAAGGCGGGAATCCTTTGTCCCTCTCTGTGTTCCCACCCCCTTCTTCTCAATGGAAAAGCACCAGGTGAAAGATGGATTCCAGTTCAGGTGACATGATCACATGTCACTGTAAGACTTCATTACCCACTTGCCAGCACACTCGTATACAGGAAGACTTACAAGTGAAACAGAGCCATCTACAGACAATTGGTTAATGGGAGCCATCAAGATTCCAAACCACCATTAATGGCCCCCACTTTGCATAATTACAAGAGGCCCTCAGAGTTATATTTTATATTTCTAGTTTCAGATACAAGAGTGATACATTTATACAAATAGGATGACCACACTCAGTAGATTATAAGCTTTGTAATGCTACCTTACAACAGACCTTTTGCATGAAGCATATTCCAGTCACATTATATTCACACTCATTAGCATATTTTTATAAAATCATATAGAGTGTCACACTTGCATGCTACAGTAGGATCAGAGATAGAGTTTGTGGTGCAAATTTGGGGTCATTTTATTAACAGATTACTTTTTTGCATCTCTCCCCCCTTATGACTCTGATTTGATGATCACAATGGTCCATCCTGGCTGTGGTGTCTGAGTTTCTTTTAATTTTCAAAATGTTGTAAAATTTTCATGGGTTCTGAGATTTCTTGAATATTGTTGTGCAACAACAGGAACAGGGGCATACTTCTTGGTGCAAATTTGGGGTCATTTGATCAAGAGGTTCCTTAGGTACAACTCTCCAAATGAGGAGCTGGTTTTAATATTCACATTGTTCTAAAACCCATGTGAGATTGTCTTGAAAACTGGTATGCTGTAACAGGAGTTCAGATAGAGGGAGAAGAAGCCCCACTGAGATGAATGGGTGGTTCACACCTCTTTGAGCTATTGTGTCAGGCTGCATTCATCTGCATTGGGTGTTCTGATTCACCTGAGAACATCAAATTTCAATGAATGGACCACTTCACACCTTTGCAATTTTCCAGTGCTGCAAAGGGTGTGCAGAGCTCCTCCCCCGTACACTAGTCGCAAAGTGGAAGATGAAGTCTGGGACTCCCTTTCCACTGTCCCTTGCTTCCTCCAGCTGGTAGTTATGCTTCTCACAGCCCATCAGTTATCACCTTCCTCCCTCCCTTCCTAGAATCCTTCCAGCACTGCTGAAGTCATGGAGGGGCCAGGAGGCTGGCATAAGAACGTAAGAATGGCCATACGGGGTCAGACCAAAGGTCCATCTAGCCCAGTATCCTGTCTTCCGACAGTGGCCAATGCCAGGTGCCCCAGAGGGAATGAACAGAATAGGAAATCATCAAGTGATCCATGCCCTGTCACTCATTCCTAGCTTCTGGCAAACAGAGGCTAGGGACGCCATTGATGGATCTATCCTCCATGAATGTATCTAGTTCTTTTTTGAACCCTGTTATAGTCTTGTCCTTCACAACATCCTCTGGCAAAGAGTTCCACCAGTTGACTGTGCGTTGTGTGAAGATATACTCCCTGTTTGTTTGTTTTAAACCTGCTGCATATTAATTTAATTTGGTGATCCTTAATTCTTGTGTTATGAGAAGGAGTAAAATAACTTGCTTATTTACTTTCTCCACACCAGTCATGATTTTATAGACTTCTATCATATCGCCCCTTAGTCATCTCTTTTCCAGGCTGAAACATCCTGGTTTTATTAATCTCTCCTCAGATGGCAGCCATTCCATACCCCTAATAATTTTTGTTGCGCGCACCAGTGGATCAAAGCAAGTTCGATATAACGCGGTTTCACCTATAATGCGGTAAGATTTTTTGGCTCCCGAGGACACCGTTATATTGGAGTAGGGGTGTATCTTTTTTGAGATGGGGCAACCACATCTGCATGCAGTATTCAGGATGTGGGTGTACTATGGATTTATATAGAGGCAATATGATATTTTCTGTCTTATTATCAATCCCTTTCTTAATGATTCCCAACATTCTTTTCATTTTTTTGACTGCTGCTGCACATTGAGTGGATGTTTTCAGAGAATTATCCACAATGACATCAAGATCTCTTTCTTGAGTGGTAATGGCTAATTTAGACCCCATCATTTTATATGTATAGTTGGGATTATGTTTTCCAATTGTTAGAGAGCTTATTCCTTCACTCTCCCACTTCCCTGGTCCTTCTCACATGAACAGAGAGCAACAATACCCGAAGTCCGAAGGTGCAAACAATTCGATGTTTATTGGGGTGAACTTCCAGCAAGCTTAAATACAAGTTCCTTTTCCTTATTTCCGAATCCCAACTTACTTCCTGTTTGCCCCTAATTTATATAGTAATATTCTTAGCTATACCTTAACCAATCATTCTACTAAAATTTAACTAACCAATCCTAACATATTGTAACATGATTATGTAACCAATTATATCCCACCACCTTAATTAGTTTACACCCAGCAAAATTAATTATACAGCAGACAGGAACAATCACAGAACCAGACAGAGATTATACAGACAAACAATAGCAAAGTGGGAACTATAATGGCAAGACAATACAGAAGTGAGGATTTCACATCCCAGTATTGATAAGTGAGTTCTTGCCAGACAGGATGCTATCAAACTAAGTTTTCTTTTACATTTTCTAGGCACTTCCCTTTCTCTGGAGCTGATAGGCACTATCAGGACAGGATTGTATTCCTAACAGCCCAATAGCACCTTCTTTCCATGTGACTACTTTGGAATGTGAGGATGTGACCGGTCGCTTTCCAGCTTATGGCTGCCTCTGTCGCTTAGCCAAAGGCCTTAGCCTAAGAACAGGGCCCTAGACTGTCACAGTAAGAGAAGGACCTTACATTGGCAGACAGTGATTTTGATTCTTTCTTTTATACCTCTAACTAGCCAAGTGATAAAAATACGCCTAAATTCTTAAAGTACAGGCCTTTACAGACAGGCCTGAATATCTATATCCTAACACTCCACCCCTTTTTTTCTTTTTCTTTTGGGATCCTCCTGCCCAGGTATCCCTGGAAAAGCATAGGACATATGGCGACACATTTCCTGATAGGGCCAAGCATCAAGGTGGAAGGTGTCGATGCTCCATCTGTCCCACTGCCCCTTGTGTAGTACCATGCCCTGCACCTTCTCTCGTACGGGCATACTACACCTATTCCAATTAGTGTTCCAGACTTCCCAGTATAGTGGGCCCAAGAAGGTTGGGTCCGGGTTGTCTAGTACACATAGGTGGGGGGGAGGGGCTTACTACATTACTTATAGGTTATAATTAGTGGCTGTTCTCTAGGGGGTTGTGCCCCCCTTGATCGTTTCCATATGCAATGTAACACACATATAGTTAACAATACACTAGCTGCTATGATAATCCACAGCAACACCGAGAGTCCTGACCACTGCAGTATGGTCCAACATCCTGGCCACCACCAAAAACACTGCTTCTCCTCCTTTGATAAGGTTAAAATTTTGTCAGCGCCATCCTGTAGTGTGTATTGTAAGTGTGTCCAAC
Organism: Caretta caretta; assembly: GCF_965140235.1. Lineage (NCBI taxonomy): Eukaryota > Metazoa > Chordata > Testudines > Cheloniidae > Caretta > Caretta caretta. The sequence continues at coordinate 192,774,279 of NC_134208.1, read as the reverse complement.
TGTTGGCGCTTGCAGCAAGTTGCTCTTGTAATCTTTGTGTACTTTTGTCCATATTGTGTGTCCATTGAATATCCACAGTGAAATTTGGTATTGTCCAAACCAATTCAACTACTTGGTACGGCATGGGGTAGTAGGTGCCGGTTCGATTGTTTACAACGATGAAGTCCACTGATCCATTGGTGCACCATAGTCCAGGTGGCAGTGTATAGAAGTTTATAATTTGGTCATACACTGGAAGGATTTTGCCTCCTAGTGTTATGTTGCAGGATTGCATACATTCCCAACAGAATACACCGTACCCCATATACATTACCCCTAAATGCCCCCCCTTTGCAATAGGCCATTGATCCTGCTCCTCCATAGTCATAGGAGAGGGGCACATCCATATTCCTCCTCTGGATATACAACTGCTTAATGTGATGACAGTCCAATTTACACCATTCCAGCCCCCCCACCTATTCCCTAGTGGCTCCCAACGTGCTCCCCCTTCCCTACTAACTCCCATAGGGTTCAAGGGAACCACCTTATTTGCATTTCCTTCCCATGGTATCATAGTAACAATTACACAAGAACTGTCCCCACAGGTCGGGGATGTTATTTTCCAGGTAGATGGGTATGTTTTTGCAATTGTGGATAGATATGGGCTAGCCTCCCGATTTAATACTGAAGGCCATTGTTCTGACCAAGCATCTCTCATAATATCCATTAACATTATTAACTGAGCATTTTGAATACCTACGCACACTTCTCCCCATGTTAGTCTTCTGAAGCCATCCTCTACCCATGTCAACAGGTCCCCTGCCCAATGAGTTAACTGCAAGTTTACCTCTACTGCTGTCCTCCACCCTGTGGCAACTGCTGATAGTTGCTGTGCCATTAATTCATTAATTTGTTGTTGAAATTTCACATTTTGGCTTACTAATTGTTTGGTTACCCACTCGTCCCCCAGATTCCATGTACCCAGCATAGTGTTCCCCGCTGCCCACAATCCCCTTTTCCAACGACGATTCCAGGTGTGTCCCCTCACCCATGCATTGAATTGTTGTTTCAATCCTTTTATGTACATACTACAATTAGGATGGATTTGGTCCACCCAACATTCCTTGGGGCGTACCACCCATGTAATAGAGTGAAAGGACACGTTAAAAAGTGCTGGCTGCACCTGCTCCCACAATGGCTCCCATACATTTGCTCATCGGGGAATATTCTTGGCTCCAGGCTGTGGCCACTTTAAATTTGGATTCTTCCAACTTGGCATCCATATCACCTGTAGGGTTACATTCTGTAAAATGGTTAACTCATCATACACCCAGCGTCCCAAAGGGGATTTTACGCCTAATGTAATATGTACATAACAATCACACCTTTGGGGATTATCTTCCATGGAAGTACCATTGTGGTTACATATGGTAACATCACACCCTAAATGTGGGGCCCTATTTTCCCAAGAGGGTTCATTTGCTCCAGGAGACCAGAGGGTTATATTCTTTGGACCCTCTGTAACAAACCACATAGCTGGGTAACTGTGTTTTCCACTATCGTTAATCATGGCAGCACCCAGGGAGTACCATGCGATATTTCCTGATAAATTTGATATTCTCCACCTGGTTGGGATTCCCCCATCTAATCCATAAACCATATACCGACACTGCCAAATTCCTGTTGGAGTATTAGTGGTACATCTTTCTATGGAGAGATTCTCATAGTCTTCATTAGCTTTATTACCACAGGTTGCATGTGTAGCCGTCCATGTGTTTCCTCCTTTTGACACTTCACATCGTGGGATCTGAATAGAATTTGTAAATGTGACAATTGTGATTAGCACTAGTAATTGTTCCATCCAGGGCCAGGGAATTTTCATCCTTTTCTCCTTTTTGAATTAACCTGTAATACACACATAACAAAATTTACACGTCCCCTTTCCCAATCCCCTGTTTGTACCTTTTTATTTGCGTGCAGTGGACCCACTCCTGTCCTCCATTCTCTGTACCCAGTAATAGCAGACTGGGCCCTAATTGGTCAAGGACAAGATAGGGGCCCTTCCATTTAGGAGCTGGGAATGGATGGTGTTGACCTGGAATCTTGTACATCACTAGATCTCCCACCATGGGTAGATTACGCACCCCAGGCAGGTCATACCATGCTTTAACTCTTGCTGCTCCTTGCTCGTCTCGCCAGGCCACCGCCTGCTGTACTTGTTTTACATGGTCAATTAAAGTTAAAATCCATTCTTGTGTTAAGCCATGTGTAGTGACTTCCCCAGGTACTGGGGTAAGTAGATTTTCCCACCGTTCCATAGGCCTTCCCATGAGAGCTTCATATGGAGAAAATCCTGTGCCCTTTGATTCTCGGGCCCTTATTCTCATTAAGACAAAGGGCAGTAACTGTGACCAGTTTTTTCCTCCGACTTCCACTCCCTTTCTTAGCTCACGTTTAATGGTGCGGTTCATGCGTCCCACCTGCCCCGCAGCCTGGGGGTGATAAGCAATACGGAACAACTGTGTGATTCCAGTGAGGGCCGATAGCTCCCCTAACAGATCTGACCGAAAAGCAGCTCCTTGGTCTGAGTCAATCACCTTTGGGACCCCCCAGCGAGTGAATACCTCATTTACCAGTATTGCAGCAGTTACCCGGGCAGTTTGATACTTTGTGGGGAAAGCTTCCACCCACCGGCTGAAAGCATCCACTACCACCAACATGAATCGGTTTTTCCTGTGATCTGGTGGTAGGGGTCCTGTGTAATCAATTTGTATTCTTTCCCATGGTCCCCTTGGGGCTTGTCTCATTAATTCTCCCCTTAGCACCTTGTGAGGTGGGCTGTGCCTGGCACAGTCCAAACAACGTTCCAGATGTGATTTTAAATCAGCTGCCATTCCTGGCCACCAGCACAACCTTTTTAAAGTTCCCAGTGCCTCCTCAAACCCGGGGTGTCCCCCTGCCAAGCTCCCATGCACCCAGCTTAAGAAAGCCGTCCGACTTCCCTGAGGGCACAACATTACCGGTCCCTCAGTTGTTAAGACACACCAAATCCCTTCCATTAGTTCCACCTTTGGCACATGCCTGTCCCCAAGTTTCATGATGCCTTCCAGTCCTGGGTCAGATTCCTGCAACTCTCGAATTCGCCCTCCCCGATCTGTATCCACCCCGCTTCTTGTTAACACTGTGACAGGCACACTCTCTTCTGGCTCCCAGGGCCATGGGGGTGCCTCTGTTGCAGCCCGCTTGGCCTCTACATCGGCCAGATTATTCCCTTTGCTTAGGGGTCCTGTTTTCTTGTGTGCTTTTACCTTTACCACATTGATCCGTGTAAAACAGTGACTCAGCTCCTCCACTCGCTTCCACCAGGTAGCATGCTTGATTGTGGAGCCGTCTGTTGCCCTGAAATGATTATCTGCCCACCATCTCAGCATTAATGTGGCACCACGAAATACATAATCTGAATCTACCACCACCCAACATTCTGGCTCAAATTTGGGATCCACTTCATTTAAAGCTGTTAGCAAGGCTGCCAGTTCTGCCTCCTGAGCTGACTTCGCTTCTAGTGAGAAACCAATGGTGCTGACTGACTCATTGCCTCTGATTCCCACAACAGCTAAGCCTGCAGTTTTCCGTCCCCCTTGATACATACAACTTCCATCCAAAAACCATACCAGTGTCCCCTCCTTTACCTGATTGGGGTTAGCCGCCCGAAACACCTGATGTTGGGTTTTACCTGGGCTGGCTTCACATTGGTGTGGGGTGCCAGCCAGATGTAATCCAGCTACCCAGACTATGGGTTCCTTTAACACCTCTGCTTTAATGTTTTCTGCCTGTAGAGCCAGCAACCATTTAGCAATACGCTGCCCACTCACTTGTCCCTGTAAGATAGTGTGCATGTTTAACAGCCGCAGGGGGTCATGAGGAGATCGGACTATGACTTTCTGCATTCCCGTAAGGTATTTAAATTTCCCTACCCCCCAGTAGGAGCACAACAGCACCTTTTCACACCACCCATACTTCAATTCCACAGCACTCAAAAGTCGAGAGGCAAAGGCCACAGGTCGGTCCTTTGCTCCGTACTCCTGTGTTAATGCACAACCAATGGTAGTGTCTGATACCAAAGGATACAGATAAAAGAATTTCTCCCCATCTGGGGAGGCCAGCACTGGAGCACTGGCCAGGTTTTCCTTTAGCACTCTCACTGCCTCAGTACACTCTTCTGACCACTCCCAAGTTGAGGCTCGGGTTAGGTCAAATAGAGGCTGGGCTATTTCTGCATAATTGGCCACAAAATCCCTGCAAAATCCAGTTAGACCCAGAAAACTTTGCAAGCTTTTAACATCCGTAGGCAGTGGCAGGGACTGGATCAGTTGCACCCGTCCCTTATCGATTTCCCTTCCCATCTGAGACACTTCCACTCCTAAGTAGGTCACTCTTGTCTGTCCCATCTGAGCCTTTTTCCCATTGACCTTCAATCCTGCTCTTGCCAAAGCTTGCAGGACCTGCTTGGTTAGTTCCCTGTCTTCTTCCTCTGTCCCTGACATTAGCAACAGGTCGTCTACATATTGTATGCACCTTGCTGAATCCACCCCCTCCAGAGCCTGTCTCATGTATCTGTGAAAAATTGCAGGGGAGTCCCTATATCCCTGGGGTAGGACTGTCCAGCAGAACTGTCTGCCCTCCCATGTGAATGCAGTTTTATACTGACATGAGGTAGCTAGTGGCAGAGACTAAAACCCATTAGCTATGTCCAAAACAGTGAAAATTCGGAATTGGGGTCCAATACGGGCCAACATTTCAGGGTACGCTGCCACCACTGAGGCTGGTGAATTGGCCAGAGCATTTAGTGCCCTGTAATCCACAGTGAGGCGCCAGGTACCGTTTGGCTTCCTCACGGGCCACACAGCAGCATTACAAGGGGATGCAACTGCCCGAATCAGCCCCCTCTGTTCCAACTCCCCAATAGTTGCCCCCATCTCTGCCAACGCCTCCCGAGGAATAGGGTACTGTTTCTGTGGGGGAGGGTCCCCTCCCTCCATCAGTACCTCCATGCTGCCCCTACCACAATCCAGGTTATCCTTAGCCCACACAGGGATGTGTTCCCACCCAGCCGGGGGTGGTGGGAGGGCATGTGCCGCCTTAATGGTCATAGTGGCTATCCCCATGGGAATGGTATAGCCCTGACCGCCCTGCGTTTGCCCCAGTAAACACACCCAATTGGCTAAATCCAGTACGAGTCCCAGTTTGTGTAAATCTCCTGCCCCCAACAGATTAAGCAGATCATTACAACCCCACATAATCTCCCCTTCCCCCCAGATTCCTTTGATTTGTCCCCGCCTCAGGGTTAACTGTGTCTCCCCTCCCGTTGCCCCTACAATTGTCACAGTCCCTTCTGAGGGTCTCCCCTGCCCCCATGTGGTTAAACTGATGGCTGCTCCAGTGTCTATCAAAAAATCCCTCATGGGACTCCCTTCGATTGCCCCCTGGAGCGTAGGGCGACCAGACGCATCCCGTCCTAAACTGAGAACATGGACAGGACGCCTCCCAGGGCACCCATAAGTTGCAGCACCCATCTCTGTCCCTCCCACTGGTTCATGAGGGGACCGGGGGTCCTGGCACCGAACGCATTCCTGTCTCCATGCAAAATTGTGTGTCTGGCATTTCAGGCAGTCCCAGTCCCTTGGCCTCCGGGACCACTTTCCCCCTGATCTGGTAAGATTGTGGGTAGTCAGTTTAGCTTGCAGTCTCTGGATCTGTTGCTCTATAGCTGCCCGCTCGTCCCTGACTAGCCCCCCAAAGCCACGAACTCTCCCTCTACCTCCTCCTCTCCAGGCTGACCCACTCCTTTCCACCTTGTATTGATCCCCCGCAGTAATAGCATGGACTGGCTCTTCCCCCTGATGCATCTGCCTCCACACATCTGCCTGTTCCTGAAACTGGGGTAGCTGATTGGGAGCAAGTTCAGGGTGCTGCAACCTTAAATGCCCCACGAACTGCGGATTGCTCAGCTCCAACCATTTCTCCAGCAATTCCACACCCCTACCCTGCTCCATACCCCCACCAGGTCCCGGTGCCCCTGCCTGGGGCAGCACCCATGGACCATCTAGGGGATCCACCCAGCACCGTGCCCATGCCTGTATGCGATTAAGTGTATCCCGCCCTGTTTCCCCAGGGATTCGCTTCATTTTATTCATCCCTGCAGTACGAGAGTACACCTCAAACAAGTGTTTTGCCACCTGTCCGGGGATTAGAAATGGGTTTGCCACTCCTGCCACATCGATTCCCAAGGTACCTCGTCCCAAAAGACTACGCCATAAGATCACCTGGTCCTCACGAGTTAGACCCTCCATCTCCCTGCCCACCTCCACTAGCCACAGCACAAACTGATCCCAATCATTCCAGGGTACCTTTCCCGGATGGCCCAGTACTGCCTCCCGGTCCTTCAGGGACAAGGGGCGGATTTCTGCCTGTTCTACTACTTGTGGGGCATGGTCCCCCCACCCTGCAACCGGGGCCACTATTCCTGCCTCCTGCAGTTCCTCCCGGGTAGCCTCTCTCGCAGGGGCTGTAACTGTGGATCGCCGGCTTACAACATCCACCGGCAGTGGTGGGTACAGTGTTTTTTCAGGGTAGGGTGGTGGAGGTATCTCCTTCAGTTCCATTAGTGGGGCGGATGGTTTGGGGTCCCTAAGTCCATTGCCCCCATGTTTACAATGATACAATTCCTCCTCTAAGTCTCCTACTCTCCCCAGCAGTTTATCCCTCTCTCTCCGGATTGCCTCACAAGACTCCTCTGTCCGTGCAGCATCCCTTGCCTTCAAATCCGCTACCTCTACTGCTAACACAGATTTTTCTGTTAAAATCCGTTGCTGATCCACAATCCCCTCCAAATCCTTAATGTGTTGGAGGAGATCAGCTTCCCTTTTTACCCAGTATGCCATCCCAGCACACAAACCTTGTAATACCATTCCCTTTTTCCTACACTCCTTTCCCTTGGGGTCTCCCAAAACCTCTCCCATCTCCTTCTCAATCTCATCCCAGGTGAGCCCCTGCACCTGGTATGGGCCCTGATTCTTCCTTATCCATTTGTTCAAAAAATCCGTTACCCCAGCTTGCCAGAACCCGCAACTACTATCATGAGAGTTCGCCATACCCCCTCCAAGCAGCTGCGTGGACTGTTGGGGAGGGGGACTTACAGGCTGCCACTCACCTATCCAATGTGATGTATCCAAGTCCCGGCACCAAGATGTTAGAGAGCTTATTCCTTCACTCTCCCACTTCCCTGCTCACATGAACAGAGAGCAACAATACCCGAAGTCCGAAGGTGCAAACAATTCGATGTTTATTGGGGTGAACTTCCAGCAAGCTTAAATACAAGTTCCTTTTCCTTATTTCCGAATCCCAACTTACTTCCTGTTTGCCCCTAATTTATATAGTAATATTCTTAGCTATACCTTAACCAATCATTCTACTAAAATTTAACTAACCAATCCTAACATATTGTAACATGATTATGTAACCAATTATATCCCACCACCTTAATTAGTTTACACCCAGCAAAATTAATTATACAGCAGACAGGAACAATCACAGAACCAGACAGAGATTATACAGACAAACAATAGCAAAGTGGGAACTATAATGGCAAGACAATACAGAAGTGAGGATTTCACATCCCAGTATTGATAAGTGAGTTCTTGCCAGACAGGATGCTATCAAACTAAGTTTTCTTTTACATTTTCTAGGCACTTCCCTTTCTCTGGAGCTGATAGGCACTATCAGGACAGGATTGTATTCCTAACAGCCCAATAGCACCTTCTTTCCATGTGACTACTTTGGAATGTGAGGATGTGACCGGTCGCTTTCCAGCTTATGGCTGCCTCTGTCGCTTAGCCAAAGGCCTTAGCCTAAGAACAGGGCCCTAGACTGTCACAGTAAGAGAAGGACCTTACATTGGCAGACAGTGATTTTGATTCTTTCTTTTATACCTCTAACTAGCCAAGTGATAAAAATACGCCTAAATTCTTAAAGTACAGGCCTTTACAGACAGGCCTGAATATCTATATCCTAACACCAATCTGCATTCCTTTGTATTTATCAATATTGAATTTCATGTGCCATTTTGTTGCCCAGTCACTCAGTTTTGTGAGATCCCTTTTTAACTCTTTGCAGTCTGCCTGTGACTTAACTATCTCGAGTAGTTTTGTATCATCTGCAAATTTTGCCATGTCACTGTTTACCCCCTTTTTCAGATCATTTATGAATATGTTCTACAGCATTTGTCCCAGTACAGACCCCTGGGAGACAACACTATTTACCTGTCTCCTTTCTGAAAAAAGACCATTTATTCCTACCCTTTGTTTCCTATCTTTTAACCAGTTACTGATCCAGGACAGGACCTTCCCTCTTATCCCATGAGTGCTTACTTTGCTTAAGAGCCCTTGGTGAGGGACCTTGTCAAAGGCTTTCTGAAAATCAAAGTACACTATATCCATTGGATCCCCCTTGTCCACATGCTTCTTGACCCCCTCAAAGAATTATAGTAGATTAGTGAGGTATGATTTCCCTTTACAAAATCCATATTGACTCTTCCCCAACAAATTATGTTCATCTATGTGTCTGACAATGTTGTTGTTTATTATAGTTTCAATCAGTTTTCCTGGTACTGAAGTCAGGCTTACCGGCCTGTAATTGCTGGGATCACTTCTGGAGCCCTTTTCAAAAATTGCTGTCACATTAGCTATCCTCCAGTCATTTGGTACAGAAGCTGATTTAAATGATAGGTTACAAACTATACTGCAATTTCACATTTGAGTTCCTTCAGAACTCTCGGGTAAATACCATCTGATCCTGGTGATTTATTACAGTTTAGTTTATCAATTTGCATCAAACCTCCTCTAATGATACCTCAATCTGGGACAGTTCCTCAAATTTGTCACCTAAAAAGAATGGCTCAGGTTTGGGAATCTCCCTTACATCCTCAGCCATGAAGACCTATGCAAAGAATTCATTTAGTTTCTCTGCAATGGCCTTATCATCTTTGAGTGCTCCTTTAGCATCTCGATCATCCAGTGGCCCCAGAAGCAAGCTTCCTGCTTCTGATGTACTTAAACATTTTTTTACTATTACTTTTTGAGTCTTTGGCTAGTTGTTCTTCAAATTCTCTTTTGACCTTCCTAATTATATTTTTACACTTCATTTTCCAGAGTTTATGCTCCTTTCTATTTTCCTCACTGGAATTTAACTTCCACTTTTTAAAGGATGCCTTTTTGCATCTCACTGCTTCTTTTACTTTGTTGTTTAACCTCAGTGGTACTTTTTTTGTTCTTCTACTATGTTTTTTAATTTGGGGTATACATTTAAGCTGAGCCTCTATTATGGTGTCTTTAAAAAGTTTCCATGCAGCTTGCAGGGATTTCATTATTGGCACAGTGCCTTTTAATTTCTGTTTAACTAACCTCCTCATTTTTGTGTAGTTCCCCTTTCTGAAATTAAATGTTACCGTTTGGGCAGCTGTGGTGTTTTCCCCACCACAGAGATGTTAAATTTAATTATATTATGGTCACTATTATTAAGTGGTCCAGCTATATTCACCTCTTGGACCAGATCCTGTGCTCCACTTAGGACTGAATCAAGAATTGCCTCTCCTCTTGTGGGTTCCAGGGCTAGCTGCTCCAAGAAGTGGTCATTTAAGGTGTCCAGAAACTTTCTCTCTTCATCCCATCCTGAGGTGACATGTACCCAGTCAATTTGAGGATAGTTGAAATCCCTCATTATTACTGAATTTTTTATTTTTATTGGCTCATGTGCCAGCAATGCCCTTCTGCCATGTACATTGGCCAAACTGGACAGTCTCTACATAAATATTATCAGATTATCACTACAAAAGATTTTTTTTCTCTCCTGCTGGTAACAGCTCACCTTACCTGATCACTCTCGTTACAGTGTGTATGGTAACACCGATTGTTTCACGTTCTCTGTGTATATAAATCTCCTCACTGTATTTTCCACTGCATGCATCCGATGAAGTGAGCTGTAGCTCACAAAAGCTTATGCTCAAATAAATTTGTTAGTCTCTAAGGTGTCACAAGTACTCCTTTTCTTTTTGCGGATACAGACTAACACGGCCGCTACTCTTAAACCAGTTGACACACGCACTTACCCTCATGCCAATTTACCAACTCTGGGGCAGATATTCCACTTCATTAACTTCAATGGATCCATGCCAGTTTACACCAGCTGAGAATCTAGTCCATTTTAACTGACACCATCATTCACATCACCTCTGAATTTTCCCCTGCCACAAAGCAGGTAACATTTTGGAAGCTGGATTTCTTCCCTCCTAACTCTGATTTAAATTCTGAAAAGACTATCCAATCAATAGAAAGATTTTTTTTTATTTGCCAGGGGAAACTTGACAAAAGTTATTACTTTTGTAGTTTTTTTCTAGTCTCCTTTATATAAAAAAATACTGCCTATTTTTTTGGGAGAACACATCAGCAATTCAGTATGGACCTGAGTGCTCACTGGCCTGCTCTTTGTTAACCAGGCAGCAGAGGGCACTGTTGCATGAAGCAATTTGCTTTCATCTCTTGCTCTGAAAGCTGAATCTATCCCTGTGAACCCAAGTACCAAAGGGCCATAATATCAAGGGCACTGACCTTACAGAAGTGTGTGCAAATACTATTACCATGGCCTTCCAAATACAAATAAATATTAATCTGAGAAAGAGGCATCTCTTTCTGTTGTGTTACTAAGTATTAGCATGTGAAGTGTATGCTCATCATCACAGATTTGTTCAGGGATGAAGAGTAGCTGAATGCCCTTTTTCAACATAGCACAAAGGAGTGTTTGTTGATTGATGAACATTCCCAGGAATGTGGGGAGTACTTCAGAAGCTGCTTGGATCATCTCATGTCAGCTGTGAAAAGTTTTAGCTAATGCCTATTGATCTGTAGGGTCCCATGGTAAATCTCTCATATTCATGTACAAGGGGTAAAATTTTCAGAAGCACCTAAGTGACTTTAGGAGCTAGTCACTGACAATGAGTCTCCTGCTGGTTAAAATGCCAGACTAAATAAACTCATCCATCATTAGCCTACAGAGAAAGCGAGTGATTTGGTTTGAGCACCATCAGTGCTGGATTAGAGCTCAGGACTTTCCAGGTCCCATGTCTGTACTCCAGCCACTACTGTCGTCTCCACTCCATTGTAATTACCAGGCAGCTGCTAATCTTACTGTAAATAAGACCTTGTCCACATGGGGAATGTAGCTTTACACAGGCCATGTTACATCTGAAGGAGAGCACCCACACAGGGCTTTAATGCACTTTAACTTACATTCATTAACTTCACACCTTTTGCTGATTTGTCTTAACTTCCCTGAGTGCCCCATTTAGACAAGGCCTGAGGAATGTTATAGCTGCAAAGTGATCACTGTCAGACGTTCATATGACAGAGTGTAATATAACAGGGAAAGTGCTTGTTAGGCTCGGGTGGCAGGATCACCAGTTTCCGTACCAGCATGAAGAGAAGCTATAGAAGTGACTGACCCAACACTAGTTTTCTAGATCAAAGCAAATCTTAGCTCCCGCACAATCAGTAATGCAAGTGGTATAACTTTTTGGCAATACAGCTGCATCTGGTACCAGTCTCAGACTTGTCGAGTGTAATTAAACACCTTTTAAGTGCCTATGTATTTCATGGACCTCTCTGTGTTGTCTCTGGCAGAACCAGTGCAATGCAACAGAGGTTGCAGACCCCAGTTTTGTGCAGCAACCTTAGTGACTGGGACTCAAGAGAAAGCGGTTTCAGTTCCTGGCTCTGCCAATCTTCCTCTGTGACCCTGGGCAAGTCATTTGGGGCCATATTCTTAAAGGTATTTAGGTGTTGCTCTGCTCAGTGTTAAAATGCCTAACTGATTTAGGAGCCTGATTTTCAAAAGAGATTTAGGCACTTCAGAGGCTAAATCCTATTGACAGTCACTAGGATTTTGGCTCCTAAGTGCCTAAATCTCTTTTGAAAACAAGATATAAGTGCCTACATCCATTAGGCATCCTGTTTGTGGAATAAAAATAACAATCGTTCCTTTCTCGTACTCTGTGTCTGGCCTGGGGATGGCTCATTTGATGATTACCTGTTCTGTTCATTCCTCTGAAGCACCTGGCATTGGCCACTGTCAGAAGACAGGATACTGGGCTAGATTGTCCATTGGTCTGACCCATTGTGGCCATTCTTATGTTCTTATGCTTGTCTATTTAGATTGTAGGTTCTTTTGGACAGGGACTGGCTCTTACTGTGTATATGTTCAGTGCCCAGTACAATGGAGCTTCAAACTCAATAGGAGCCTCTAAGTGCTACTAATAATAATCATATAACAAATTCCTGGAGCATTACAACATTTCCATACCAACACCTGCACTTTTATGGCCTTGTCAAATGCCTAAAATTCCAGCCTCCTTTGAAGTCAATGACAAAGCTCCCACTGACTTCAGTGAGGGAGGGTCAGGATTTTTCCTTCTGGTGCGTATCCACAATTCCCATTGAATTCTTTGCAAGGGCTCACCAGCTCTCAGGCTTTGGCCCAATGAAAGTGTTTCTCTTCTTGGGGGTTTTGGGTATGAAGAGAGAATGTCACAAGCAGTCTTATTTATAATGTGCTGAAAGCCACAACAGCAGGCAAACAAACAATACAGTCTGTATCAAGGGGAATGCATTTGCTGTGTGAAATAAACATACTGTTACTCCCCAAGTTGTCTCTCAAGCTACTGCAATTATTTATTAGGAAAACAGTATATCTTCCTACATAGCAACTTCTGTTCCTGTCCTTCCTAGCTTGGGGGGAACTTCTTTCATCATCAGTGTAAGTCACATAACCAGAAAGAGGAAAGCAAGTATTGGTCTTATGTAGACCTCTCTGCTTTGAGGGGCCCTGCCAGCACCACAGCAAGTGAGGGAGCAGGGCCACAGGACCCCACATGACCAGGTGTGCCTAGGGCCCAACAGATGGTCTTAGTCCCGCCCTGTGTGGGACCTTTCATACTAGTGAGGATGACCCAGTGGGAAAGAACCCAGCTGACTCTGAGCTCAGGCTGAGTTTGCTGGGCAGTTAGAGAAACATATTGTTATGCTTTCAAACTTGAGCCTGTTTGTTTTGGGGCTCCTTGAGAGAGGATAAACCTAGCATCCCCCAACTCCATTTGTGCGGAGTCACTTTTCAGAGCAGAACTCCACTTTAAACACTGTTCCCCTTGTCTATGGAAGTAGCTGAACTTGCCTTTGTGAAGTAGGGTTTTTTTAAGGTTGCAATAAATCCCTGGCTAATATAATCAGCAGGGCTGTTTCAAAGCCATCATTTTCCAATGGATATATTTTATTACAACTTTTTAAATACCTGCATTCCCCTCTTTCATTGTAAAAAGATGGCTGTTGTTAAAATGCTTTAGACATCAGTCTTTCCGCACCAATCAAAAGGCAGACCGAGGTTTTCTTGGGGGAGCAGTCACCAAATCTGTTAATTGTATTGGCTCACATTCTATTGGGCCTGAATCCATCAGAGCATTGAAGCATGTGCTTAACTTTAAAAATTTATGTAGTCCCGTTGACTTTAGTGGGGCTACTCACGTGCTTATGTAACCCACACACCTTCTGGGTGTGGTGTTCTATTCTATCTAGTGTGTGAGTAAGAGATTGATTAATGAGTTTGCTCTATAGCCTTAGCCAAAAGCCAAGTGGCTTTTAGCTCACACTGCAGAGGCACATGCATTGAGGTCCCAGGTTCAATCCCCCCTGCTGATGACCAGGGTCTGTGGTAGGGTGACCAGATGCCCCGATTTTATAGGGATAGTCCCAATTTTGGGGTCTTTTTCTTATATAGGCTCCTATTGCCCCCTACCCCCTTTTTCACAATTGCTGTCTGGTCACCCCACTCTGTCGGCATTAAAAGTGGGGGCTCATCCGGGATTTCAGCTGGGAAGTCTCTGAAGCTCGGGACGTGCTTCCTCAGCTAGGGGAAGTATGTAACCCACACACCTCCTGGGTGTGGTGTTCTGTCCCATCTAGCGGCACCGAGAGAGAGAGAGAGAGAGATTGATGAGTTTGCTCTACAGCCTTCCCTAACAGCCAGCTGGCTTTTAGCTTATGTGGTTGAGGCTCATGCACTAAACTCCAGAGGTCCCAGGTTCAATCCCACCCACCAACAACTGGGATCTGGTGGCGTTACAATTAAGCACGTGCTTCAGTGCTTGCTAGATCACAGCCTTGGTTTGCTTCATGTACTTCATCTGTGGTGCTGGTTCTGCACAATATGTGGTAATGGGGATAGGAGAGAGTTAGAAATTAGAAACCAGAGGGAAAGGGTTGGAGAAATGGGATGAAAGAACTCAATTGTGCCAAAGCTCCTACTGGCTTCAACAGAAGTTTTTTCCAAGTAAGGATTCCAGGATTGGGTACAGAGTGACCAGACTTGCCATAACTGACCTTTGACCCATTTCACCATATTCATAGGTATTTATACATGAATTGTTTCCATGAGGCATAGTGTGCAGGTAATTAACCTGAAACATTGCAGAACTCTGCACAGCAAGAATGAAATTAGTCGAGCCTTTTTCAGACTGAAGCCAGTCCTGAACCATGAAAGCTGCAGACAGCATTTTGTTCAGGTGTCTGGGAAGACTGACCTGGAGGAGCAACAAAGAGAGGGCAGAGGTGCTGAATGGAGCAAGCACAGTGACGGTAAGTGAGGTAGGCAATACGAGTCACAAAGTGCAGTTTACAATCTCTGGCTGGATAAAGACTGTGTAAGCATGGTGTCGGGGCCACAGTGTGAAATGGTTTGACAGGGAAGGGACTGCAGCTCTCAGTGGGAAACTACATGTGTCAACACTAAATTAACTAGGGGAAAGACAACACTTGTCACCTCAGGGTCACTTTAAGTTTCCAGTGCAGTCTGCAGATGTGAACTAATCAGTCTTTGCGCACATCCCTATGAAATATGTTTGTTGCTATTAAAAAGTCAACATTTGGGAAGAGTAATCATAATTATTGCTGCATTTATTTCCTTTTCTGGGTAGAGGGAAATCCTCTGGTGGCAGGAATTGCTCTCTGCTTATTCCAAACTTCATCCATTTGTGATCATAAAAGCTGGGCTGAAAACGGTTTGACCATCCTTTGAATATTTTCAGGAGTTTCAAGATTTTGACTTTTCATTCAGATTTGAAGCATGAAAAAATGTCAAAGTATTTATGAACCTAAAAACCATTTTTTTGTTGTTGATGCTCAGGGTCAATTGAGCCATTTTGTTTCAGGAATTTAGAAATGTTTTATTTTGATTTCAATCTTTTTTTCCCCTCTAACTTTTTAGTCTAGTTAGCTTAAACTTCTAAATGAAAAGCCATTTTGAATTGGAAAATGGGATTTTTTTTGTCAAAATGAAATATTTCAACAATTTTGAAACTTATTTTTATTCAACTTTTGAGTTGAGAGATTTGTGGAAACTGACTCTGATTTGCAAACAGATTTAGATGTATTCGCATTTTTTGACAAAAAAGTCTAATCTATACATTTCCAACCATCTTTAGTTATCATCCTGTGAATGAAGAGTAGGATTTTCAACAGCATTCAGTGTTTGTCTGTTCAGTGTTCAGCCAATGCCAAGTAGTTTTGCTAGATACAAAAAGGTTAAATAGGAGAAAGAAAAAACCGAAGACACCAGAGGCAGTATTGTCAACTCTCATAATACTATTAAGAGTCTTGTGATATTTGGTGCATTTCTTAAAGCCCCAGTTCCTGGAATCCTGTGATTAGATAAAAATATTAGCTTCCTTATTTGTTTAAAACAAAATGAAAGTTGCTGGCCCTTGTAGTTGCAGAGAAAAACCTAAAATCATGACTTGAATGCACCCTAAGGGTTCAAAAATCAGAAGGCAAATAAAAATAATGTCAAGTTTATAATTTAAAAATCACAAGCTTTTTAAGTCAATCTCATGATTGGGGCGGGGGGGGGTTGACTCATGACTTTTGAACATTTGAAGTTGGATGTGCTACATAAGGAAAGGGAGGATGAGGAAAAAAAGAGGTAGATATAACCAGGTAGAAGAGTGCCATCCATGAAATTCATAGATATCAAGGTCAGAAGGGACCATTATGATCATCTAGTCTGACCTCCTGCACAACGCAGGCCACAGAATCTCACCCACCCACTCCTGCGAAAAACCTCTCACCTATGTCTGAGCTCTTGAAGTCCTCAAATTGTAGTTTAAAGACTTCAAGGAGCAAAGAATCCCCCAGCAAGTGTCGAAAAACCTCCAGGGCCTCTTCCAATCTGCCCTGGAGGAAAATTCCTTCCTGACCCCAAATATGGCGATCAGCTAAACCCCGAGCATATGGGCAAGATTCACCAGCCAGATACTACAGAGAATTCTTTCCTTTCCTGGGTAACTCAGATCCCACCCCATCTAACATCCAATCACAGGCCATTGGGCCTATTTACCATGAATATTTAAAGATCAATTAATTGCCAAAATCATGTTATCCCATCATACCATCTCCTCCATAAACTTATCGAGTTTAATCTTAAAGCCAGATAGGTCTTTTGCCCCCACTGCTTCCTTTGGAAGGCTATTCCAAAACTTCACTCCTCTGATGGTTAGAAACCTTCGTCTAATTTCAAGTCTAAACTTCCCAATGACCAGTTTATATCCATTTTTCTTGTGTCCACATTGGTACTGAGCTTAAATAATTCCTCTTGCTCTCCGGTATTTATCCCTCTGATATATTTATAGAGAGCAATCATATCTCCTCTCAATCTTCTTTTAGTTAGGCTAAACAAGCCAAGCTCCTTGAGTCTCCTTTCATAAGACAGGTTTTCCATTCCTCGGATCATCCTAGTAGCCCTTCACTGTACCTGTTCCAGTTTGAATTCATCCTTCTTAAACATGGGAGACCAGAACTGCACACAGTATTCCAGGTGAAGTCTCACCAGTGCCTTGTATAAACAGTACTAAAACCTCCTTATCTGTACTGGAAATACCTCACCTGATGCATCCCAAGACCGCATTAGCTTTTTTCACAGCCATATCATATTGGCAGCTCGTAGTCATCCTATGATCAACCAATACTCCAAGGTCCTTCTCCTCCTCCATTACTTCTAATTGATGTGTCCCCAGCTTATAACTAAAATTCTTGTTATTAATCCCTAAATGCATAACCTTGCACTTCTCACTATTAAATTTCATCCTATTACTATTAGTCCAGTTTACAAGGTCATCCAGATCTTCCTGTATGATATCCCGGTCTCTCTCTAAATTGGCAATACCTCCCAGCTTTGTATCATCCGCAAACTTTTTATTAGCACACTCCCACTTTTTGTGCTGAGGTCAGTAATAAAAAGATTAAATAAGATTGGTCCCAAAACTGATCCTTGAGGAACTCCACTGGTAACCTCCCTCCAGCTTGACAGTTCACCTTTCATTAGGACCCACTGTAGTCTCCATGTTAGCCATTTCCTTACCCACCTTTCAATTTTCATATTGATCCCCATCTTTTCCAATTTAACTAATAATTCCCCATGTGGCACCGTATCAAACGCCTTACTGAAATCTACGTAAATTAGATCCACTGCGTTTCCTTTGTCTAAAAAGATCTGTTACTTTCTCAAAGAAGAAGATCAGGCACAATCTACCTTTTGTAAAACCATGTTTTATTTTGTCCCATTTACCATTAACCTCAATGTCCTTAACTACTTTCTCCTTCAAAGTTTTTTCCAAGACCTTGCATACTACAGATGTCAAACTAACAGGCCTGTAGTTACCCGGATCACCTTTTTTCCCTTTCTTAAAAATAGGAACTATGTTAGCAATTCTCCAGTCATACGGTACAACCCCTAAGTTTACAGATTCATTAAAAATTCTTGCTAATGGGCTTGCAATTTCATGTGCCAATTCCTCTAATATTCTTGGATGAAGATTATCTGGGCCCCCCCGATTTAGTCCCATTAAACTCTTCAAGTTTCGCTTCTACCTCAGATATGGTAATATCTACCTCCATATCCTCATTCCCATTTGTCATGCTATCATTATCCCTAAGATCCTCTTTACCCTTATTAAAGATGGAGGCAAAGTATTTGTTTAGATATTGGGCCATGCCTAGATTATCCTTGACCTCTACTCCATCCTCAGTGTTTAGCAGTCCCACTTCTTTCTTTGTTTTCTTCTTATTTATATGGCTATAGAACCTTTTACTATTGGTTTTAATTCCCTTTGCAAGGTCCAACTCTAACTGACTTTTAGCCTGTCTCACTTTATCCCTACATGTTCTGACCTCAATAAGGTAGCCTTGCTGATCCCTCCCATCTTCCACTCCCTGTAGGCTTTCCGCTTTTTCTTAATCACCTCTCTGAGATGCTTGCTCATCCAGCTTGGTCTACAACTCCTGCCTATGAATTTTTTCCCCTTTCTTGGGATGCAGGCTTCGATAGCTTCTGCAGCTTTGATTTAAAGTAATCCCAGGCCTCCCCTGCCTTTAGATCCATAAATTCTTCAGTCCAATCCACTTCTCTAACTAATTTCCTTAATTTTTGAAAGTCAGCCCTTTTGAAATCAAAAACCCTAGTTGCAGATTTATTTTTGTTAATCCTTCCATTCAGTTTGAACAGAATTAGCTCTTGATCACTTGAGCCAAGATTGTCCCATACAACCATTTCTTCTATGAGGTCCTCACTACTCACCAAAACCAAATCTAAAATGGCATCCCCTCTTGTTGGTTCAGCAACTACTTGGTGAAGGAGTCCATCAGCTATCGCATCCAGGAAAATCTGAGCCCTATTATTATTACTAGCACTCATCCTCCAGTCTATATCTGGAAAGTTAAAGTCTTCCATAATCATGCAGTTTCCATTAGTATTTACTTCATTAAAAACATTAAAGAGGGCTCTATCCATATCCAAATTATATCCCGGTGGTCTATAGCACACCCCAAGCACTATCCCAGGGGAGGCTCTAGTAGTTTTCTTCCCCAATGTAATTTTTGCCCAGACGGACTCTGTCTTATCCATCCCATCGCTTCTTATTTCTTTACATTCTATCTCATCACTGATATACAATACTACTCCACCACCTTTACCTTTATTTCTGTCTTTCCTAAACAGCACATACCCTTCAATACCTATAGTCCAGTCATGACTACTATTCCACCATGTTTCTGTTATCCCTAATATCTAGTTTCACTTCCTGCACCAGTAGCTCTATTTTGTTATCTAGGCTCCTCGCATTGGTGTACAAACATCTTAATTTTTGCTGTTTGTCCTCGCTCACATTCTGTACCCAATTAGGCACGGTCATTCTACAGCCAGTATAACCTATTAGACTGGTATCCACCCTGCCCTTCCTCCTTATATCCATTCTCCCAGCCACGGATGTATCCTTTCTCACTTAGTTTTCTTCCCTCTCAATGCTAAAATCCAGCGTGGAGATTACCTGGACATCTCCCAACCATCTCCCCCAAATTCCTAGTTTAAAGCTCTCTTAATCAGTTGTGCCAGCCTCCATCCTAGAAGTCTATTTCCTTCCCTACTCAGATGAAGTCCATCCCGAGAGAACTGTCTCTGTCCATGAATGCCTCCCAGTGGCCATACATCCCAAAGCTCTCCTTATAGCACCACTGCCTAAGCCATCTGTTGATAGTCATAGTCTTGTCACACCTTTGTTGCCCTTCTCTAGGAAGAGACAGAATCCCACTAAGGATCACCTGAGCTTCAATTTCCTTAAGCGTCTTCCCCAGCCTAGCATAGTCTCTCTTAATACTTTCCAGCGAGAATCTAGCCGTATCATTTGTTCCCATGTGAAGGATAATTAGGGGATTCTTTCCCGATCCCTTTAGGATCCTTTTCAACCTCAGGTCTACATCCCGTATCTTAGCACCTGGAAGACAGCACACCCTTCTATTCTCTGGAACAGCTCTGGTTAAAGGCCTGTCTATTCTTCTCAGTAGAGAGTCCCCGATCACATAGACCTGCCTTTTCCTGGTGATGGTGCTATTCTCCAGTCTATCCCCTGTTCCCTCTGGCTGCAAGTTCTTTCCATTCCTATTCTCCCTTGTAATTCTCTTCAACCCATCCTGTATCCTCCTGGGGCTCATATTTACTATAGTCTCCATTGACTCTTCCCCTTTTCCTATAGGGCTAGCCGCTCTTCTTTTCTTCCTTGCCCTTCCACCTTCAGTAACTACCTGCTGAGCCCCTTCTTCATTTTCCAACTCTACAAACCTATTCTTGAGTTCTATTTCTCCTTCACTAGCCCGTCTTTTCCTCTGCCTGGTTCTTTTAGTCACATGCTTCCACTGACCACTTTCCTCACCCAACAGTCTCCCCTCAGAATTCCCCAGTCCTGCTTCCATCTGCAAGTCTGAGCTTTTCCCTTCAGCTGCCTCATGTCTTTGCTCCATGATCTGCTCAAACCCCTTTCTAAAAGCTCAACCAGACTTTCCACGTGCATCTCCAAACCTCAGATCTTTTCCTCCATAAGCTCTATCAGACAGCATTTCATGTAGACACAACTCTTACCAGGTACCCCCTCCAGGATCATGTACATACCACAGCTTCCACATCCAGTCATCTTCATTGTGTCTTCCGCTACATGGGTCACTCCCACTGCTGCCGCTGTATCTGTCATAGCCTTCCCACCTAAATCCTGTTCATCTGGGAAAGAAACACCACCCACCACAGCAAAAAAAACAAACCCCAAACAAGCACCACAATACAATACACACTCCCCTGGTTACAGCTCTGTTTGCTGGCTCCTGTGCCACTCAGCTGTCTTTGCCTCTGCCTGACTGCCTTTATAGGACCCCAGTCAGAGAAGCCCCGCCCCCTAATCAGGGCTCAGCTTCTCTCCCAGCACAAAGCCCCTACAAGCCTCTACACATACAAATACAAAACCAAATACTTTCTCCTCCAACAGAACTCCCACTCAAACTCCCCTGTTTACAGCTCTGTTTGCTAGCTCCTGAGCCGCTACAGCTGTCTGTGAGAGATGAATGAGAAACAATCTACAAATTTAAAGGGAAGTTTCTTGTTCACTCAAAATAGGCCCAAGCAATTACTCCACTGCCCAAATTAGGGCAAGTTCCAGATCTGACTTGATGAGGGAACCTCTTGCAATGTCTTTCAGAGTGAATGCTTGGAATTATGAATCTGAAATTTGTTTCTGGTGAAAACATTCCCTATTTTGGTGTCTCTTCCTGCCAGCAAATACATCCACTAGGATATTTGCAAAGCTTACTGGGGTGTGAATGCAATCAAAGTTGATCGTCCAAACATTTGCATGAATAAGTACAGGACATTGTTTTTCAGTATTCACCCATCTGCACTTAAAAGGAGAGATGAAAAGAGCTACATCAGCTGGTGTAAACTGGGGGAGCTCTGCTGATTTACACCAGCTGAAGACCTGGCCCTGTACACCTTGGTGGGCAAAGCAGCAACTAAGTTGTGGACATGACACTATGAATATTTGAAAGGTGTTAAACACAAAGCATGGTGGGAAATTATTTATGGTTATATTGTGCCCTGCCCTTCTTGGCCATGTGGTGGGGCAAGGGAGTATGGATTCTTTCTCACCTCCCCCAACACTGTCAGACATCTGAAGGCCAGAAGGGACTGCTGTGACCATGTAGTCTGATTTGTGCAGCCTGCACAAGGGGCACCGAGAATCATAGCCCCTGCACACGAGGCAGGGATGCACAGGAGAGCAGGCTGCATCTCCTATAGGGGTATAGTAAATTCCCCTTCCCTGCCTTGGTGGGCCATTTGTCTGGTTTTAAGGATTTTCTAAGGTTTTTCCCCTGTCTGGGACTGAGGCAGAAATGGACGTGGTTATGTCTGGTATTGGACAGAAGATGTCATTTTTAGAATGCCTTGCCCCTCGCCAGCGTGACCTTGCATGTGTTGGGGACACTGGGCATGGCCACTAGGTAACTCGAGGGGATGGAAGACCACGAGTGTCGATGAAGCCCCCTCGCACTAGGCCCAAGTGACCTTGGCCCCCCCGCCTGGAGGCACTCGCAGCAGTTATGCTGAGGATCTTGCAACAATATGTTGCAAGCGCAGATTGTCTGAAACTAAACAAGGCCAGACAGGGCAAATATGGCAAAACAATGCTGAACAAAACAACTCTATATATGGTTTAACAGATGGTACAAAGAAAAAGGGCACTAGCTGGTATACTGGATTGGCTGGCTATATGGATACTTAGGGCAGCTTGCTATTGGATAAGTATGCTGAAGAAAGGATGTATAAAAACCTGTGTAACTTCCTGCTTGGTGTGCAGGATTTGAGATTAATGTCTCCCTGTACCACTTGAAGCTTCAAATAAACTTTTCTGCTTCTCCACCCCGTTGTGATTATTGGGCGACGCATACCGGGCAATGAACCCTGCTATTGCTTGCCTCAGGCACTCTGTGCCGGTAACACATGCACCGTGTGTACATGCGAGGTCACGCCTGCAGGGGCAGGGTCATGCAGGCAGGCCCACACCATTCCTGGAAGTACTGCAGCATCCTGTGTGCTGGGAATGCACAAGTAGATGCCCTATTCCTGGGAACATCTGAGGCATGATGTCTCTGTGTACGGCCCTGCCCTCTATATGACCCTGATGCTGGGTTGTGTGTGTAATGCACAGCCTTGCCCTTAGAGACAGGGCTGTCCCTACCCATATGCAAAGTATGCAGCTGCGTAGGGCACCAGGAAATTTGGGAAATTTCCTGGTGCCCTGCGCAGCTGCGTGCTGCTCCAGCTCCTGCCCCATGGCTCCCACCCCTGCTCTGCCCCAGCCCCAACTCTTCCCACCCCTGCTCCGCCCCAGCCCTGCCCCCACTCCCCTGAGGACTGCAGCAGGGCTGGGCCTACACTCACCAGGGGGAAATGCAGCAATCTAGCCCCAGCCGCGCCGCCGGTGAGTGCTGGGGGGCAGTTCCCCCTGCCCCCCAAGCCAGCCCCCCCCGCAGAGGCCTGGGCCCCCCACACACACACACCCACGGGAAGGGGGGGAGCTGCATAGGTCCCCAGAATAGCTAGGGATGGCCCTGCTTAGAGACAAGCATGGGGGTAGCTCGGAGCAAGGGGATGAAATGAAAGCAAGGAGGAAATGTAGCTTCATACCAGGGAGATGGCATTCTGGCAATGAGAGCTATGAAGCTGTGTAGGAGTCTCCCAAGGAGCCCCACTTCTTGAAACCAGACTGGACAAACCTCTGGACAGCATATTGTGCAGAACAATCCTGCATTGGTAGGTAATAGTAGGAAAGCTTTGTATGATGGTAGCACCCAATGGGATTGTGGCTCCATTGTGCGGGATGTAAGCACAGAAGGGAAACCATCTCATCCTGAAGGGAGTGACTAGATGATCTATCAAGGCTTTTACACCTTTAGATGCTGTGATTCAAAAACAGACTCTGGCACGTGCTTACTCTGTTGTTTAGCCTTGTCTACGATCTCACCATTATTATTATTTTTTTTTAATTCTTTTGTCTGGAATTCCTACTGGTCATGTTGTATGAAAGAGCCTGAATCAGTATACTAATGGGCACTCAAAGCTATTCAGCAATACTTGGATTAAACGCTGTTCCAGGGGATAAATTTATCTTGGACTGGAATCTGTAAAGATTAGTCTGGCACGGATGTAGGGCAAAATTGCTCATATTGTAGCTCATGGGTAGCCCTGAAGCAGTTTGTAAATCTACCTGACCCAAATTATCTTCCTTTTCTATCCCCCCATTGCAGTATAGAAGTTGTGTGGCTGTTATTAGGACATCATCAAATAACTGTGTGGATTGTAATGATACTTTTTCAGCAGAAGTATTGATCAGCCCCAAATAAACAATAAGCTGCTATACTAGGAAATCAGTCTCAGTCTATCTTGTAGGGAACACACATAATTCTTCTACTCTAGATTCCTTTAAATAAAATGTCCTGTAATTACGATCAGCATTTATTTTCCTAAAATTCCAGTCTCCCATATCTGATGTCCTTTTGTGACCTGCAGTCTGGATTATTGCCACTCTAGGGACAAAGCCACACAACTGAGAATGCTCCAGCTGATACAAAACACAGCAGTTTTTCTGCTTAGCAACACAGATGGTTGGGAACACATCCCCCTCGTGTTCCACTCTACACTGGCTCCTCATTAAATGCAGAGTCTAGTTGAAAGATCTCACTCCACATAATCAGAGCCCTTCATGGCATTGGCCCAGGATACCTGAGAGGTTGGCTTTCCCTCTGCTACCATGACCTCCCCCAGAATGTGGAGGCTCATGAGTCATGACTGCTGGAGAGAGATTTTTTTCCAGGAGCTAGGTACACACTATGGAATTTTCCCCCTGCAAAAGACTAGAATGATCACCAACATCACAGCATTCAATGCAAAAGTCAGCTCACCGTCCACTCATCTCTGTGTGGATGTTAGCTGTCCCAACGCGAAGCCTGCTGAGTCATGAGGAGGAGACGACAGATGGGTTTCCCAGCTAGATTATCTGCTGGGATGGTGTTGATGGGGTCCCCAGGAGCAGTAGGGTTCAGGATTAATAGCCCTGCTAGACGAATGGGGCAGCTCATGCCTCTCAGAGCTACTGCTTAGTCTCTCTGCAAACTTAGACAGACATTGCTCTATCTTGCTTCACATCTTGAAAGGATTTTTTGCAACTGTGACTCTGTAAACATACTTTTTTAGCATGAAAGCTGGAATCTAATGTCGCCACTCAACTCCAGGTGCTGGGGACATAGGCATGGACCTTTAATGTCTATGTATTTAGCCAGCTCTGCTGTTTTTTCCAAACCTGACAAGGATGGAAGGGAGTGTAATATTGTTCTTATTTTTCTACTTTTCATTGATTGTGAGGTGTTCAGATTCTACTGGTGATGGGGACTATCCATGTAACGATAAATGTGGATGGATAGGCATTCATCTAAAGAGGGTGTTAACTCAGAACCCTAATGACTAGTTAAAGGGCCACATTTCTAGCCAAGTACCTACCCAGATTCGCCTTGTGCACCTGCAAAATTGCACCCACTCCTACATACACTTGCACTTTGCATACACACCTGAGTGTGCACCAGTGCTAGAATTTTCACCTGCAAAACTCATTTGTCCAAATGTGTTTTGCAAGTCTAAAATCGTATACATTGATACACACAGATGTTACAAATTTTGATGTGGGTGTGCAGGTATTTTTACCTGTATAATATAACCCCAGTGCACATGTGTGTGAGCAAGTTTGCATTTGCACAAATGTAGGTTTGCTAGAGGAATGGCTGGAATTTTGTCCCTTCCTCATGCATGGTGTAGTCTTCATTCCAAACTAGTCTGTGGCATCAGGAGTGCTGGTTTTGGTTTCCACTCTGTGGCTTACAGGAATTGGATTGAGAGCAGCACATTTTGAATTCTAGGGAATCAGACTTCAGCACACAGTCATCAGAAAGTAACTGATACATACCAACCTACCTAAGCAGTAACCTAGTAACCTACAGCCTAGTAACCAAGAGGCAAAAGGATCCATATCCTTAATCAATCCCTGCAGCCATCTAGTCCCTTTCAATTTACCTTTAACATCTAAGGTGATGAATTGTGAATCTTAGATTATGAAGGGAAAATAAATCCTTCATCTTTTGAAGCTATCTCCTTTGGTAATTCTTTGTTCTTCTCATTCTGGGATGTTGTCCCACAATGTGCTTTATATTTGTGCCTTTGCAGAACAGTGCTATAGACTCAGAGGACACAGTACTGGGTAATAGTGTGTACCCCACGTGTCTGCTGCTGGAAGCTTATTTTATTGTTTGGTTTCTGGTTTCTGTGCTGGATTCAGTGATGAAAAACACTGGAACTAGGAGAGTGATATACAATGATGTTAGAAAAACATGAGCAGAGTTCATATAGTCCATACTTTGTGTGGGTGCACGCACAAGTGCGGGGAAGCTCTTTTTTCTTCAGGAACTGATTAAAATGTAGAAAATATAAATAATATGTTTCAGTTTTGTTTTTCTCCTAAAATTTATCAGAATAGAAACCCTCGCCTGGTCCTAGTAAATCATATTGATTGATAGTTTAATACTTGGAACATACGGTAGTGTGACTGTCCTGCCCAGTTATAAAATCATTACTATATAACATTGAAGGTCAAGCGGCCATGTCATTTATTATCCTTCCTGTTAATGAGTAACACTGGTTTGCTGGTTGGCAGTGTGGCTTAATAAATAGTGCCCTAGCTTTGAACTCAGCACTCCTGGGTTCTAGTTCAGGCTCTGCCATGTACTGCTGGGGTAAATCACTTTCTGTTTCACTGTTTGTAAAATGAAGCTCATGATAGTGGCCTTCTTGGTACAGTGCTTTGAGATCCATGAATGAAAAGCACTATATAAGTGCAGGGTGTTTTTATTTAGGGCTAGTCCACACCAGAAGCTCTCCTGCGGCACAGCTGTAGTGATAGGGTGACCAG
Organism: Caretta caretta; assembly: GCF_965140235.1. Lineage (NCBI taxonomy): Eukaryota > Metazoa > Chordata > Testudines > Cheloniidae > Caretta > Caretta caretta. The sequence goes on along the minus strand of NC_134208.1, from coordinate 192,747,824 downwards.
ATGTCCTGATTCTATAGGGACTGTCCTGATATTTGGTGCCTTTTCTTATATAGTGGCCAATTATCCCCCCCCCACCCTCTGTCCCTATTTTTCACACTTGCTATCTGGTCACCCTATGTAGTGAAGATGCATTATGCTGACAGGAGAGAGCCCTCTCGCTGGCATAATTACTCCACCTCTGTGAGAGATGGAAGATAGGTCGGCGGGAGAGCGTCTCTCACCAACATAGTGCCGGTATGGACAGCGCTTAGGTCGCTGTAACTTGCATCACTTAGGGGGGTGGCTTTTTCACACACCTCAGTGACGTAAATTATATAAACTTAGACCTGCCCTATGACAGAACCTGTGAAGAATGAGAAGCAGTAATTAAATGGATATTGTAGAAGGGAAATTAACAATATTTGTGTCTAGTCCACAGGGGCGGCGAGTTGTATGGGCCCGTGGTGCCCTGGCTCCAGCAATATTCAGGGCCCGAGGGCCTGGCTCCACCAATGTTTGGGGCCAGGTCTCTCACCCGGTCCCACCTGCCACCCCCCACACACCTCCCCCAAGTGTCCCCTGGCTCCCACTTGCTGCCCCTGCACATCTCCCCAGGGGCCGGAGCGTCCCTGCCTCTCCCCTGCAGCTACATTCTGCCTCCGCTCTGCTGGCTCCCAGCATCAACTGCAGCTGCTGGGTCCTAGCGCCCCACATTCACTAGTGGCAGGGCAGGCTGCTCTTACCCTGCCCTTCCACCTCGGACCCTTCCCTTTTCTGGCGGGACCCTCCACCAGCACGGGGGGCCCCCCACCCGAAGTCATCGCTCCTGCCCCATGCTGGGCAAGGGGCAGCCCTATCCCTCACTGCCAGTGAGGCTACAGTGAGGGGCAGCAGCAGGGGAGGAGGTGCACATGTGATGGCAGCCCCTCCTCCCCCCCAGCACCCACCACAGGGGAAGTGTGGGGCCTTCTTGAACCTGAGAAGAACCCTAGGAGCACGTGCAGTGACAGTGGTGCAGGGTGAGTGTGGTGAGGAAGAAAGAGGGGCCCCTCCCCCAGAGCTTACTGCTGCTCATGGGGAGAGGGCTGGGGGGAGTCCTCCTCTCTGGCCCTAGCCCCGGGGCAGCCTGCCTGAACCCCAAACTCCTCATCCCCAGCCAGAGCCCTCACCCCCTGCACCCCAACCCTCTGCCCTAGTCCTGAGCTTCTCCAACACCCCAAACCCCTCATCCCCAACCCCAGACAGAGCCCTCACCCCCCTGCACCCGTACCCTCTGCTCTAGCCCTGAGCCCCCTCCTGCATCATGAACCCCCACAGCCCCACCCCACAGCCCTCACCCCAACCCTCTCCCCTAGCCTGAGCCCCCTCCCATACCTCGAACCCCTCATCCCCAGCCCCACCCCACAGCCCTCACCCCTGCACCCCCTTCCTCCACACCTCCTCCCACCCCAACTCCCTCCCAGAGCTTGCACCCCTCCCCCTCCCCACACACACACCCCCTCCCACCCCCAAACTCCCTCCCAGAGCCTGCACCCCCTCCAATCTCCAAACTCCCTCCCAGAACCTGCATCCCTCACCCCCTCCTACACCCCCACCCCGAGAGCCTGCACCCAAACTCCATCCCAGAGCCTGCACCCCTCACTCCCTCCTGCACCCCCATCCCTTGCTCCAGCCCAGAGCCCAAACTCCAACCCAGAGCCTGCACCCCAGACCCCCTCCCCCACCCAAACTCCCTCCCAGAGCCAGATCTCTCACCCCTTTTGCACCCAAACTCCCTCCCAGAGCCTGCACCCCTCCTGCACCCCAATCCCCTGCCCAAGCCCAGGGCCTGCACCCCAGATGTCCTCCCCCCACCCAAACTCCCTCCCAGAGCCTTAGGCAGGTGGGGGGTGGAGTTTGGGGGGTGGAGTTGGGGGGGCAGGTTCTGGGCACCACCAAAATTTCTACAAACCTGCCACCCCTACTTGTCCATATGAGTAAAATGAAATCAGATGAAAACACTCCCTGTGGGCTGACTTTACATGTGGAGGGAATTTCCAGTCCCATTAAGGTCAATGGGAATTTTGACATGAGTTTAATGGGTTCAGAAATTCACCCTGCTCTGAGGCTTGTTGCAAAGATTTGGGAATTACTACACTGTATGTTTAGGATTTTATGGCCAGAGAATTGTAGTGTGCCTCTGATTTACACTGGAAAATGGCAGGTTAGAGTGGCACCCATTTCTTTAATTTAATATGCAATTTTCTCTGAGGCCAGTGGCAATATGTTGTCACAGGAGTGAACAATCATCCAAAGAGATCCAGAATCTGATGACTATAGGAGAGAAAAAATAAATGCTTTTAAATCTCTGGGCTTTCTTGTTTATTTCATTTCCAACACCTCTGTGTTTCAGTCTCTTGTGTCTAAGAAAAAAACTGCAAATTGCCTAATAATTTCTCTCATAAATTATCAAAATTGAGTATATAAATATAAGTTGTAATTGCCCCTTCAGTTTTGTATCGGTAGGAAACAGAAACGAATGGTCTAGTGATGTCTAGGAAGAAATTATGGCATTTGAAGATGTGTGAGAAAGAAATGCCTGGAAATAAAGAACCAATTTATCAAAATAAGCCAGGGTGATAAATCAGTTTCCACCCAAAGAATGTTGGGTAAAATGAAGGAAGCGAAAGTTAATAAGCCTGAGATGAAATGTCAGAGGCACATTGTAATGTCACCTCCTGATCTCCAGTGATCAATGTGAATAAATGATATTATACTGGCAGGGAGGAATAAAGGGTAAAATTACATTTACAACATTTGAAGCAAACCTGGTATAATTTATTGAAAGCCAGTCTTGACTGCCTTGCAGTTTCATTATATAATAGGACCCTTCAGCTCGCGCATGGTTGGTTATTTATCAATACAGGAAAGTGTGGCGAGGCAAATTCTTCCTGCTAAATTAATTTGTATTGATTTTTGGTTTGATTTGTCATCATTAGCAATTAGCTGTCTAGATAAATAGCTGCCACAAATCTCGTGTGCATAAAGCAACAAACAAGTGTACAGTAGCTTTTGATTCTATTAAATTTGTTATCATTCTTTCATGAAACAAAGGAACCAAATAGGTCTGTAGGGAGCTGACAGTTTGATTGCACACACATTTGCTTTGGATGCTGTTAATTTACAGTGAAGATGTTCTAGGCATTTCAATATAATCGTATCCTAACACAGCACTGGTGACTTTCAGACAAGATTCTGAGGGGGACCTTATCCAAATCTTACTGAAATCACTGGGAGTCTTTCCATTATTTCCAATGGTCATTGCTTCAGGCCATTAATGGGCAGGCCTTTCAGGACCATAGAAACCAGGAATACCACTCACTTGATTCTTAGGAAGACACCAGGGATGAGATCCTGTTCCCACTGAAGTCAATAGGAGTTTTGCCATTGATTTCAAGCGTCCTTCCTAACATTTCATTTCTATTTCATTCAAGATCTGCTCCTGTCTCTTCCTCAGGGACCAGCAATGGAAGCCAGAGAAAAGTGCAGGCCTAACTACCATCTTACTTTTCGATTTGATAGGTATTTTCCTGTCTGTGATAAATGAAGGAGGGTGGGGGGTAGCTCCCTTTTATGGACACCCAGTCAGCCAGTAGCTATACAATCCCTCTTAGTGGCTGTTCTCTAATTGCTCTACCTGTAGAGGATTAAAAAGTCTCACTGCTATGCATAGCTAAAAGGAAGTGAGTGGACACCTGGTCAAAAGAGCCAACGGGAAGGCTAGAACTTTTTAAAATTGAAAAACAACTCCCCTTTTGTCTGTGTGTGGTTGTTCTCCGGGAGAGACGGAAATGACAAAGTTATGTTGTAAGAAGCTTGGGCCAGGTATGAAAAGTCATCAGTATCATACCTTGAAACTACTCATCTAAAATCCAGATATGTAATTAGATCAGGAAATGTCTAGGAAAACGTGATTAGGTTTATCTCTTTTATTTCTTTATGGCTTGTGGACTCCTCTGTGCTAACCCCAAATGCTTTTGTTTTGCTTGTAACCTTTAAGCTGGACCTCAAGAAAGTTATTCTTGCTGCTTAATCCTTGTAGTTGCTCTTTTTTAAAAAAAATCTAGCAATAGCTTGAGTTCCCAGATGTATTTTCTTTTTTTTTTAATTAAAAAAATTTACCTTTTTTAAGAACAGAATTGGATTTTTGTGTCTTAAGAGGTTTGTGCGCATGTTGTTTAATTAGCTGGTGGCAACAGCTGATTTCCTTTTTTTTCTTTCTCAGCTCTTCCCGGGAGGTGGGAGTGGAAGGACTTGAGGGTACCCCACAGGAAGGAATTCCCAAGTGCGCGTTCCTGGTCTCTCAAAGGGGTTCTGCATTTGGGTGGTGGCAGCATCTAGCGATCCAAGGTCAGAGAGAAGCTGTAACCTTGGGAGTTTAATACAAGCCTGGAGTGGCAAGTATTAATTTTTAGAGTCCTTGCGGGCCCCCACCTTCTGCACTCCAAGTGCCAGAGTGGGGAATCAGCCTTGACACTGTCGCTGGCCAGTCCTCTCCCCTCACACTTACCTACTTTCTCTGTAAAATAAGGCTGTTAAATGTAGGTTGTGTCCCAAAAACCAGTGTCACCAACCTTCCTGCTAATCCCTTGGCTGATCCTGCAGAGTGAGGCAATCATAGTGACGGGAGTTAGTCATGTTGGGAGTGAGTTCAAACTGTTTCATAGAGCTGTGCAAAATGGCTGAGTGTGGCTATGAGGGTATTGCCCCTTAAGAGGGGGCAATTTGCTTTCTCCACCATGGCTGGAGAGTAGTGCTGGCTAGTGCACAAGAGGATGGATGGAGTCATGCCTGCCTCCTCCCCATTCTCTTGGGATAACTAATCTTTAGGAGCACTAGTCTCCCTCTTGTGCCAACAACTGCAGTTGTGCTCAGCCCCTGCATAGGTGTGCAAGGGGGGGAGGCTATTTTGTACACCTGTGTAGGGGTAGGGCACAGTGTAGGCCTTAACATCTCTCTCCCCACAGTAGGGCCACATTCTTCAGACAGGTTTCAGAGTAGCAGCCATGTTAGTCTGTATTCGCAAAAAGAAAAGGAGTACTAGTGGCACCTTAGAGACTAACCAATTTATTTGAGCATAAGCTTTCGTGAGCTACAGCTCACTTCATCGGATGCATTCAGTGGAAAATACAGTGAGGAGATTTATATACACACAGAAATCTCCTCACTGTATTTTCCACTGAATGCATCCGATGAAGTGAGCCGTAGCTCACGAAAGCTTATGCTCAAATAAATTGGTTAGTCTCTAAGGTGCTACTAGTACTCCCATTCTTCAGAGAGTGGACCCTCCAGGGCAGGGATTGCCTCTTTCTGTGTTTGTACAGCACCCAGCATAGGGGGGTGGCAAGACTGATTGGGCCTTTTGAGCGCGACCATAATATAAATCAGCCCTGCATGCTAGTTACCCCCAAAAGGAATCTCACTGTTACAGGGCTAGCTACACCTCTGACTCCTCCTCTGATCTTTCTGAGTACACCCCACGCAAATGAAAGCCTCGTGCTTTCTACTCTCTTGGTTGGAATCATGCAATTCTCCTGCTCTGACTGGGTCCAGGACTACAATACCTTGTGTACTAATCATGATTGCTACACAGGTCCATCACATAGCTGCAGTTTTTCCCTTCAGAAGCTTGTGACCAATGGTTAATTATAGAATCATAGAAATGTAGGGCTGGAATTGACCTTGAGAAGTCATCAAGTCCAGCCCCCTGTGCTGAGGCAGGACCAAGTAAACCTAGACCATTCCTGACAGGTGTTTGTCCAACCTGTTCTTAAAAAAAACACCAGTGATAGGGATTCCACAACCTCCCTTGGAAGCCTGTTTCAGAACTTAACTACTTGTATAGGTGGAAAGATTTTCCTAGTATCTAACTTAAAATCTCCCTTATTGCAGATGAAGCCCATTGCTTCTTGTCCAACCTCCAGTGGACATGGAGAACAATTGATCGCAGCCCTCTTTATAACAGCCCTTAACATATTTGAAGACTGATAGCTTGTCCCCCTCAGTCTTCTTCTTTCAAGACTAAACATGCCCAATTTTTGTAACCTTCCCTCATAGGTCAGGTTTTCTAAACCTTTAATCATTTTTGTTGCTCTTTTCTGGACTCTCTCCACTTTGTCCACATCTTTCCTAAAGGGTGGTGCTGAGAACTTGACTCAGTATTGCAGCTGAGGCCTCACCAGTGCCAAGTAGAGTGGGACAGCTACATCCTGTGCCTTACACACAACACTCCTGTTAATACACCCCAGAATATTAGCCTTTTTAGCAACTGCATCACACTGATGACTCATATTCAATTTGTGATCCACTATAACCCCAGTATCTTTTTCAGCAGTACTACCAGCTACTCCCCATTCTGTAGTTGTGCATTTGATTTTTTCCTTCCTAAGTGTAGTACTTTGCACTGGTCTTTAATTATTTCATTTTCTTGATTTCAGACTAATTCTCAAGGTGACTGGACAGCTTTCTTAGACCAATCTTAATCTTAACAGCAGGAATAAAGTATAACATAAGAGAAAACCTTTTTTTAAACAATACAAAGTTTATGTGGATGTCTGTCTTACCTAAGGTTTACCACTCCACTGGAAGCTTAGAAAGGCCCAGCTTTTCAAACCCTGTCTGCAAGAGCCAGTCTGTTGCCCTGCGAACAACTCGCTGACAGCTGCCCACATCCTTTGGCTGAATTTCTACCTGTTACAGTTCTTTTGATCTGTCCCCAGTCTTGGCAAACCAACTCTGGAACTTTGGCTGGAGCCTAGAAGTTGCATCTTCCCAGCAAATAGCTCAGGCAGTGTCACCCAAGGATCCTTCCTGTGTTACAGAAGGTTGATTATGAAGCTATTGTATTGTCTTCCTGCTTGTTTCCCAGCAGCTCTTCTATTCAGCTAATCCAACATATGCATATGGTAAACATCCTAATAAGCCACTGTAGCCATACAGTAACTATCCCAATAACCAGCTCAAACACAGTCTTCATACATTAGATCAGCCCTACATCCTTCACTGGCAGTGGGTCCTGAAACCCTTTGCAGTGGCCAATGGAGTGGGTCAGGGCAGCCTGGTGATGGTGCATCCTGTACACACTGGGGTGCTCTGGGAGACCGTGACTGAATCACCTCCCTTAGGCCAGGGCTATAAGGCACAATGTAGCCCATGGTGTGATTAGGGTGTAACCTTGTGATTAATTTATGCGCTGGTTTCAAGTTTCAGATTTTTGAAAATGCCTTTAGTCTGGGCTGCTCAGGATAGTTAGGGCCAGGTGTTCAGCTGGTGTAAGTCAGCATAGCTCCGTGGATGTTAATGACAGTAACTTCAATGGAACTATGCTGATTTATACCAGTTGAGGGTCTGGCCCTTAGTGTCCCAATATAGAAGAAAATCTCTACTGCCTAAATCAGCCATTGGTGCTTAAACTGCTCGCATCATTGATCGCTGGTGTCATGCTGTTCTGCTTACTGCCAGCAGGAGATCCAGATGGATTAATGTAATCACGACTCAGCATTTGGCTGGGCAGCAAGGGTCAGCTGTTGGTGGACAATGCATTAGCATTCAGGGCAGCCCCAGATTTAATCTCATCTACACCAGCCTAACAGTGCTCTCCATCCTCCCCCACACTGGCCATTTAACTTTCATAAAAACCTCCAATGGTCTGAGGAAAGCTTCAGGTCCAGTCTTTCTCCTCAGAGTTACTGAGAAAGAAACCTCCTTGAAACGAAGCATAGAAAAGCAATTCGTGCAGAGGGACTCTGGAGCAGTTCAGATGTAGTTCGTTTGTAACCCTTCCGCTGGGTTCAGTATCTAAGGGTTCCTTTTAACCGTACAAACCAGAACCGGCTCAAGCCCTCACCCCGTAATCTGGGAAAGATCACCCTCCCCCCCTGGGGTGCCTCTTAAGAGTCCCCTCTTGCAAGGACTAAGTCTGGGTAAAACAAAAGAAAACGTTTATTAAAAGGGAAAGGGAACCCAGCATTAATTTGGGAAAACACCACAACCAGGATTCAAAAGCATGTAACCATAAGCAAACACCCACCCCACAGTATACTGGACAGTGCCATCTGCCTCAGTTTCCCACCTTACGGAGTGAAAGTCCAGTGAACGAACATCCCTTTAACACGCCACTCACCTTTCCCTCCATTGCACCCCATCCACAGCTGGCTGTCCTTGGTCAGTGAAGACCCAGCATTCAGAGATGCATTCACATAGGTTCACCTCCCATCCCTGGAAAAGGGGGGGCGGGTGTCAAGCAATGTCTCTACTGCTGCCACCGCCTCCGCAACTGGCTCGCTGCTGCTGCTGCTATCTCCGCCACTGCTGGCTGCTTGCTGCCACTTTGCCGCTGCTCAGCTCTGCTGCTCGCTGCACAATGCCGCGGCCTGAGGTTCCACCACTTAGCCCAGCTGCTAGTGATTTCACTGGGTCGTGGGAAATCTCACTGCTGCTGCTGCCTCTTTGCTGTCTGTCACTGCAACCCTGTCCCCACCCCAGGTCTGAGGCTTAGCCCCGAGACCTGTTCATCACTGATTTCAGCTGTAGTGATTACTTTCTCCATTGAGACCGCTCAGCTTTAAACACTGGAAGGGAGGGGAGAGGAGAGGAAGAGAGCCGGAAGGTCAGGTTGGAGGTGTCAAATGGTATCTAGGACTCTTTAAGCAGAGTCCACATCACCAGGTAGGAACTCCTGTATCCCCGCACTCGGACTTTCCCTGGGATTTGGCATCTGCACCCCTTGCTTAGCTAGCGAGGTTCAGCTTAGGGTGACCCCCTCAAACAGGGCATGCTAAGGACCGTTCTGCTGCCCTTTTCTCAGACAATAAGGGTAGCAACATCATTATCCCTGCATTCAGTTCAATGTGTACTTTAACTCAAAACAGCCACAACTGGTCACTTGGGAAAAGCAGCTCTACCTGCTGAACTCTTAGGCAGAGTAGGTGTGTCCCTTCAGGTATGGTCTGCTCTTGAAGTCCTTTTCTCCCACTTCATCACTAGATGTCAGGGGAGAACTCATTCAGACCCTGCTTACGTGTTTAAGAACCAACTGAGTGGGATGTTTGTCTGAAGCTTACTCAGCCCACTTGAGACTGCAAAATTTGGTTGGAAATCTCAGAAGAACAGGCTGAGACTGTTAAATTTTGGTCTAAAATCCTGTGTGGTCAGGTTTTCTCTGGCCTTCTGGAGACCAGGAGAAGAGCAGAGGTGCCCCAAATGAATAATAATAGGGAATTCCTATTACAATAATAGGGAATTCCACCCTCAGACACAGATGTGTGCACATGCACATGGGTGTGCGTGCACACACAGACGCACACACAGAGTGTGTAATTGCTTCAGAAATATCAGAAAGCTGCTGAGTTCAGGACTGGAAGTTTGGAAGGTTTCTGGGTGGCTCTAATTTATTCTGATCCATTCTTAGTGATACAGCTACACACATAGGACTGCAGCCCAGGAGGGATTCAACCATGGGAAAGGGCAAATGGTGTTGGCCCCACCTCACTCCCTGGAGTTCTGCATGGGTTAGGCAACTTTAAGTCGCTTTGGGGGAATCTATAGCATGTTCAAGCTGCATGGAAGATGACTAGGCTAAATCAGCATGTTCTTTAGCTCATCCTGGCTAGTTCCTGACATTCAAAGTGGCATCAGTAAGACAATGGCCTCCAAACAGAGCAGGTGTTGCTAGTGTCTTGCGCATGCTGCCTGTCCCCTTCTGTAAGTGTGTGGACTCTTTGCTTGCATTAGAATTGATGCTGACATAGTGCTGAGTGAATCAAATCTAAGTAACTTGGATTGCCTTTGAATTTTATGGTCTATACTAAAGTTATATAGATAATAAAGTGTTCATTAAAAATACTCATTCTTTTCCACCAGGAAACAAAGGAGATAAATTCAAGTTCTATAATGCTATCAATTGAGAAAGTTCTTTAAACAGCAGAATATGGTACAACTTCACATTTATCTGAAGAATATAGATTTCCCTACTTGTGTGCCTTTTCATTTGACAGTTAAGAAACGATGGCTAGTTATGAATCAGAATAAAGGAAATGTACGAACTATCTTTGGGCTCGTTCCTGCTGTTATATACATGGGCGCAACTGTGCACTGATGCAAATAATGTAAAATCAGCTTCTCGCTGTTCATCCTTTAACTCTTGTTGGTAGTGCTTAGGGCAGGTACCAGGTTTGACAGTATGAGAGACAGAGCTCTTTTGATCCACAAAATGGGCACTGCAGCAGGGCTAAGTTTTCCCCACAGTACACTGCCAACATGCCTCAGTCCTGTTCTGGAGCCTTAAGAGTTACTGTGTGCCAGCTAGGGGCTGTGCTCCTCTTGACCTGCTGCTCACAAACAGGGAAGAATTGGTAGGGGAAGTAGAAGTGGTTGGCAACCTGGGCAGCAGTGACCATGAAATGGTTGAGTTCAGGATCCTGACAAAAGGAAGAAAGGAGAGCAGTAGAATATGGACCCTGGACTTCAGAAAAGCAGACTTTGACTCCAGGGACCCAATGGGCAGAATCTCCTGGGAGGCTAATATGAGGGGGAAAGGAGTCCAGCAGAGCTGGCTGATTTTCAAAAAAGCCTTATCGAGGGTGCAGGAACAAACCATCCCAATGTGCAGAAAGAAGAGCAAATATGGCAGGTGACCAGCTTGGCTTAACAGAGAAATCTTCTCTTAAACACAAAAGGGAAGCTTACAAGAAGTGGAAATTTGGACAGATGACTAGGGAGGAGTATAAAAATATTGCTCAAGCATGCAGGGGTGTAATCAGGAAGGCCAAAACACAATTGGAGTTGCAGCTAGCAAGGGATGTGAAGGGTAACAAGAAGGGTTTCTACAGATATGTTAGCAACAAGAAGAAGGTCAGGGAAAGTGTCGGACCCTTACTGAATGGGTGAGGCACCCTAGTGACAGATGTTGTGGAAAAAGCTGAAGTACTCAATGCTTTTTTTGCCTCAGTCTTCACAGACAAGGTCAGCTCCCACACTGCTGCACTGGGCAGCACAGTATGGGGAGGAGGTGAGCAGCCCTAAGTGGTGAAAGAACAGGTTAAGGACTATTTAAAAAAGCTGGATATGCACAAGTCCATGGGGCCTGATTTAATGCATCCAAGGGTGCTGAGGGAGTTGGCTGATGTGGTTGGTGAGCCATTGGCCATTATCTTTTAAAACTCATGGCAATGGGGGAGGTCCTGGACAATTGGAAAAAGGAAAATATAGTGCCCATCTTTTAAAAAGGAAAGAAGGAGAATCTGGGGAACTACAGACCAGTCTGCCTCACCTCAGTCCCTGGAAAAATCATGGAGCAGGTCCTCAAGGAATCCATATTGAAGCACCTGGAGGAGAGGAAGGTGATCAGGAACAGTCAACATGGATTCACCAAGGGTAAGTCATGCCTGACCAACCTGCTTGCCTTCTATGATGAGATAACTGGCTCTGTGGATATGGGGAAAGCGGTGGCCGTGATATATCTTGATTTTAGCAAAGCTTCTGATATGGTCTCCCACGGTATTCTTGCCAGCAAGTTAAGAAAGTATGGATTGGATGAATGGACTATAAGGTGGATAGAAAGCTGGCTAGATCATTGGGCTCAATGGATAGTGATCAACGGCTCGATGTCTAGTTGGCCACCAGTATCAAGCAAAGTGCCTCAGGGGTCAGTCCTGGGGCCAGTTTTGTTCAACATCTTCATTAATGATCTGGATGATGAGATGGATTGCACCCTCCACAAGTTCGTGGATAACACTAAGCTCCGGGGGAGAGATAGATATGCTGGAGGGTACATATAAGGTCCAGAGTGACCTAGACATATTGGTGGATTGCGCTAAAATAAATCTGATGAGGTTCAACAAGGACAAGTGCAGAGATCCTGCACTTAGGATGGAACAATCCCATGCATTGCCACAGGCTGGAGACCGACTGGCTAAGTGGCAGTTCTACAGGAAAGGACCTGGGAATTACAATGAATGAGAAGCTGTATATGTGCCCTTGTTGCCAAGAAGACTAACAGCATATTGGGCTGCATTAGTAGGAGCATTGCCAGCGGATCAAGGGAAGTGATTATTCCCCTCTATTCAGCACTGGTGAGGCCACATCTGGAGTATTGCATCCAGTTTTGGGCCCCCACTACAGAAAGGATGTGAACAAATTGGAGAGAGTCCAGCAGAGGGCAATTAAAATGATTAGGGGGCTGGGGCACATGACTTATGAGGAGAGGCTGAGGGAACTGGGCTTATTTAGTCTGCAGAAGAGAAGAGAAAGGGGGGATTTGATAGCAACTACCTGAAGGGGCGTTCCAAACAGGAGCTCGGCTGTTCTCAGTGGTGGCAGATGACAGAACAAGAAGCAATTGTCTCAAGTTGCAGTGGGGGAGGTCTAGGTTGGATATTAGGAAAAACTATTTCACTAGGAGGGTGGCGAAGCATAGGAATGGGTTACCTAGGGAGGTGGTGGAATCTCCATCCTTAGAGGATTTTAAGGCCTTGCCTGACAAAGCCCTGGCTGGGACGATTTAGTTGGGTGTTGGTCCTGCTTTGAGCAGGCGGTTGGACTAGATGACCTCCTGAGGTCTCTTCCAACCCTAATCTTCTATTATTCTATGATTTAATTCTTGCCCTTTACTCTGGCACTTTCAGCAAAGGTCCATTTGTGATGGTGTTTTTTATAATGTGGGCCTCTGTCCAGCTCATACTACTCAGGCCTCTGACCAGCTGTAAGATGGCAACAGCGATCTGTCCTGGATTTGCCCTCAACCAAAGAAGGAAAGCAATGTAGTTTTTACAAAGCCCACCTGTCATAAATATAAAGGGAAGGGTAAACCCCTTTGAAATCCCTCCTGGCCAGGGGAAAGCTCCTCTCACCTGTAAAGGGTTAAGAAGCTAAAGGTAACCTCGCTGGCACCTGACCAAAATGACCAATGAGGAGACAAGATATTTTCAAAAGCTGGGAGGAGGGAGAGAAACAAAGGGTCTGTGTCTGTCTGTATGCTGGGTCTTTGCCGGGGATAGACCAGGAATGGAGTCTTAGAACTTTTAGTAAGTAATCTAGCTAGGTATGTGTTAGATTATGATTTCTTTAAATGGCTGAGAAAAGAATTGTGCTGAATAGAATAACTATTTCTGTCTGTGTATCTTTTTTGTAACTTAAGGTTTTGCCTAGAGGGGTTCTCTATGTTTTGGAATCTAATTACCCTGTAAGATATCTACCATCCTGATTTTACAGGGGGGATTTCTTTATTTCTATTTACTTCTATTTTTTATTAAAAGTCTTCTTGTAAAAAACTGAATGCTTTTTCATTGTTCTCAGATCCAAGGGTTTGGGTCTGTGGTCACCTATGCAAATTGGTGAGGCTTTTTATCCAACATTTCCCAGGAAAAGGGGGGTGCAAGTGTTGGGAGGATTGTTCATTGTTCTTAAGATCCAAGAGTCTGGGTCTGTAGTCACCTAGGCAAATTGGTGAGGCTTTTTACCAAACCTTGTCCAGGAAGTGGGGTGCAAGGTTTTGGGAAGTATTTTGGGGGGAAGGACGCGTCCAAACAGCTCTTCCCCAGTAACCAGTATTAGTTTGGTGGTGGTAGCGGCCAGTCCAAGGACAACGGGGGGAATATTTTGTACCTTGGGGAAGTTTTGACCTAAGCTGGTAAATATAAGCTTAGGAGGTTTTTCATGCAGGTCCCCACATCTGTACCCTAGAGTTCAGAGTGGGGGAGGAACCTTGACACCACCTCTGCCCCCTCCCACACCCACACACCCACCCTGAGCTATCCACTAGTCATCCTTTGAATGAATGAACTGGGGAAGTATCACTCAAGTTCCCTGTGTCTTCTTATCAGTATTAATTGAAATATCTGAATTTATGTTGCCGGCAGCAGTTCTCACCTCCCCAACACCGCTTTCATCTTGAGATGAAAACACTGTGTATTATGTATTTCTTCTCCAGGGTATTTGTGTCAGAGATCTTTTTTCCTCAGACAGCTTTAACACAAAATCTAGTGTGGGTGCCACAGAAGCTGAATCATGGACAGAAATCATAAATAAGAGATGATAATCCTCAATAAACAGGAGAGGCAAAATGCTTGCATGTTTGGCAGGGATCATGCAGGCAGAGTCTGATGGAGATTAGTGAATGGCTGTCGAAAGTCATCTGGATTCAGACAAATATAACTAATATGAAGTTACTATGTGAAGTTCTATGGCTTGTAGTTATACAAGAGGTCAGACTAGATGTTCATTGTGATCCCTAATACGTTCACAGCATGCATCCAGAAAAGTGACATAAAAACCTAAATAGTGCATTGCAACACTGCTGCATTTCATAGATTTCAGAACAATAAGACACAAGAGCCAAAACCAAAGGGAGACAAAGCAGGCTACTTCGAAAACCAGAGATGCACAACTCACCCTGCTGCACTATAGGGTGGCTGGCTGCAGAATGACTGCTGCTCCCAGACACTTCACTGCAGAGTCTCTAGCCCTCACGCAGGATGAGGGAACCCCTCCCCCACTCTTCAAATGATAGCTGGCAGTTCCAACACAGTTCTCAGTGTACCACAATCCCTTCTCCCTCTAGAAGGTAGTATGCCTGTGGGGTGTCCTCCTGGGGAATATTTGGTGTTGCATTTTTATGGTCCTCTGTGTTTCAGATTTAATGCAAGGTAATGTAGCATTTCATCCCATCCTGGCTTTTCCCTTGCTCTAGGTTATTTTGAGAAGGATCTCTGTGTATTAAGTGTCATCTTATTTATAGCTACTCTTTATTCTAGTGAAAAGTATGCTCAGAATTGCTATATGTGGTCAACAGGGCGAGCAGGTCAGAGTAATGATGATAATCACTAAGATCTCGCTCCTACTTTAATAGTTTTATTATTGCTCTTTGCAAGTAATTAACTTTACCATGGCATTTAAAGGAACAACATTAATCAGGCTTGTCACTCGGTATCTTTGAAACCTTTACTATTGTGATTGCAAGCCTTAACTTTACTTCAGCATTTGAGGCAGTAACGTTAATTAAGCAAAAGGCAACATTGATTAAACAATTAATGGTAACCATCTGCTATATCTCTAACTTTCTGCATAGTGTATTTATGCTCCCATCACTGTTGGGCATGATCACCTAGCAAAATTAACAAACAGGTTTGGGTATTTATTGGGGTTTCTCTTCATAGAGTCATAGAATCATAGGGTTAGAAGGGACCGTGACGGTCATCTAGTCTAACTCGTTGCCAAGATACAGGATTTGTTGCTTCTAAACCAAGACAGATGGCTATCCAGTCTCCCTTTAAAAACCTCCAGTGAAGGAGCTTCCATGACCTCCATAGGCAGTCTGTTCCATTGGCCTACTGTTCTTACAATTAGGAAGTTTTTCCTGAGATTTAATCTAAATCTGCTGTGCTGAAATTAGAAATCATTGCCTCTTGTCCTGCCCTCTTGTCCTGCAAAAGAGAACAACTTTTCCTCATCTTTTTAATGGCAGCCTTTTAAGTATCAGATCCCCCCTTAATCTCCTCTATTCTAACATAAACATACACAGTTCCTTCAGCCTTTACTCATATGGCTTGCATTCCATCCCTTTCATCATCTTTGTCACTCAACTTTGGATCCTTCCAGTTTCTCTACATCCTTTCTATGCATTGGTGACCAAATTTGGTCACAATACTCTATCTCTAGAGAGGAAAGTGATCAGGAACAGCCAGCATGGATTCACCAAGGGAAGGTCATGCCTGACTAATCTAATCGCCTTTTATGATGAGATTACTGGTTCTGTGGATGAAGGGAAAGCAGTGGATGTATTGTTTCTTGACTTTAGCAAAGCTTTTGACACGGTCTCCCACAGTATTCTTGTCAGCAAGTTAAGGAAGTATGGGCTGGATGAATGCACTATAAGGTGGGTAGAAAGCTGGCTAGATTGTCGGGTTCAACGGGCAGTGATCAATGGCTCCATGTCTAGTTGGCAGCCGGTATCAAGTGGAGTGCCCCAAGGGTCGGTCCTGGGGCCGGTTTTGTTCAATATCTTCATAAATGATCTGGAGGATGGTGTGGATTACACTCTCAGCAAATTTGCGGATGATACTAAACTGGGAGGAGTGGTAGATACGCTGGAGGGGAGGGATAGGATACAGAAGGACCTAGACAAATTGGAGGATTGGGCCAAAAGAAATCTGATGAGGTTCAATAAGGATAAGTGCAGGGTCCTGCACTTAGGACGGAAGAATCCAATGCACTGCTACAGACTAGGGACCGAATGGCTAGGCAGCAGTTCTGCGGAAAAGGACCTAGGGGTGACAGTGGACGAGAAGCTGGATATGAGTCAGCAGTGTGCCCTTGTTGCCAAGAAGGCCAATGGCATTTTGGGATGTATAAGTAGGGGCATAGTGAGCAGATCGAGGGACGTGATCGTTCCCCTCTATTCGACATTGGTGAGGCCTCATCTGGAGTACTGTGTCCAGTTTTGGGCCCCACACTTCAAGAAGGATGTGGATAAATTGGAGAGAGTCCAGCGAAGGGCAACAAAAATGATTAGGGGTCTGGAACACATGAGTTATGAGGAGAGGCTGAGGGAGCTGGGATTGTTTAGCCTGCAGAAGAGAAGAATGAGGGGGGATTTGATAGCTGCTTTCAACTACCTGAAAGGGGGTTCCAAAGAGGATGGCTCTAGACTGTTCTCAATGGTATCAGATGACAGAACGAGGAGTAATGGTCTCAAGTTGCAGTGGGGGAGGTTTAGATTGGATATTAGGAAAAACTTTTTCACTAAGAGGGTGGTGAAACACTGGAATGCGTTACCTCGGGAGGTGGTAGAATCTCCTTCCTTAGAGGTTTTTAAGGTCAGGCTTGACAAAGCCCTGGCTGGGATGATTTAACTGGGAATTGGTCCTGCTTCGAGCAGGGGGTTGGACTAGATGACCTTCAGGGGTCCCTTCCAACCCTGATATTCTATGATTCTATGATCTGAGGCCTAACCCATGCTAAGTAGAGCGGTACTGTCACCTCTCATGACTTGCATGCTATACCTCTGTTAATGCAACCAAAAATTGCATTTGCTTTTTTTTGGAACAGCATCGCATTGCTGACTCATGTTGAGGCTGTGATCCACCACAGCTCCCAGATCCTTCTCAGCAGTGCTGCTGCCAAGTCAGTTCCCCCCATTCTGTATTTGTGCATTTGATTTTTCTTCCCTAAGTGTAGCACCTTACATTTGTCTTTGTTGAATTTTATTTTGTTGTCTATAGCTCCGTTCTCCAATTTATCAAGATTCCTTTGAATTTTATCTCTATCCTTCAAAGTATTTGCAGATCCCCATCCCCCAGCTTTGTCTCATCTGCAGATTTGACCACTATGCTCTCTGTATTTACATCCAGGTCATTAATAAAGATGTTAACACCAGAACCCAGAACAGATCCCTGTGTAACTCTTCTTGAGACCTCCTTCCAAGCTGACATCATTCCATAATAGTTACTCTTTGTTTGTGGTTGTTTAACCAATTATGTACCCACTTAATGGTAGTACTGTCAAACCTGCATTTCACCTGCTTACTTATCAAAATGTGATGTGGGACTGTGTCAAAAGCCTTGCTGAAGTCCAGTACATTATGTCCACTGCATCCCCCCTTGCTTCCTTGCTTCCCTGAGCATTAGAGCCATCTTTTAAAGTTCAGCGAGAAAAATAATTATCACTTGGTATTTTAATATTGCAATCAATTTCCTAAAGCAGACAGCTGTCACCTACTTCCCTTACTTCACGTAAGTTGCCTGTTCCTCACCTTATTTCTTGCTCTTTGCCTTCACAAGAAGTTGTTTTCTTTTCTATTAGATTTTGAGTTATTTTCTTCAGTAAGTAACCTTTCATCCCCATATTTTGATCTTTTACTGTATATTTCTGTTTCACTACATTTGCCAGCTGCTCCCCTATCAATTTTCATTATTGTTGTTATTCCTCTGTATCATGTTATTTTCTTCTGCAGAAATCTACATGATACTCTATGCCATCTGCCAATACAACCAGTCTTGAGGTCTAGCACCTTCATATTCGGCTGTCTCCCATACAGTCTGGATTGCACATCTTTCCTCAGATATTATAACACAAACACATATTTAATGCAGTTTCTTCTGATCCCAATTGAGATGATTGAATATTGTTTTGTATCTCAGATTTCCTCTGCTTTCTACTCTTATATGACATGAGGGTTATGTGATTCTTTCCTCTAGTCATAGTTGGACTCATTTATTATTATTATTAATTCAGTTATGTAATATTGTAAGTTTACACTGCACTCTCCAAACACAGAGTAAGACGGAAAATATTGACCAATAGTTCAGGTGAAAGAAGGTGTGAAGATTGTTTGGGAGGAAAACAAGGTGGAAGGATTACTCATAGAATTGAATTTAAGCAGGTAGTTGAAAATGAAGAATATGATCATGTTAAATGTAGTGTGATTCTCTTCTTTGTTAATGGTTTGCCATTAAACCGCTGTCCTCTCAAAGCACTGCTTTCTATCTACAGTGTCTATATGCCCCCCCAATTCTGAAGTATCTAAGCCCTTCACAGTGCTTAATGTGTTTATCATCACAGCAACCCTGTGAGGTAGCAAAGTGCTATTACTGTATTTTTCAGATGGTGAACTGAAGCACAGAGAATAAGGCCCAGATCCTCAAAGGTTGTTCTTTTGGAAAAAATTACAAACAAGCAGACTACCGAGTCTTCAACTACCATTAATTTATTTCAGTCAGTAGGATCTACTATTTTATTTGGATGGTTGTTTCTATAACAAGGTTCTTTCCAGTCATTGAAATGGCCATGTGTTAGTTCCCATACTCTGTATTTTTATTGCTTCCCCATATACATACATTTTGCATTAGTTCTTTTCTTCTACTTCTCCTCTTGGGTTTTGTCTTGGCTAGGATAAAGTGGTCCAGTTTAGGTTGTGCTTCGCCTAACATAGGCTAACTTAAGTCTAACATAAACTCAAAATCTTCCTTAGTATGGATACGGTGTAACACCCTTTAGCTCAATTTAGCTGGTTGAGTGTTGGCCTGGGATTATGCAGCACAGCACAAAGGGAATCTAAAGAGACTGCACACTAAGCTTGGAGAATCTCCTCTGTTTAGGGGGCATCTCCTCCATTGGAGAGCTGTCAGAGATGCCATGGCCAACTTCCTACACTGGAAACACTCCCTAATCATAGAGGAGAGAGGTGGTGTATCAGGAAGGGGTGTAGAGGAACAAGGCCGTGGGGACATCAGTGGTGTCAGTTAAAAGTGCCTCCCAGTAGCTTTAAGTTACACCAGCGCTGGACATCTGAGAAACAGGGAACTGCACCAGTTTCCTCATAGCCTCCCCTCTTTACTGTGCTCGAGAGACTCATGTGCACAGTGCATAAACATCATGTTGTCATAGTTTGTAGCAAGGAAAGAATAAATGAAGTTAACCTTGCTCACTCCGCGCTGAGCATTGTATGGTGTATGGCAGGTAATATAGCCTGATGAAATCACCTTCTAAAGCAACACCATTTCACATTGTGGCAGAACTGGAGGTACAACTAGCTGCATATTAAAGAAAAGTTAAAAGTTGTCGATACAGGTGAGATGATGAGCTCAGGCTGGCAATGTGCTTTGGACTCTGCCAAAATAGTTGTGTAATAGTTGACAATGAGGAAACAGCCTGCCAGGACTTCTAAAAGTCCTTAGGTAATTGAAGTAGGTAGGAGATACATCCACCTGAACTCAGAAGTTCAGTCATGCCATTGTTCGCTGTCACGCATGCCTGACATTCAAGAGGAAACATTTTTAAACTTCCACTGAGAAGAAACAGCACAATTTTACAAACAAACAGCTAAAGGGTTTGTAATTAAGCAATAAGCACTCCCAGTTATGTGTGATGATTTATTACGCTGAAATGGAGTTATCCTAGCCAATCAGAATCAGGAGTGTGATGTATGCAGAGGTGCAATTGTTCACTTCTTTTCCCCACTCTTAATTTATTTGCTTTCTGGTTGTGGACCATGACTGCTGTGCTGTTCTTTCTCAGTAACTGTATTGTGTATACTCAAACCAATCTCCTCTGATTGACTGCTATAATCCCTCTGCTCTGATTGGCTTCTAATCAGATTTTTCAAGTCATTTGCAGGCGACATTGAGGCTTCTCACACTCTTTATCTGAGAGAAAAGAAAAGAAAGCCATAAAGCAAAGAAAACAGGGCAACAAAACCCAAAGGGGGAAGGGCTGAAAGAAATGTTACCAAACCCTTTGACGCACAATAGAAAAAGACATAAAAACCACTACCTTTAAAGAACATTAAGGTTGCAAAGTCAAGCTCTCAAAAGTTAGGAAATGCCAGGCTTAAGTTGGGCCATGCAATCATAATTGGTTCCCCTTGTGTGTATGCATTATGATGCAGTCTTTAATTACATGATCTCAGGCTATATTTTCCAGAAGACCCATGCTCCATTCAGTGCACTGTATAGACTGTCTTCTGGGGAAGAGTGAGGGTTTTGTAGTGTGACAGGGTCAGGCCAGATGGCTACAAGAGAGTGGTCGAAGGTAGATACATTAGTTCCAGGTTAAGCAGGTCCTTTTCCCTGGGTAAGATAACAGGGACTATTTTTTTTTTTTTTTTTATTGAAACAGAAAAGAAATTTATTTGTAACAATTACAGAGAATACAAAAGGATAAAGAAAAACTTAGCAACAACACAACGCAATCAGAAGGTATAACACAACAGCTTTTCAGGAGGGAGAGGTGTTCAGGTAGCCCAGGCCCAGAGCGGGGGGGCTTCCTCGACACTCGTGGTCTTCCACCCTCCTGAGTTACCTGGTGGCCTAGAGCGGGGGGGCTTCCTCGACACTCGTGGTCTTCCGCCCTCTCGAGTTACCTAGTGCCACGCCCAGGGTCACCGACCCTCCCTCTCCTGAGAGTGCCCGACAAGATGGGCACGGCTGCGGGGTGGGTGGTTGGGAGGGAGGGGGGTACACCCATGTATTATAGGACCCCTCCTAGAAGACAGTAATGATGGTATTCACAGCAACTAACGGCTGTGGCTGGCGGCTCTCGCTCTTTCCCTCAATCAGAGGGTCAGACGGAGGGAACCGGACGGGGTCACCGATAACAGGGACTATTTTTTTTTTTTTTTTTTTTATTGAAACAGAAAAGAAATTTATTTGTAACAGTTACAGAAAGTACAAAAGGATAAAGAAAAACTTAGCAACAAAACAACGCAATCAAAAGGTATAACACAACAGCTTTCAGGAGGGAGAGGTGTTCAGGTTAGCCCAGGCCCAGAGCGGGGGGGCTTCCTCGACACTCGTGGTCTTCCACCCTCCTGAGTTACCTGGTGGCCTAGAGCGGGGGGGCTTCCTCGACACTCGTGGTCTTCCACCCTCTCGAGTTACCTAGTGCCACGCCCAGGGTCACCGACCCTCCCTCTCCTGAGAGTGCCCGACAAGATGGGCACGGCTGCGGGGTGGGTGGTTGGGAGGGAGGGGGGTACACCCATGTATTATAGGACCCCTCCTAGAAGACAGTAATGATGGTATTCACAGCAACTAACGGCTGTGGCTGGCGGCTCTCGCTCTTTCCCTCAATCAGAGGGTCAGACGGAGGGAACCGGACGGGGTCACCGATAACAGGGACTATTTTTTTTTTTTTTTTTTTTATTGAAACAGAAAAGAAATTTATTTGTAACAGTTACAGAAAGTACAAAAGGATAAAGAAAAACTTAGCAACAAAACAACGCAATCAAAAGGTATAACACAACAGCTTTCAGGAGGGAGAGGTGTTCAGGTTAGCCCAGGCCCAGAGCGGGGGGGCTTCCTCGACACTCGTGGTCTTCCACCCTCCTGAGTTACCTGGTGGCCTAGAGCGGGGGGGCTTCCTCGACACTCGTGGTCTTCCACCCTCTCGAGTTACCTAGTGCCACGCCCAGGGTCACCGACCCTCCCTCTCCTGAGAGTGCCCGACAAGATGGGCACGGCTGCGGGGTGGGTGGTTGGGAGGGAGGGGGGTACACCCATGTATTATAGGACCCCTCCTAGAAGACAGTAATGATGGTATTCACAGCAACTAACGGCTGTGGCTGGCGGCTCTCGCTCTTTCCCTCAATCAGAGGGTCAGACGGAGGGAACCGGACGGGGTCACCGATAACAGGGACTATTTTTTTTTTTTTTTTTTTTTTTTTTTTTTTTGAAACAGAAAAGAAATTTATTTGTAACAGTTACAGAAAATGCAAAAGGATAAAAAAAAAACTTAGCAACAAAACAACGCAATCAGAAGGTATAACACAACAGCTTTCAGGAGGGAGAGGTGTTCAGGTTAGCCCAGGCCCAGAGCGGGGGGGCTTCCTCGACACTCGTGGTCTTCCACCCTCCTGAGTTACCTGGTGGCCTAGAGCGGGGGGGCTTCCTCGACACTCGTGGTCTTCCACCCTCTCGAGTTACCTAGTGCCACGCCCAGGGTCACCGACCCTCCCTCTCCTGAGAGTGCCCGACAAGATGGGCACGGCTGCGGGGTGGGTGGTTGGGAGGGAGGGGGGTACACCCATGTATTATAGGACCCCTCCTAGAAGACAGTAATGATGGTATTCACAGCAACTAACGGCTGTGGCTGGCGGCTCTCGCTCTTTCCCTCAATCAGAGGGTCAGACGGAGGGAACCGGACGGGGTCACCGATAACAGGGACTATTTTTTTTTTTTTTTTTTTTTTTTTTTTGAAACAGAAAAGGAATTTATTTGTAACAGTTACAGAAAGTACAAAAGGATAAAGAAAAACTTAGCAACAAAACAACGCAATCAAAAGGTATAACACAACAGCTTTCAGGAGGGAGAGGTGTTCAGGTTAGCCCAGGCCCAGAGCGGGGGGGCTTCCTCGACACTCGTGGTCTTCCACCCTCCTGAGTTACCTGGTGGCCTAGAGCGGGGGGGCTTCCTCGACACTCGTGGTCTTCCACCCTCTCGAGTTACCTAGTGCCACGCCCAGGGTCACCGACCCTCCCTCTCCTGAGAGTGCCCGACAAGATGGGCACGGCTGCGGGGTGGGTGGTTGGGAGGGAGGGGGGTACACCCATGTATTATAGGACCCCTCCTAGAAGACAGTAATGATGGTATTCACAGCAACTAACGGCTGTGGCTGGCGGCTCTCGCTCTTTCCCTCAATCAGAGGGTCAGACGGAGGGAACCGGACGGGGTCACCGATAACAGGGACTATTTTTTTTTTTTTTTTTTTTTTTTATTGAAACAGAAAAGAAATTTATTTGTGACAGTTACAGAAAGTACAAAAGGATAAAGAAAAACTTAGCAACAAAACAACGCAATCAAAAGGTATAACACAACAGCTTTCAGGAGGGAGAGGTGTTCAGGTTAGCCCAGGCCCAGAGCGGGGGGGCTTCCTCGACACTCGTGGTCTTCCACCCTCCTGAGTTACCTGGTGGCCTAGAGCGGGGGGGCTTCCTCGACACTCGTGGTCTTCCACCCTCTCGAGTTACCTAGTGCCACGCCCAGGGTCACCGACCCTCCCTCTCCTGAGAGTGCCCGACAAGATGGGCACGGCTGCGGGGTGGGTGGTTGGGAGGGAGGGGGGTACACCCATGTATTATAGGACCCCTCCTAGAAGACAGTAATGATGGTATTCACAGCAACTAACGGCTGTGGCTGGCGGCTCTCGCTCTTTCCCTCAATCAGAGGGTCAGACGGAGGGAACCGGACGGGGTCACCGATAACAGGGACTATTTTTTTTTTTTTTTTTTTTTTTTATTGAAACAGAAAAGAAATTTATTTGTGACAGTTACAGAAAGTACAAAAGGATAAAGAAAAACTTAGCAACAAAACAACGCAATCAAAAGGTATAACACAACAGCTTTCAGGAGGGAGAGGTGTTCAGGTTAGCCCAGGCCCAGAGCGGGGGGGCTTCCTCGACACTCGTGGTCTTCCACCCTCCTGAGTTACCTGGTGGCCTAGAGCGGGGGGGCTTCCTCGACACTCGTGGTCTTCCACCCTCTCGAGTTACCTAGTGCCACGCCCAGGGTCACCGACCCTCCCTCTCCTGAGAGTGCCCGACAAGATGGGCACGGCTGCGGGGTGGGTGGTTGGGAGGGAGGGGGGTACACCCATGTATTATAGGACCCCTCCTAGAAGACAGTAATGATGGTATTCACAGCAACTAACGGCTGTGGCTGGCGGCTCTCGCTCTTTCCCTCAATCAGAGGGTCAGACGGAGGGAACCGGACGGGGTCACCGATAACAGGGACTATTTTTTTTTTTTTTTTTTTTTTTTTTGAAACAGAAAAGAAATTTATTTGTAACAGTTACAGAAAATGCAAAAGGATAAAAAAAAAACTTAGCAACAAAACAACGCAATCAGAAGGTATAACACAACAGCTTTCAGGAGGGAGAGGTGTTCAGGTTAGCCCAGGCCCAGAGCGGGGGGGCTTCCTCGACACTCGTGGTCTTCCACCCTCCTGAGTTACCTGGTGGCCTAGAGCGGGGGGGCTTCCTCGACACTCGTGGTCTTCCACCCTCTCGAGTTACCTAGTGCCACGCCCAGGGTCACCGACCCTCCCTCTCCTGAGAGTGCCCGACAAGATGGGCACGGCTGCGGGGTGGGTGGTTGGGAGGGAGGGGGGTACACCCATGTATTATAGGACCCCTCCTAGAAGACAGTAATGATGGTATTCACAGCAACTAACGGCTGTGGCTGGCGGCTCTCGCTCTTTCCCTCAATCAGAGGGTCAGACGGAGGGAACCGGACGGGGTCACCGATAACAGGGACTATTTTTTTTTTTTTTTTTTTTTTTTTTTTGAAACAGAAAAGGAATTTATTTGTAACAGTTACAGAAAGTACAAAAGGATAAAGAAAAACTTAGCAACAAAACAACGCAATCAAAAGGTATAACACAACAGCTTTCAGGAGGGAGAGGTGTTCAGGTTAGCCCAGGCCCAGAGCGGGGGGGCTTCCTCGACACTCGTGGTCTTCCACCCTCCTGAGTTACCTGGTGGCCTAGAGCGGGGGGGCTTCCTCGACACTCGTGGTCTTCCACCCTCTCGAGTTACCTAGTGCCACGCCCAGGGTCACCGACCCTCCCTCTCCTGAGAGTGCCCGACAAGATGGGCACGGCTGCGGGGTGGGTGGTTGGGAGGGAGGGGGGTACACCCATGTATTATAGGACCCCTCCTAGAAGACAGTAATGATGGTATTCACAGCAACTAACGGCTGTGGCTGGCGGCTCTCGCTCTTTCCCTCAATCAGAGGGTCAGACGGAGGGAACCGGACGGGGTCACCGATAACAGGGACTATTTTTTTTTTTTTTTTTTTTTTTTATTGAAACAGAAAAGAAATTTATTTGTGACAGTTACAGAAAGTACAAAAGGATAAAGAAAAACTTAGCAACAAAACAACGCAATCAAAAGGTATAACACAACAGCTTTCAGGAGGGAGAGGTGTTCAGGTTAGCCCAGGCCCAGAGCGGGGGGGCTTCCTCGACACTCGTGGTCTTCCACCCTCCTGAGTTACCTGGTGGCCTAGAGCGGGGGGGCTTCCTCGACACTCGTGGTCTTCCACCCTCTCGAGTTACCTAGTGCCACGCCCAGGGTCACCGACCCTCCCTCTCCTGAGAGTGCCCGACAAGATGGGCACGGCTGCGGGGTGGGTGGTTGGGAGGGAGGGGGGTACACCCATGTATTATAGGACCCCTCCTAGAAGACAGTAATGATGGTATTCACAGCAACTAACGGCTGTGGCTGGCGGCTCTCGCTCTTTCCCTCAATCAGAGGGTCAGACGGAGGGAACCGGACGGGGTCACCGATAACAGGGACTATTTTTTTTTTTTTTTTTTTTTTTTATTGAAACAGAAAAGAAATTTATTTGTGACAGTTACAGAAAGTACAAAAGGATAAAGAAAAACTTAGCAACAAAACAACGCAATCAAAAGGTATAACACAACAGCTTTCAGGAGGGAGAGGTGTTCAGGTTAGCCCAGGCCCAGAGCGGGGGGGCTTCCTCGACACTCGTGGTCTTCCACCCTCCTGAGTTACCTGGTGGCCTAGAGCGGGGGGGCTTCCTCGACACTCGTGGTCTTCCACCCTCTCGAGTTACCTAGTGCCACGCCCAGGGTCACCGACCCTCCCTCTCCTGAGAGTGCCCGACAAGATGGGCACGGCTGCGGGGTGGGTGGTTGGGAGGGAGGGGGGTACACCCATGTATTATAGGACCCCTCCTAGAAGACAGTAATGATGGTATTCACAGCAACTAACGGCTGTGGCTGGCGGCTCTCGCTCTTTCCCTCAATCAGAGGGTCAGACGGAGGGAACCGGACGGGGTCACCGATAACAGGGACTATTTTTTTTTTTTTTTTTTTTTTTTATTGAAACAGAAAAGAAATTTATTTGTGACAGTTACAGAAAGTACAAAAGGATAAAGAAAAACTTAGCAACAAAACAACGCAATCAAAAGGTATAACACAACAGCTTTCAGGAGGGAGAGGTGTTCAGGTTAGCCCAGGCCCAGAGCGGGGGGGCTTCCTCGACACTCGTGGTCTTCCACCCTCCTGAGTTACCTGGTGGCCTAGAGCGGGGGGGCTTCCTCGACACTCGTGGTCTTCCACCCTCTCGAGTTACCTAGTGCCACGCCCAGGGTCACCGACCCTCCCTCTCCTGAGAGTGCCCGACAAGATGGGCACGGCTGCGGGGTGGGTGGTTGGGAGGGAGGGGGGTACACCCATGTATTATAGGACCCCTCCTAGAAGACAGTAATGATGGTATTCACAGCAACTAACGGCTGTGGCTGGCGGCTCTCGCTCTTTCCCTCAATCAGAGGGTCAGACGGAGGGAACCGGACGGGGTCACCGATAACAGGGACTATTTTTTTTTATTGAAACAGAAAAGAAATTTATTTGTAACAATTACAGAGAGTACAAAAGGATAAAGAAAAACTTAGCAACAAAACAACGCAATCAGAAGGTATAACACAACAGCTTTCAGGAGGGAGAGGTGTTCAGGTTAGCCCAGGCCCAGAGCGGGGGGGCTTCCTCGACACTCGTGGTCTTCCACCCTCCTGAGTTACCTGGTGGCCTAGAGCGGGGGGGCGTCCTCGACACTCGTGGTCTCCCACCCTCTCGAGTTACCTAGTGCCACGCCCAGGGTCACCGACCCTCCCTCTCCTGAGAGTGCCCGACAAGATGGGCACGGCTGCGGGGTGGGTGGTTGGGAGGGAGGGGGGTACACCCATGTATTATAGGACCCCTCCTAGAAGACAGTAATGATGGTATTCACAGCAACTAACGGCTGTGACTGGCGGCTCTCGCTCTTTCCCTCAATCAGAGGGTCAGACGGAGGGAACCGGACGGGGTCACCGATAACAGGGACTATTTTTTTTTTTTTTTTATTGAAACAGAAAAGAAATTTATTTGTGACAGTTACAGAAAGTACAAAAGGATAAAGAAAAACTTAGCAACAAAACAACGCAATCAAAAGGTATAACACAACAGCTTTCAGGAGGGAGAGGTGTTCAGGTTAGCCCAGGCCCAGAGCGGGGGGGCTTCCTCGACACTCGTGGTCTTCCACCCTCCTGAGTTACCTGGTGGCCTAGAGCGGGGGGGCTTCCTCGACACTCGTGGTCTTCCACCCTCTCGAGTTACCTAGTGCCACGCCCAGGGTCACCGACCCTCCCTCTCCTGAGAGTGCCCGACAAGATGGGCACGGCTGCGGGGTGGGTGGTTGGGAGGGAGGGGGGTACACCCATGTATTATAGGACCCCTCCTAGAAGACAGTAATGATGGTATTCACAGCAACTAACGGCTGTGACTGGCGGCTCTCGCTCTTTCCCTCAATCAGAGGGTCAGACGGAGGGAACCGGACGGGGTCACCGATAACAGGGACTATTCCAGAACACTCAGGAACTTTCTAGAACTAATTAAGGCAGGCAAGCTAATTAGGACACCTGGTGCCAAATGGGAAGCTGCTAGAATTAATTAAGGCTCATCAGGACACCTGTTTTAAAAAGACTGTCACTCCAGTTAGTGAGGTGTGCGTGTAAGGAGCTAGGAGTGAGAGGATGTGCTGTTGGAGGACTGAGGAGTACAAGTGTTAACAGGTATCAGGAGGAAGGTCCTGTGGTGAGGACAACGAAGGTGTTGGGAGGAGGCTAAGAGGAAGTAGCCCAGGGAATTGTAGCTGTCATGCAATGGTTCCAGAAGGCATTCTAAACAGCTGCAGTCCACAGGGCCCTGGACTGGAACCCATGGTTGAGGGCGGGCCCAGGTCCCCCCCAAAACCTCCCAACTCCTGACCCAACACAGGAGCTTCCACCAGAGGTGAAGGTCTCTGAGCTGGTCCCTGACCCACATGGTGGATCAGCAGAAACTGCGGGGATTGTTCCTACTCTTTTTTCCCCATGCTGGCCAGTGATGAGGTTATCTGAGTGAACAGCAGATTTGAGCCATGAAAGTGGCCAAACTGAGGGCTGCCATGAATCTCTGAGGCGAGCAAAATCCACCAATAAGCACAGGACCCACCAAAGTAGAGGAGGAACTTTGTCACAGTAGAGAATGAGAATGTTTTCTCTAGGGCCCCTGATTCATTTGTTTGAAGAAGTTGCAAAGTGTGTGGCAAATGAGGCAGGAATCTGCAGGCAGAGAAAGAACAGTCTCATGGTTAAAGCAGTTAAGTGCGTCCCTGGAGATCTGTCAGTGCTTAGGCAAGTCACTTCAACCAAAATTTGCCCAGGTAGCCTCTAGCTGAGTCAGTTCCTCATTTTCTGGATGCCCAACGTGAGCAACCTGGAACAAAATTTGCAAAAGTGTTGAGCACAATTGCACCAACTGCAATTGTAGTGCATTGAAGCTCAGCTTTGTCCATATAAAGTTCTAGAAAAGTGCAAAGTACTCTGAAAAATGAGGCATCCAAACTTAGTGGTGAGCAATGCCGATGAGGAAATTAATAATTTTGTATTCAGTGCAGGGTTTGGATGGTGTGGGTTAAATAAGGCCTGGGGCCCCACATTAAATGAGGAGGAGAATGGGGAATGGGACAGCTGTCCTGTGGAGAAAAAAAACCGTATCACAATGCATACACATGTTATACTTAGAAAACGAAAACGAGCAGGATCTTATTCAGGGGATAAGGCAATATGCCGCATTTATTGTGAATACAGAAAGAATCAGAGTAAGCAATCAGTTATATCTATAACATTCCATTCACTCACACATTCATACACACACACACAAGTTCTGCAAGGTTGTTATTATAATTACCAGCCTAGGAATTGCTCGTGCCATGTCACTGGCCAGGTGGCCTAGACAGGAGGATGGAGCTGGGCCTTGTCAGATGCGCATCCGATGCTCCTGGAAGTTGGTTGCAGATCCAGACCCAGAGTCTTCAGTCTTTAGGGTCTGTCTTCATAGGGATCCATCCTCATCCTCAAAAGATCTTCTACACTTTCCACAGTATGCATCTGATGAAGTGAGCTGTAGTTCACGAAAGCTTATGCTCAAATAAATTGGTTAGTCTCTAAGGTGCCACAAGTACTCCTTTTCTTTTTGCGAATACAGACTAACATGGCTGTTACTCTGAAACCTGTCATTATTTAAGTTGAGCATCAGTGTGGACACAAGAACAAATGGATATAAACCGGCATTCAACATGTTTAAGCTTGAAATTAGATTAAAGTTTCTAACCATCAGAGGAGTAAAGTTCTGGAACAGCCTTTCAAGGGGAGCAGTATGGGCAAAAACCTAACTGGCTTCAAGACTCATCTTGATAAATTTATGGAGGGGATGGTGTGACGAGTCTGCCTACAATGGCATGTAGCCAATCTGCCACTGCTAGCAGCAAATATTTACAATGACTGATGATGAAACACTAGATGGGGTGGGCTCTGAGTTACTACAGAGAACTCTTTCAGAGGTGTTTGGCTGGTGAGTCTTGCCCACATGCTCAGGGTCTAACTAATTGACATATTTGGGGTTGGGAAAAAATGTTCCCCAGGTCAGATTGGCAGAGACCCTGGAGTTTTTTTGCCTTCCTCTACAGCATGGGGCATGGATCACTTGCAGGTTTAAACTAGTGTAAATGGTAGATTCTCTGTAACTTGAAGTCCTTAAATCATGATTTGAGGACTTCAATACCTCAGTCAGAGATTAGGGGTCTATTACAGGAGTGAGTGGGTGAGGTTCTGTGGTCTGCAATGTGCAGGAGGTCAGATGATCATGATAGGTCTCTTCTGAGTTTAAGGTCTATGAGTCTGAGATACCCACCCTGTTAGAACAATATTGCTGGAATCCTTGGCCAATGGTTTTCAACTTGGAAGCCTAAATTTAGTCTAGATTTTCAGAAATGCTGAGCCACCCACAAATCGCAGTGAAATTCCCAATGGGAGGTACAGGAGCACAGCACCTTTGAAAGTCAGCTTGTTTTTATTGAAGTGAATAGGTGTGGATTTAGTTGCCTAACTTTAGGCACCATAGTTAGATCATTTGAGCCATAGTTCAGCAAAAGCATTTAAGCACCTGCTTAAGTCTATCCCAGTCAGCAAAGCATATAACCACATGCTTAACATTAATGTGCTTAACTCCCATTGATAACTTAAGCATGTGCTTAAATGTGTTGTTGTGGGCCCTAAATCCATACTTAGCACCTAAAAGAGTGGCTTGATGTTCACAGGTGCAGAGTACCCACAGTTCCCATTGAACACTAGCTGAATACCCTAATTTATGCTTTGGTTTCCTTCATAAACTCTCCTTGGAAAAAGCCTAAAACTTTCTTTCAAATTCTCTTACAACTTTCATTTTGATTAAGATGAAAGCTGATTTATTTTAATTTATTAATTTTTTGTAGAGGAACATTCTCTTCTAATTAATATTTCAGTTGTTAGCCTTGTTGATGAAGTGGCCTCTGGGCAGTGCTCCACATAGCTCCTCACCCAGTTTCCCCTCTTGGATCTCCAAATAAACTCCACAGAGAGTTTTTCCAATCCAATGATAACAGCCCTCCTGAGGGTCTGATTTATTCAGAACTAAACACTAAAGTCTTTCTTCCAGCCGGGTACAGCCCAAACTGCCCTGGATGGGTCAGAGTCCTTCCTTCCTGCCTTACCAGGCTATTCGCTGCCTTTCCTGGGTGGAGCAATTCCCCTGGTCTCAGGGTCTTCCCTGCAGGAGCCTCTCTCACTCTGCAGTCTCACTACAGTCTCCTGAGCTGCCTCCTTACTGCAGCCACCTGCTCTTTATAAGAAATTTCCCGATTCCCCTCAGGTGGGGCTCGTTCTGTAGTCAGGGTTGGCTTGGCCCCATGCTCTGCAGCCCAAGGACAAGCCACTGTATTACAACCTCGTTTCGTTCATTCACAGCTATAAAATATAATTAGCCATTTTTCATAAAAATAAAAGGCAGTTTCATTGTGGGTTTATACACCATGCCCGTTGGCTGTCTGCTTAATAGACAGCTACAGGTATATTGCATCCCTAAATTGTGCTTATTATTTTATATATTTCTAACTGAAATATTCATATAGTACGTCTGAACAATTCTAGAAGGCATCCATTATAGATACAGGTTCTGGTTTACGTTCAGTGCATATGCTTGGTTTATTGCCTACAGTGGGCTTTAGAGTATACACAGGATCTCTTTATCTGTGTCTACCGTTCTCATTGCTCCTTTGCGCTAGCAAATTTTCCTGCAGCACTTGATGTGTCAAATTACCCTGATTGATTGTAGCTGTAGATTTTTTGTAAAGAGAGGGACTTACCATCCAAACCACACATTAGGAAAAGTTAAACTTTTGCAATACTCCAACTAGTGCTTAGATGGAGGCCTTGACATTATAGGAACATAGGCATTGCCATACTGCATCAGACAAATAGTCCAGTTAGGCTAGGATCCTGTCTCTAGAAGCGACCAGAGGAAAACACGCTGCAGCTGGCAGCTAAGGGAAAGGCTATCCCCAGAGAGAGTTCCTTCCTAACAGTCAATAGCAAGATGTTGGCTTATACCTCAAAGCTTGAGGCTTTATCTGTTCCAAAGCAAATCTGGCCACCTTACTGCTCACTTGTCTAGATTGCTAATGAATATTTATAGCAATAGGTTAATAACATTAAGTGGAATGTACAAGGGTTGATTGTGAAAACTGCTCATGTCCCATAATAAAGGATGGTGCCGAATGCCACCCAGGACATGGCTGTGCCTTCTCCCTATTTTTTCTGTCTCCCTTTGGGGTGCTAAAGAAGAGCAGGGAGAGCACAACCTTTCATCTCCCTTGAGTGTAAGAACTGGAATTCTGCCCAGCTTTTATGTGAGTCACGCAAGGAAGAGAGGCTCCTTGCTTGCACACCCTCATAAGGAGCAGGAACAATCTGGCCTTCAGTTAACGCTTCTCCTTTCTGCAGTGTTATTTGCTTGGTGAGTCATAGGGTTTAAGGCCAGAAGGGACTGCCAGATAGTGTGACCAAATAGCAAGTGTAAAAACTCGGGGCGGGGGCGGGGATAAAAAGCCCCCAAAATCAGAACTGTCCCTACTGCCAGATCATCTGGCCCAACGTTTCTCAATGCAGCCACCAGGGGCTTTTTGCGTGGCCACAACAGCCTCCTGGGCAGTGATGGGGGGCAGAAAAGCATCAGCCCCTCTCCCTCCCTCTTTGTTGCTCCTGGATGCGCTGCCCTGTACTGTACACAATGCTGCAGGAGCAAGGCGAGTTCTTGACCCATCTTGGGGGGAGGGGGGTTGAGCGGCAGGCTCCAGTGGCGGGACTTGAGGAACCTGGCCATGCGGCCCTGGCCTCCAGCTGCGGGGCTCCAGCCCCTGGTTCCAGCTGCGTGACAGAAGGTGCTGGCTCCCAGCTCTAGTCCCAGGCTCCAGCCAGACAGTGGCAGGCACTGGCCACAGGTGCTGACCCCCAACCCAGCCGCACGGCCATGGGCTCCAAGCACGAGGCTTTGGGCGCCAACCCCTGGCTCTGGCTGCAAGGCAGCAGGTGCTGACCCCTGGCTGAGGAGCTTCAGTTCCGGCCAGGTAGTGGTGGGTGCTGGCCCCAGTCTCCAGCCATGCGGCCCTAGCCCCTGCTGCAGCAGCAGGCGCCGACCCACAGCTCTGTTCCCAGACTCTGGCCATGTGGTGCCGACCCCTGGCCTTGGCCGCACAGCAGCGAGCGCTGGTTCCAGCCATGCAGCGGCGGGCGCTGACTCCTGGCTCCAGCCACGCACTCCTGGGCTCCGGCACCCAGCTCTGGGCTCTGGCCGTGCGGCGGCAGGCACTAGCCCTGTATCCATTCCCCCCTCCCAGGACCCTGCTGCCTTTCTGGCCTCACATCCATCCCGCACATTGCCCTGCCTCCCCCAAACCCCGCATCCATCCCACCATTGCCTCTGGCCCCTGCTGCCTCCCCCTTCACCCCCCCTTACCCCATCCGGGGCTTAATGGATCCTGGGACTTGCATGTTTGTTAATATCACTTTTCTCAGCAAGTATCACTTTTCACAGCAGCCTTACTAGCTATCTGTGAAAAGTGATACTTGTATGTTTGTTCATATCACTTATCATAGTTCATATCACTTTTCATAGCCTCCCAGGTATCTAGTAAGTGTGATGTGATATTAACAAATATACAAATATCATTTTTCACAGGAAGCCCCAGGACCCACTAAGCCCTGGATGGGGGGCTCGAAGGTGAAGGCAGCATTAGTTTTGTTACTGGGTCTGCCAAAAACCCCTACAAATATACATTACAAGGATTTGGATGTGAATCTGTGCATATTTTAATTGTTTTTTCTAAAATTAATTAAGTATTTTAGGAAAAAATTGTCAGTGTGGCCACCAGTGAGAGCTGGTGGTCGCACTCTGGGGCCACCAAAAAAATTGTGAGAACCCCTGATCTAGCCTGACCTCCTGTATATCACAGGCAACCAACACCACCCAGCACCAGCACACTAATCCCAACAACCAGAATTAGACTCAAACATTACAGTCCATTATAGTACATTAAACTATTGTGTGTCACGAGCAGAAAACAGGAGTGATCGCGGTGCACCCATCCCTAAGGATCTGCAATGTCAGGAAATTGATTTGAGATGTACCCAGACATAGGTGCTGGAACTAGGAGTGCTGGGCGTGATGCCGCACCCCCTGGCATGAATTGGTTTCCATTGTATACAGGGTTTACAGTTCGGTTCTCAGTTTGGTCTCAACACCCTCACTATACAAATTGTTACAGTGCCCCAGTACCCAGATAGATCCAGCAAGTACCCTGCACCCTGTGCTGGAGAGGAAGGCGACCCTCCAACCCCCACAAGGTCCCTTCAAATCTGGCCTGGGGGAATATTCGTTCCCACCTCCAAACATGGTGGGGAGAAATCTTAACAACTGACTAGGAAAGAAAATTCCTGGGTGCTGTAGTTATGTGTTTGATATTAGTTTGTGATACTCTGCAGTAGTTACAGGGGAGCAGATTGCTTCAAGGAGCCCAGTGAATTTGAAACCGACCAATTTCACTTTCACCACAAAAGCAGCTCAGCAGTTCTGAGGGGCTTGTTTTGCAATGGATTTGTGTTGCAAGCATCCATCCCCCCATGTCTGATTATTAAATCAGTCTGAAGATTGACGTAGGTTGCTCAAGCTTCGAAGTCTTTGGAGGTCCCCATTTCATTAGCAATGAGTGATTTGGCAGGCAGGAAGAGTTATAGGAAAAAGGGTGAATTGCCCAGTACAGTCCCAACCCTCCTCCACATGCCTTCCCTGCTCTCTCTCACACGCTCAAACAAGAGCTGCACATAGGATCTGACTTGACTGAGTCCATCTTGCAGTTCAGTCTCTCTGTTGGGACCAATGCTGACTTTGTTTCATATATTATGTATTTTATGTGCACTGATAGAAAGGGCCAAATCTCACAAGATTTTAAGGGGAGAAAATGGCCCAGCAGAGAGGGACTGGAGTTCTGTTCAGCCTACGTTTGGCAAGCTGGTCAACTGACTGGTGAAATAATGTCAGTTAACCACTTATTATTTGATCATGGTCAAGTATTAGCAAATATTCTAGCAAGAATGCCCGGACATTTTTGGTTGCATCATGATGCCATCTGTTAGCAAGCCTATTTAAATATCTTGATCGCTCATTTTATTACATGCTTATACCACCTGTTGGGGAAAAGGTGAACTCTTTGCCAACCAAGCTCTTGATTGGCTGGAATCTTTTGGAACAAACATTGTGTGAACGTATATCTTTAGATATATACCAGGCTATCAATGTACATGGTGGTTTACAAAGTACATTAAACAAATTGAAAGCTTACAATCTAAAATGACTAGACAAAAGAAATTAACTCAGAAAGCAGGGAGAAGAGGATTCACAGTTATTAAACTTCCTACCCTCAACACAAAGAGAAAAGATGCAGTTCTTAAGCCTCACAGTTTCACAGTTATTAACCCCACCTCCCTCACCCTCAACAAAGAAAACAACCTCCGTTAAATGCCCATGGAAATAAGCCGCCACTCTTTCATCTCTGAAGGTGAAGTTAATTCCTTTATCTTCTAATAAGCATTTTGCTACTCTGTCTGCTTCAGCATCAAAAACTCCTACTCCTGGAAAACCTTCAGATGTTCAGCAAATTGGTGTTAAGAGGTTTTTAGACAGAACGCCTCATGACCTGAATAATAAACTTGAGGGTATGTTTGCTAGCAGTATTTATGCCAGCAGTATACCAGTTCATATAGATGAAAACTTTTATGTTAGAACTTTTTCATAAATTGCATCCAATTTGCAAAATACAAAGTAAATTAATGCTTTAAAATATTTTACCATTTTTGACATCATTTGGCCAATGTTTGCACAGTCAATTGACCAATTGACCAGCTGAGCCCCATATAACAAGTACAAGTGCAGGGGCTATGAACTCTTTTTTCCAGAGTGGAATTCCAGTGAGAACTTTCAGTGGCTTTCAGCAGTCACATAACCCCATAAACAGGGTAGGAGGAAAAGCTAGTGGAGACTGCTGGAAATGGTGCTATATCCAATCTGGACCTGCTGGAGAATTAGCGAGTCATGAGCAGTTAATTCCCTCCAGTGAAGCAGTGGTAGAACTTGGGTGGTCTGTTGGAAGGCTTCCTGCTTCAACATAATATCAGGATGCTCAAAAGGGGGCTATTAGAATCCAGCAGAGCACCACGAGAGCTGCAGAGTGTTCACCAAAAGTAGGAGTTATGCACATCCTTGGGAAATTTGGCAATTATGCGTCATCTGTGAATTGTGTTGCCTTTGTTACCCCAGACCTGTGAAGAAACTGATAGGAATGGTGCAACAAATTAAAGCTGGGAAATGAAAACATGGTGCTATCCTGTTGTTTAATGAGTTGTTTATTCTGTGCTTGTCAAAATGAGTCCAAAGTGCCTTCATCTCATGTGTGTTGTCAGTCATTATGAAGGGTGCTTGTGCAATTCCAAAAGCGATTAGTCCTAGTCATTAGAGTGAATTCAAGGTACAGCCCAGTCATCCAATTTTTCCTTTTAATATTTAAATGTTTAAATAAAATGGTGCTTTTGGATTTTGAGTCTCTGTTTGAGGGTACACTATTTCAATCAACTATTCAGCTATGTAAAGAGACTGAACATGGGAGGCCAGATCGTCAGCCGGTATAAATTGGCATAGCTTCCTTGACTTCCATGGAGCTACAGCAGTTTACATCGGCTGAGCACCTGGCCTCAGTGTCTTTTCAAATTCCTTTTAATTAACTCTTTTCATACAGTAAAGCATGTAGCTCTGCTGAACTTGACTTCACTTTAAAATATTGTAAGCGCTGGTAAAAATTCTGTTAGATTTTCAGCTGCAAAGACTCTGCAGCATCTGGTGGTAGCAATTACCTTTGACATTACCTGATTTAGTGATTGAAGGGGCATAGAAAACAAAGGAAAGGCATTTTCTCCTTGTTTCAATGGAATAAAAGCATCCAAAAGCAACTAACTAAATCCTTTCTCAGTTTCCCAGGCTTGACATGGTACTAAAATTAAATGCCATGCCTCTTGCTATCAGTTTATTTAACATAGCTGGAAATCATGCTCAGGATAAGGCAGTGCAAAATAACAATAACAAAAACAGTTTGAGGAAAGATGGCTTTTATATCTCTTACATTTTTTAAAAGGAAAATGAAACCGTCTCAATGACTTTTCTGTGGAAGAGTGCACTTGGGCCACTGGCTATTTTCCCCTCTTTTCTTGGTAAAAAAAACATTCATTTCAATGGCTGGAGTTAAACCCCAGTCTTTAAAGACAGGTCCTCATC
The DNA here is from genome assembly GCF_965140235.1 of Caretta caretta. Classification (NCBI taxonomy): domain Eukaryota; kingdom Metazoa; phylum Chordata; order Testudines; family Cheloniidae; genus Caretta; species Caretta caretta. The sequence continues at coordinate 192,710,584 of NC_134208.1, read as the reverse complement.
CTTTAAGTTGCATGGTATATATGATTATTATGGGTATTACTGTAGCATCAGAAGCCTGAGCAGGTATTAGAAACTGGGCTCCATACTAACACATAGTGAGAGTCAGCCCCTCCATGACGAGCTTACAGTCCAAAGAGACACAATAGACAAAGGCAGGAAAGGAAATATTATTATCCACATTTTACAGCAACAGACTGAGGCCCAGAGAAATTTAAGGGTAAAATGTATAGAAGTGCCTAAGTGGCTTAGATGCCTAAGTCCAATTTTTAAATGCAACTAAGGGCCAGATTGTCAAAGGAATTTAGGCACCTAAAGATGAAGATAAGCAGTGAATGAGTTTTTGTATAGCACCTAATCAAATTAGGCATCTAACTCACTTATGTGCTTCGTGAGGTTTTCAAAAGAGTCTATCTGTCTAAATGTCTTTGAAAATCTTATCCTTAGGCACCGAAGTCCTTTTGACTTTCCAATTGACATGGGCTCTTAAGGGCCAGATGCAGGTATTGAAAGATGCAGATAGGAACTTAGTGGAATTTTCAAAAGTACCTAGATGCCTAAGTCACTGATTTCCCACTAGGCATCTATTGGGTAGGCATCTGTCAGCATCTTTCGGCATCTAAATACCCTTAACAATCTAGTCCAAAAGTACCTAACTCCCATTGATTTTGGGAGTTAGACACCTAGGCCTAGATTTGCAAAAGGATTTAGGTGCCCAAGTTTTAGGCTCCATTGTGTTTCACAAAACTCTTGCTGAGCCCGGTACGTGCCTAAACTCACTTGGTGCCTAAATTTTTGCAAAGTTCCCTAGGTTCCTGCCTCTGCCCTTCCAACCTAAGGGTTTATGTCTCTGGGCAAACTGGAAAATGCTGTCCCCTCACACAACATTTTGATGGCCTGTTTGGTGGTGCGAACTCTGTTGCAAAGACATGAGGGCAAAGAAAGCACTCATTTAAGACTGTAATTATGGTTAATTAAACAGGGCTGGGGTGCTAGGGAAGGGGGAGCCAGTAGCCTTCATCTCCTATCCAATGGCTAGCCTTACTTGCAGTCTATACACATCCTGGGTCACGGACTACGCCCTGCTAATTCCCCTGGGATATAAACCACCCCTAAAGAGGTAGGGCAGGAGCAGGGCTGTCTCAGTACTAGCAAAGTGTTCAGCCATGGAGTGCCCAGAATGTGCAGAGAAAACAACATCCATAGAAGGACACTCCTGTTTGTCTATTCTAAGAACAAATGGACAGCCTGTTAGAACTTCTTTGGTGTATAACTACACCACAGTCCTGCCTGTTGTCAGAATGCAAGAAGGGCTGTGTTGTTTTGCAGCCACAATGCCTGATGTCACAGCAGATGCAGAAAGAATCTGTTTAGCTCTCATTCCTATGACATACTGTGGTGGGGCAGCTTCCCCATATAGGTATATGCAGGGTTAAAGCAGTCCTCAGGGAGGCTGTGCAAAACCCAACCAATGGGAGGAGGGTGTGTAGAGAGCCAATCAGGAGAAGGTTTGTTGGAGAAGCCAATCAAGGCTAGGGAGGGCCGTATAAGAAGGGCTACTCAATAGAACAGGGGCTGTCTCCCTGGAATACAAAGGAGCAGGACTGGCCGTCTTAAAGGAGTACCATATATAAAGTAGTGCTAGGCAGGGTTAGGGGACCAATAGTGAGCTCTAGCCTGAGGACTGCCAGACTGAGGCCCCTGATACAAAGGGCTGGAAAGGTGCTAGGGCTATGGGGAAGTTGCCCAGGAAAATAGGCAGTGGGAGTTGGAGGAGTGGCAGCATGGGGCTGCTGGCTATAGGGTCCCTGGGTTGGGGCCTGGAGTAGCGGGCGGGCCCAGACCCCCCCCATCCTCCCACTTGCCATGGGGTGGTGGCCAGTACTCAGACTGCAGTTCACCCCTTGATGTGAGGGGCTAGACCAAAGGCTACAGTAGGCCACAGCGGCAAGTGAATGGACTAGAAACAGCCAGTTCCCCCGGAAGGAGGGAGAAAGTGGAGTGGGGCTGTGCCCAGAAGAGGATGCCAGGGAGTGACATGCATCTTAGAAGTGGAGAGGAAGTGACGGTGGTGAGACACCACTAGAGGAAGGTGCACTGGCAACCAAGAGCTAATTCCCAGCACAGCCAGCAGGAGGTGCTGAGGTGGTGAGTCCTGCCCTGTCACACACCAGTTTCAGCTGGACCCAACACCAGGTTGAGGAGAAACTCGGCTGTGCTTATGGGTTTCTGCATAAAGTTAAAATGCGGAATATTGTGATGCCTGTATGACAGAAATTTCGGCGCTTACCATTTGCAGTCAGGGAAGCTTTTTCAGAGGAACTTAGAAAAATTGTTCAAAAGGACATTATTGAAGAGATTAACTCCTCAGAATGGGTTTCACCTACAGTAGTGACGCAGAAGAAGGGTGGAGGCATTTGCCTTTGTGTGGACTTAAGGGAGCCAAATAAAGCTATTGTGATTGACAGCCATCCTCTTCCTCACAGAGAAGAAGTATTTGCAGAACTCTGTGGAGCAAAGATGTTTTCTACTCTTGATTTGCAGAGCACATACCACCAGGTTATGTTGCATGAAGATAGCAGAGGCCTTACAGCATTTATTACACCTGAGGGACTATTCCGTTTTAAACATGTTCCATATGGTCTCACATCAGCCCCAAGTACCTTCCAAAAAATGATGTAATTGATTTTGAAGAATCAACATGGCGTTCAGTGCTGTCTGGATGTTATTATCGTGTTTGGAAATACTTCTGAGGAGCATGACAATAACCTGCAGTCTGTACTAAACTGCATCAGCAAAGCAGGCCTCTAGCTCAACAGGTCCAAATGCAAATTTAGACAAACTGAACTCTCCTTTCTGGGGCATACAATTTCACAGGCTGGACTAAAATCTGATCCAGCTCATATCCTGGCACTTTCAAATGCTCCTCTTCCAACAGATTTGCAAACCTTCCGTTCCTTCTTGGGTCTTACCTCCTGGTATGCAAAATTCATTCCCAATTATGCTTCTGTCATTGAACCGTTACGAGAATTACGACAGAGAAGTTCAACCTTAGTGTGGACAACTGATGCACAAGCTAGTTTCGAAATGGTGAAAGACTTGATTGTACATAGTCCAATACTTGCACTATTCACTCCTGCATTGCCCACAATTGTAACTGCTGAGGCTTCGAATTATGGACTTGGGGCTGTCCTCACACAACTGCATGAGGACAACACAGAGAGGACTGTTGCATTTGCTTCAAGGACACTGAGTCATGCTGAGAGAAAATATTTCTACAGACGAAAAAGAAGCACTTGCTTGTGTCGGGGCTACTGAAAAATGGAGAACTTACCTGTGGGGCTGCGCGTTCAAGTTGTGCACAGACCACAGCCCTTTGATGACGTTGCTCACCACGAAAGGACTGGGAAGAGCAGGATATCGTATTGCTAGATGGTCTGCAAGACTACTCTCTTTCAATTATGAACTGGAATATAAGCCTGGAAACCAAAATGTGGTAGCTGATTGCCTTTCTCGCCTGCCTTTGCTTTCACCAGATGGTCCACTGGAGGATGAGGACGTAGTAGTTGCAGTTATTACAAGCACTCTCACTGCAGTTACAAAAGAACAACTTCAAGCTGCTTGTTCAGCGTGTCCAATTCAACAAAAACTACGGGAATTTCTGACAAAGAGATGGCCCAGTAACCCTAAAAACCTTGACCCAGTTTTGCTGCCTTATTTTAGAGTTCGGGATGAACTCTCCTTGCTCGATGGCTGTGTGCTACAAGGTACACACCGGCTACTTGTGCCAGAAGAATTACAGTCAAAACTCATACACCTGGCACACGATACTCATCAAGGAATTGTCAGAACCAAACGACTATGGGATCTGTATTGGTGGCCAGGGATGGACTCTCAAACTGAAGCACTCATAAAATCTTGTGTCACTTGCCAAGTACATAAGACAGCAGTGACATGTACCCCTCCATTACAGCCTGTTCCTCTTCCTGAATCTGCATGGGAAAAAGTGGCGATTGACATTGTAGGACCCTTTGATACTGCTCCAGTTGACTGTGGTTATGCCATCACCTTAATAGACTCTTTCAGTAAATGGCCTGAGGTAGCGTTTACATTTCAAATCTCTTCTGCTACAGTAATTAAGTTCCTCTCTTCAGTTTTTAGCAGGGAAGGTAACCCCAAGAACTGGTTTCAGATAATGGTTGTCAATTTACTTCCCTGGAGTTTTAAACTTTTCTAGCAGAGAGGAACATTTTACACAGAAGGTCATCCCTATACTACCCTCAAGCCAATGGGGAAATCGAATGGTTTAACCGAAGTTTGAAAGAGTTTGCAAATGGCTAAACTGGAAGGGTGATTGTGGATAACCTTCACTACTGATTTCTTGCAAGTATACCGGGCTACATGACATGCCCATGCCACAACGCAAAGATCACCCCTAGAGTTACTGCATAGGAAACAGATGAATACTAAACTGAACATTGGGGCTTTCATGAGAGCTCCAGAGGACATTTTTCTCTTTCTACATGAATGCAACAGTACATGCAATTTTTGAAATAGAAGTCACTTAAGCAGTCTGATTTGCCCTTACAGCAATGGGTGAATAAGACCCATGTGAAAGTGGTTTAAGAATCCAAACCAAAGAAAAGGAGGAACAGGTAGAGGAAAATAATTCATTGCAATAAAGCAGGATTTTGTAATAGATCAAGTGGTTAAAAAATTAGGAATGGCATACCTGTTTGGTTAGCATAAGAGCTGACCTGAATCTCAGGCCAAAACTGGAATCAAATTGAACTTTTTGGGTCTGAAAAAGTTCAGGTTTTATTTTTCCCTATTCTTTTTCATTTTTGCTCTCTTTTCTACCACCTGGTTCTGGCCAACCATGACAGTGGAAATGCTGGAAAATCTAACTAGAGCTTGATCTCCTGAGTATCACAGTCTAATTTTACAGACTCAAAATTTTTGGATACCATGGACAAATATCTGAGCCTACCTGAACATGTTTATTTGCAGTAGATTATTTAGCCACTAGGTGTTTCTGTGCTATATAGAGTTCCAGACAGAGCTGAGGTCCTGGTAAACAACAAAGAGCAAGCTGGAACTCAACTGCTGTGGAAGCCTGTTTGCCTGTAGATGTAATTTTCAGTGTTTGTTTTTTTTTTTTTTAAAGCCTCCTGTTAAAGACTGTGAGGTAAGAAAAATTCAGGGTCCCATTCATCTTGTCAGCACAACAGGCCCTGGATTTTGACAGTCACATTTGAATTTCAGAGATGCTTTTTTTAGCTAAATAGAATATAATTCATTATATCAATTACTGTTTCTGATGGAATAGTCTTATCCCAGGGTGTTGAGATTTTCTGATCTAGCTCCCTGCACAGTTCCAGGAAATTAGTCTATTTTTACAGTGGTATAAAGAGTGACCAGAATTTGGCCTCGTATCCCTGACTCTTTCCTGACATCCCCAGTTTGATCCACCTGATTCATTATAATACAAAGAAATAGCTTCATCTGGCCTGTTTCTTCCTTGAAGAACTGCTTGCCTATGTGAAAGGATGTATTGGTTTGTTGTTCACCAGTGATCTAGGATTACAGAGAGGCATTTCTCTTCCACATATTTAATTAGAAATTGGCATTTGTGATGGTGGCAGACCTTGGGCTCTGCCATGAGCTGGCATCTGGTCAATTCCTTTGTGAATTAGTATAGATCAAAGTGATTGTTAAATGTGTGAGAGTGTATTTGGCGCATAAACTTCATGAAAACTAGTGGGATATTACTTGCATTGTTTTCACTTATTTGTAAAATTATTGAATGTTTAATTATTAATTAATTATTATTAATTATTAATGTAAAATTATTGAATGTTTACTATAGCATTATAATGCTATAGTAAACATTTACATTGTGTATATCCCTGTAACTAAATAATCCATCAAAGGGTTTTTTGATTATGTAAATGGTCTCTTTAAGTTCAATGGGTAAAGCTACCCACATGTTTAAATTGTGTGAGATCAGCCCACAGGGCTAGATATTGGAAATGCTTACATTATTGGATGTATTGCTGTTGCCTTTAACTGCAGCAGGATCAGGGGCTAACCCTTTTATAAAGTATCAGCTGACATAGACTGATACCATTAAGTTAATCAGTGTTCATTGAAATGTCATTATACAAAACAAGGAAACAATCAAAACAAACATCAGTTAAAGTAATTAAGATAATCTTTAAATCTCTGTGGGAGCAGATATGCACAGGCCATATTTTCCAAGGCATGTTATTTATGGTTGCTGTTATTCTCTGAGATTTCTGTGTACTGGACAAGCAAACTAAAAAAATTTCTTTGAAAAATTCCTAAAGACAAATGAAAATGTACATTTTAAACAACTTATTTAAAGTGGTTTAGGTGATCATCCCGGTCAAAATATTCTGCTGGGCCTATGGTATGCCTGCTATTTGTGCTGACCCTGAATACAATAATTATGCAAAAAGAAAAGCAGTACTTGTGGCACCTTAGAGACTAACCAATTTATTTGAGCATAAGCTTTCGTGAGCTACAGCTCACTTCATCGGATGCATACTGTGGAAAATACAGAAGCTGTTTGTTTTTATACACACAAATCATGAAAAAATGGGTGTTTATCACTACAAAAGGTTTTCTCTCTCCCCACCCCACTCTCCCGCTGGTAATAGCTTATGTAAAGTGATCACTCTCCTTACAGTGGGTATGATAATCAAGGTGGGCCATTTCCAGCACAAATCCAGGACATCTGAGGAAGGCGGGGAAGGGGGGGGGGGGGTAGGAAAACAAGGGGAAATAGGTTACCTTGCATAATGACTTAGCCACTCCCAGTATCTATTCAAGCCAAAATTAATTGTTATTAATTGCTATTACCAATGGGAGAGTGGGTTTGTTTTTGGGGGGGGGGGGAGAGAACCTAGATTTGTGCTGGAAATGGCCCACCTTGATTATCATACACATTGTAAGGAGAGTGATCACTTTACATAAGCTATTACCAGCGGGAGAGTGGGGTGGGGAGAGAGAAAACCTTTTGTAGTGATAAACACCCATTTTTTCATGATTTGTGTGTATAAAAACAAACAGCTTCTGTATTTTCCACAGTATGCATCCGATGAAGTGAGCTGTAGCTCACGAAAGCTTATGCTCAAATAAATTGGTTAGTCTCTAAGGTGCCACAAGTACTCCATTTCTTTTTGCGAATACAGACTAACAGGGCTGTTACTCTGAAACCTACAATAATTATGTCTGTTATAAAGAACAAGCCCAAGGAAATCATTGAAATGTGAACATCTGGGGTTTCTGAAAGCCAAAGCTCCAATGGGATTACTAGAAGCATCATAAACAAACCTGTAACACGAATCTAAACTGATTTTTTTTTTTTTTTTACTTTTATTTTAGATGAAGGGATGGGGGTTGGGGTGGAGGTGGAAGGAAATGGACTATCGACAGCGGTGACAGAGCAAGGAGAAAAAGGAAGGGCGCTTGCAGCAATGAAACACTGAAATGAGGAAGGGAGAATGAATAAAGGTGAAAAGTTGAAGCTCTCAAGCCAGAAATGTTAAACATGTACCATACTCATACAGAACTCTTACTGAAACCAAAGGCAGCTTTGCATGACTGAGACAAAAAGGTGTTGATCCTTATTTAAGTGACAGAGGAGTAAAGAGGAAACATGACTTCATCATTATCAACCTTGAGCACTCAAAAGGCAAGCATCAATCCCCCCAAAATCATGAGATTGATATAGAAACATTACATTAAAAAATTCTGGTTCTTTGCCTTCTGCACTTTAAGGGCTCAGTAGGGTCATGTTTTCAGGCTTTTTGCTACAAACATGATGGATAGCTCAGTGGTTTGAGCATTGGCCTGCTAAACTCAGGGTTGTGAGTTCAATCCTTGAGGGTGCCATTTGGGATCTGGGGCAAAAATTGGGTCCTGCTTTGAGCAGGGGGTTGGACTAGATGACCTCCTGTGGTCCCTTCCAGCATTGGGATTCTGTGATAGAAATTTACTTTTTTTTTTTTAAACAAAAGCTGAGGTTCTCATATATTCAATAATTCCAGGAGCTGGGCGTTAAAAAAAAAACACCAAATATCACTGACTTTATTTTTAGCTATTAGCCTAAACAACCACTAGCTCAGAACCAGCTCCAGCAGGGAATTAATTGACAAGTAAAAGCACTTTACAGCTCCCTAGGTTGGCTCCTAAGGACATTCCCCACAGCAGAGACATAGGGCTGGATTCTCAGCCTGTATAAATCAGCATAGTTCCATTAATGTCAGTGAAGCTACATCAATTTACATCAGTCTGGAATCTGACTCTGAATCTATTTTAAAAAGTCCATACCAACCCCCCCAAACAAACATTAAATCTAATTTCTGGAGTCCAGCTCAAGATATCTGTGCTGCGGACAAGATTTATTTCGATTCTTTATTTGGCTCCATCTAGGGCCCTGCCACGTGTTAGACCAGCACCCAGCACAATGGCCCTTAATTCTGATGGGAGCATCTGGATGTGTTACAGTAACACCAGAAACCTCTTATATCAGGGGTCCAGACAGTCAAATAGGCCCAGTTCCTTAAAGCTATTTAGGTGTTGCTCTGCTCAGCATTGCAAACAATAACCCTTACATGGCCTGCTGGCCAGTGGAATTTTCAGCCCCAAGTTAGGTGCCCAGGCTCTTCATACAACGCATATCACCTAAGATAGCCAGGAGTGAAATGCTAAGCGGGGAGGGGGAAGGTTTAAAGTGCCTCAGTGAGTGAGCTGGTGCAGTTGGCTGACATGCCAGATGCAGGCAACTCCTTCTGCTCAGGATCTGCGTTGTGAACCCTCTCGTAGAGTCAGATAACAGACCCAGGTCATTTGCCCTCAATCTCCCAAACCTCTAACTAAGCACTTAGGGAAGAAGAGGGAGACAAAACTCAGGCAGCCTCTCAAGGCAATTGATTACCAGGGTGGTACTGCAGTATTAAAGAATAAAATAATGTATTAACCCTCAAAGATAATGTATTTTATTTAACTGTGGCAAATATCTATAACCTTTGATTTAATGAGACCTACATATAACGCAGTGCAACTCACTGTGGATTGGAAATACTCTTCATTTTATTTAGTGGGTTCATATCATCACACATGAGAGAACACCCTGAAAAGAAATAGCTCTGAAATCAAGAGCAGGCTGCAGCGTTTTATGATGTGGCTCTCAGTCAAGACACAGGCAGGTCACTGTGTGGTTTATAAACTGAGGGACGCCTCTAGGTAGATGGCAGGTCATGGTTTAAAAACCAGCTTGCGGAATGCTTTTTGCATCACAAAGAGGAATTCCATCTGACATGAAACACTGCAAAATCTTGCTGTCAGTATTGATAAGAGAGGCAGGCATGTGGTATGCCTTAGCTTGGCAATTTCATGCCAGCAGTCCTGCCTGCTACTATCCTAGAAACCCGGCTCCTGCTACAATGGCTAGCCTGCATTGCTCCTGGCATGATCGCCCACCTAGACACAGACTGTGTACCCAGCCAATACTTACCGTTGGCTGGCAGTTATTCTCTATGCATGGGGGCAGAGAGAAGAAGCTTGTCATCCCTTTATAGCAGTGGTTCTCAGAGCTGGTCCACTGCTTGTTCAGGGAAAGCCCCTGGCAGGCCGGGCTGGTTTGTTTACCTGCCATGTCCGCAGGTTCGGCCGATCACGGTTCCCATTGGCCACAGTTCACCGCTCCAGGCCAATGGGGTCTGCGGGAAGTGGCTGTGGGCCAAGGGATGTGCTGGGTAAAAACATTAGGCAAAAATGTCAGTGTCCCAGATATTAACACAACCTCCATCTCCAAAGGGATTTGACTTTACAGTTCCCATTGCCACTATGTTGTTGTTACTATTTATTATGAACATTGCAATATCACTAGGTCTCCTAGATCAGGGGTGGGCAAACTTTTTGGCCCAAGGGCCACGTTGGGGTGGCAAAACTGTATGGAGGGCCAAGTAGGGAAGGCTGTGACTCCCCGAACAGCCTGGCCCCTCCCCCTATCCGCCCCGCCCCCTGACTGCCCCCCTCAGAACTCCCGACCCATCCAACCCCCCCGCTCCTTGTCCCCTGTTGACCACCCCATCCAACCCCCCTGTCCTCTGACTGCCCTGACCCCTATCCATGACCCCTAACAGGCTGCCCAGGACTCCCACACCTATCCAACCTACCCCCCATTCCCCATCCCCTGACCACCACCGCCAGAACCTCCGCCCCATCCAACTGCCCCCTGTCCCCTCACTGCCCCGACCCCTATCCACACCCCCAGCTCCTGACAGGACCCCCAGGACTCCCACACCTATCCAACCGCTCTCTGCTCCCTGTCCCCTGACTGCCCCCCGGGACCCTCTGGCTCCCTTACCATGCTGCTCAGAGCAGCATGTCTGGCAGCCACGCCACTTGGCCGGAACCAGACATGCTGCCACGCTGCCCTGCAGGAACTCGCAGCCCACCATCCAAAGCACTGCCCGCGTGGCTGCGGGGGAGGGGGAACAGCTGGGGAGGGGCCAGGGGCGAGCCTCCCTGGCCAGGAGCTCAAGGACTGGGCAGAACGGTTCGGCGGGCTGGATGTGACCCGCAGGCTGTAGTTTGCCTAGCTCTGTCCTAGATGCTAGACCAGGACACCGTTGTGCAAGGTGCTGTACAAACACAGAACAAAAGATGGTCCCTGCCCCAAAGAGCTTGCAATCTAAGCATAAGACAAGAGACAACAAGTGAATGTAGACTTTTTGATGGGGGAGTACAAGGAAACAATGAAAACAACTGGTCCACAGGTTAGGCAGTGGCCTCACCACTCCAGCTATCTAATCATTATCAGGTTAAGTGTAGGCATCATCGGAAAGGAGGGATGTAAAGGAGGATAGTGAGTGTTGCCGATGTTTATAGGAAGCTCCTGCCAAACATGAGGGGCAGTAGGGGAGAAAGCACAAAGGTGTTTGTTTGAAAATGCAACAAGGCATGCTGAAGGCATCCCTGGTAGAGTGGCGCCAGGAGTCAATGTCTCAATAGTGAACGCGAGATGATAGGTGGGATGGGTGTAAGCCATGAAAAGGAAGAAAAGTAGCTTATATTTCATGCGATGGAGAATGGGGAGCCAGTGGAGGGATGCAAAGAGAGGTGACATGGTCACTATGGCAGCATTCGAGTGCCCAGTGTCAGAGTGCTGGCTAGTAATTGCACCCCTCCACAGGTCATTGATGGAGGGGAGGCAGTGTTAGAGGGTGTGGGGATGAGGGTGTGCACAGGCCAGCCAAGATGAGAAGCACTCCTCATGGGCATGTGCAGTTTTCCAGAGTGCTAGCAGAGAGTGGCCACAATCGTAGTTACTTCCCAACAGTGTTGCTGTGTATTTTGACCCAACTCCAGGGCAGGGGGCTGGAAATTCTGCAGCAGCATCAGGTAAATTAAAAACTGAGGGATTTTAAAATTTGAATTTAAATGTGACACTGAATAATGCAATCAATACAGTATCCCTTGTCTTACTTGATGGGGACACTGTGCCAGCACAGACTTCCTCTGAACCTCAGTCACATGATTACATTTCACTGATTACTTAGTGTATGTGTAATAGATATTAGCATTCTGGGCAGAATGAAAGATTTGCTAATGTTAAAGATATTAATTGTTTTCTGTATCCATCAGACCGTTTTTCAGAACACGTCTGCATTTTCTTTGTAACTGAAGATGTTTCAGTTCTCTTTAAATGCCACTGGCCTTGAGTCTGTCATTTCTTTCTGCCCATTTCATCTTTTCCACTGTTGAAGATTCCTCTGGAGGTTTTTAGTTACTTGTACAGAAATAACCAAGATTATCTCTGTTCATGGTGGGGGGGGGGTTAAGAAGATAATCAAGACGGTCTGCTGAAATTTAACCGTTAGACCTATGTTTCCACAAACAGAATTCATAGATTAGAGTGAATTTAAATCTTTCAAAATGATTCTTTTTAACTCCTTATTATTCAGAAATAATTTCAAGATGACTCTATGGACTAATAACAAGGGTTAATTATACACTATAATGATCATTCAGTTACAGAGCCTGTAGAATACCAATTCCGAGGGCAGGTTTTTTTAACCTTTTGCTAGTACCTATTTGAAGCCTCATAAACCACCAGTACCTGAAAAATATTTATGATAAAATAAAAATGCACATAAATCTCATCCAGAAACCGGCAGGAACAACCTGCGGAGCTGATGAAAAAACTTATGGACCTCTTCACATACCCTTGTCTACTGTACCGCAGAATATTGCATGCCATATCTAGACACATAGTTCCCACACATCACTTGTTGAGTCTTCACACTGTCATGCAGGTTGTTATGGGCACAGTAAAATCAATGACACAACCATGGCTTCTTATACTGGTCCATATCCACCATGTCAAATTTGTAGCAACATGAAGATTCAGAGCAAGCTGCACAGTGGGGACAGAAGGATGGTGAAGAAATTTGGCAGCATGTGACCTCCAGAAGAAGAAAAGGGAGCGTCCATGTACCAACAATGCAGATACAGGTAAGCAACCATTTTCATGGTCTCTCCACAGGTACTAATGCGGAGAGTGGACTAGATGATGCATCTGAGGGAAGGAAGCAGAAGGAGACTCCGCCGATTGGAAGGCATGAGATGCATTGTCCTAGGGATTGGGTTCTACGACCACTGCTCCCAAAAGAAGGAGGCGGGTAGTGGTGGTCAGGGACTCCCTCCTCAGGGGGACTGAGTCATCTATCTGCTGCCCCGACCGGGAAAACCGAGAAGACAGCTGCTTGCCAGGAGCTAGGATTCACAATGTGATGGAGAGACTGCAGAGACTCATCAAGCCCTCGGATTGCTACTCCTTCCTGCTTCTCCGCGTGGGCACCAATGATACTGCCAAGAATGACCTTGAGCGGATCACAGCAGATTACAGTGGCTCTGGGAAGAAGGATAAAGGAGTTTGAGGCCCAAATGGTGTTCTCGTCCATCCTCCCTGTGGAAGGAAAAGGCCCGGGTAGAGACCGTTGAATCATGGAAGTCAACGAATGGCTATGCAGGTGGTGTCGGAGAGAAAGCTTTAGATTCTTTGACTATGGGATGGTGTTCCAAGAAGGAGGAGTGCTAGGCAGAGACGGGCTCCACTTAACGAAGAGAGGAAAGAGCATCAAGCAGGCTGGCTAATCAATTGAGGAGGGCTTTAAACTAGGTTCACCGGGGGAAGAAGACCAAAGCCCTAAGGTAAATGGGGAAGTAGGATACTGGGAGGAAGCATGAGCAGGAGAGTGCAAGAGGGGAGGGCTCCTGTCTCATACTGAGAAAGCAGGATGATCAGCAAGTTACCTTAACTGCCTATACACAAATGCAAGAAACCTGGGAAACAAGCAGGGAGAACTGGAAGTCCTGGCACAGTCAAGGAATTATGATGTGATTGGAATAACAAAGACTTGGTGGGATAACTCACATGACTGGAGTACTGTCATAGATGGATATAAACTGTTCAGGAAGGACAGGCAGGGCAGAAAAGGTGGGGGAGTTGTATTGTATGTAAGAGAGCAGTATGACTGCTCAGAGCTCCGGTATGAAACTGCAGAAAAACCTGAGAGTCTCTGGATTAAGTTGAGAAGTGTGAGCAACAAGGGTGATGTCATGGTGGGAGTCTTCTATAGACCACCAGACCAGGGGGATGAGATGGACAAGGCTTTCTTCTGGCAACTAACGGAAGTTACTAGATCACAGACCCTGGTTCTCATGGGAGACTTCAATCACCCTGATATCTGCTGGGAGAACAATAGAGCAGTGCACACACAATCCAAGAAGTTTTTGGAAAGTGTAGGGGACAATTTCCTGATGCAAGTGCTGGAGGAACCAACTAGGGGCAGAGCTGCTGCTCACAAACTGGGAAGAATTAGTAGGGGAAGCAAAAGTGGATGGGAACCTGGGAGGCAGTGACCATGAGATGGTCGAGTTCAGGATCCTGACACAAGCAAGAAAGGAGAGCAGCAGAATACGGACCCTGGACTTCAGAAAAGCAGACTTTGACTCCCTCAGGGAACTGATGGGCAGGATCCCCTGGGAGAATAACATGAGGGGGAAAGGAGTCCAGGAGAGCTGGCTGTACTTTAAAGAATCCTTATTGAGGTTACAGGAACAAACCATGCTGATGTGTAGAAAAAATAGTAAATATGGCAGGCGACCAGCTTGGCTTACCAGTGAAATCCTTGCTGATCTTAAACACAAAAAAGAAGCTTACAAGAAGTGAAAGACTGGACAAATGACCAGGGATGAGTATAAAAATATTGCTCAGGCATTCAGGAGTGAAATCAGGAAAGCCAAATCACACTTGGAGTTGCAGCTAGCAAGAGATGTTAAGAGTAACAAGAAAGGTTTCTTCAGGTATGTTAGCAACAAGAAGAAACTCAAGGGAAGTGTGGGCCCCTTACTGAATGAGGGAGGCAACCTAGTGACAGAGGATATGGAAAAAGCTAATGTACTTAATGCTTTTTTTGCCTCTGTCTTCATGAACAAGGTCAGCTTCCAGACTACTGCACTGGGCAGCACAGCATGGGGAGGAGGTGACCAGCCCTCTGTGGAGAAAGAAGTAGTTCGGGACTATTTAGGAAAGCTGGACGAGCACAAGTCCATGGGTCCAGATGCTCTACATCCGAGAGTGCTAAAGGAGTTGGCAGATGTGATTGCAGAGCCATTGGCCTTTATCTTTGAAAACTCATGGCGATTAGGGGAGGTCCTGGATGACTGGAAAAAGGCTAATGTAGTGCCCATCTTTAAAAAATGGAAGGAGGAGGATCCAGGAAACTACAGGCCAGTCAGCCTCACCTCAGTCCCTGGAAAAATCATGGAGCGGGTCCTCAAGGAATCAGTTCTGAAGCACTTAAAGGAGAGGAAAGTGATCAGGAACAGTCAGCATGGATTCACCAAGGGCAAGTCATGCCTGACTAATCTAATTGGTTTCTATGATGAGATAACTGGCTCTGTGGATGAGGGGAAAGCAGTGGACATGTTATTCCTTGACTTTAGCAAAGCTTTTGATACGGTCTCCCACAGTATTCTTGCCAGCAAGTTAAAGAAGTATGGACTGGATGAATGGACTATAAGATGGATAGAAAGCTGTCTAGATCGTCAGGCTTAACAGGTAGTGATCAATGGCTGCATGTCTAGTTGGCAGCTGGTATCAAGCGGAGTGCCCCAAGGGTCGCTCTGGGGGCGGTTTTGTTCAATATCTTCATTAATGATCTAGAGGATGGCGTAGACTGCACCCTCAGCAAGTCTGCAGATGACACTAAACTGGGAGGAAAGGTAGATACACTGGAGGGTAGGGATAGGATACAGAGGAACCTAGACAAATTAGAGGATTGAGCCAAAAGAAATCTGATTAGGTTCAACAAGGACAAGTGCAGAGTCCTGCACTTCGGACGGAAGAATCCCATGTACCGCTATAGACTAGGGACCGAATGGCTAGGCAGCAGTTCTACAGAAAAGGACCTAGGGGTTACAGTGGATGAGAAGCTGGATATGAGTCAACAGTGTGCCCTTGTTGCCAAGAAGGCTAACAGCATTTTGGGATGTATAAGTAGGGGCATTGCCAGCAGATCGAGGGATGTGATCGTTCCCCTCTATTCGACATTGTTGAGGCCTCATCTGGAGTACTGTGTCCAGCTTTGGGCCCCACACTACAAGAAGGATGTGAAAAAAATGGAAAATGTCCAGCGGCAACAAAAATGATTAGGGGACTGGAACACATGACTTATGAGGAGAGGCTGAGGGAACTGGGATTGTTTAGTCTGTAGAAGAGAAGAATGAGGGGGGATTTGATAGCGGCTTTCAACTACCTGAAAGGGGGTTCCAAAGAGGATGGCTCTAGACTGTTCTCAGTGGTAGCAGATGACAGAACAAGGAGCAATGGTCTCAAGTTGCAGTGGGGAAGGTTTAGGTTGGATATTAGGAAAAACTTTTTCACTAGGAGGGTGGTGAAGCACTGGAATGGGTTACCTAGGGAGGTGGTGGAATCTCCTTCCTTTGAGGTTTTTAAGGTCAGGCTTGACAAAGCCCTGACTGGGATGATTTAGCTGGGCATTGGTCCTGCTTTGAGCAGGGGGCTGGACTAGATGACCTTTTGAGGTCCCTTCCAACCCTGATATTCTATGATCTATGAGAATTCTTCAGGAGTTCCATTGTATTCAAGGAAACAAGGATCTTCCAATACATGAAGACCTAAATAATCTATCAAGATTCTTGCTCAAATCCAGAAAACCTTTTTTGCTTGCAGGAGACGAGCTCGAAGACCAATGGTGAGCAAGGTGGAAGGACATTTGCATAGCATTCCAAATAAACACCTCATCAAAAACCCAACCAAAGAAAACAGGGTCTTTTCACTCCTATGGAAAATATGGTCCACTTTGAATCACATCTGTACATCACATGGCAGATGCTCCTACTTTCTCCATAAATGGGGAATGAGACACAATCCTATATATGACTGTCCTATTATGACATTGGATCATCAGTCTAGACTTGGACATCTAACATTGCTGGGTTTTAAGCCATATAAAAGGAGTCCCTATTTTTCTATGTAGTACCCAATGCACAATGGGGGATATTCACACTTGTGCAGAGGGCTGACCCAAGGTCTGTGTACCATTTTAAACCCCAGGTAAGTCCTTGAAACAGGTCATGAATGGGACTTAAGTGGTGTAGAAAGTCAGCAGACATATCTTTTTTTGCACAGACACAGGGCTGTATTCAGGTTACTTTGGTAGACGTGTGTCAGATGGCCATTGTAGCTATATAAAAGATATCAGCGCACATTTGAAGAATGTGATCATTCAGGAGATTGGGAATATGTGGAACCTTCCACCTCTAGGTCACTGCTTTGAATTTAGTCCTATGTGGAAGTGACCAAAAGTCATTGCTAACTGTGTGCTGTTCCATCATGCTGAACTACCCTCCTGCCCCTAGATCTTGTCCTTCTAGGTCAATGGTGGCACTGTTGCTGCCTGTGTGTATCTGTTCTTTGAAAATAGAGAGAATTTCAGTACATGGGGTTGTTAATTGTGCAGCTTACACAAGCAATACGTTTGCTTTTAAAATATAATGCAAAGAGGGCTGGGTGTGATTAGCTTTATCATGTCTCTCTCATAAGGAGGATGCTTACACTGTTTTCCATTGTTACCTCTACTTTCTTCTGCATTTACTACTGTGTTTGTTACTGTGTTTCTGAATAGAGGGGTACACGGGTTTAAGGGTAGCCTCATCAATTACTACACGTATAAGATTATTTGTTGGGGTGCAGGACGCATTTGCCACAGATGACAGGTTCTTTCTCCAGGCAGGTTTCAGAGTAGCAGCCGTGTTAGTCTGTATCCGCAGAAAGAAAAGGAGGACTTGTGGCACCTTAGAGACTAACAAATTTATTTGAGCATGAGCTTTCGTGAGCTACAGCTCACCTCATCAGATGCATTCAGTGGAAAATACAGTGAGGAGATTTATATACACAGAGAACATGAAACAATGGATGTTACCATACACGCTGAGTTAGTGGAGAAAATGGAATTTGGTGAAACATACAGAGAATCTTTATTCAATACAGACAACTATAATTGAAATCAACAAAAAGATCAAAATACAGAAATATAAGAATAAGATAAATGCAATAATGTGGTTTCCTGTATTGTTGATACTTACAATCTTGCCTTATACATACTTACAACTTATGGAGACCATTCAAAACCAAGATAGAAGGCAAAGTAAGTGGAGGCTATCAGAGCGGAGTTCCTGATTCAGTTTACTCTGTTCTGGGGACCTGCACAACCCCCCAAAATGGGTATAGGTGTGGTATTTTATACCCTTCTTTATGAGAAGTTTGGATATATACCCATATTTGATCCTTCACCCTGGTTATTATACAGGCATTACCTGCCCTTATCCATATGTGACCTTTGGGGTGTCCATAATTAAGCATCTAGCATTAATATGCATGATTTACACCAGTCATTGTTTAATAATTTATATGCATAGATGAGATTTAACTGTCTTGATATGGCACAGGAACCTGATTTCCAGAGCCTGCCCAAAACTAGAATTCTGTGGAGTACTGTATCCTTCGTGAGCACTTGTCTGTCTTCTCAGAATAAGAGTGCAGAATTTGACCTAGAGTTCTCTCTATCGGCAAAGACTATTTCAGCTAAATCACAGCCCTTAGCATAATTGCTTCCACAAGGCCTCATGTTAATACGACAGGTCCTTAATCATAGCAAGCCTAATAATAACTGTTATTTTTTATCCTACTTTCTGTTATAGATTTTATAACTTCCATTAAACATGCTTAACAAAGGAATTATATGTTACCCAAAACGCTAAACCCTCCAAGATCAGATCAGGGATCAATGGTCAATCCACTGGTGATGTATGATGGATTGCAGGAACGGGGCATGCATTATCACAAAAGAAGTCAGATAGCCATGAGCAAAGCCAGACCGAACAGGGAAAGCTGAAGGAATAAGAACAGGCTGTAGGGAGAATAAATCCTGGCTATTTTGCCAAAACACCTATCCACTCAATAGGAAGTGGCTGAACAACTGGAGTCAACTTGACTCCTGGAGTCAGGTAATTTTCTGGTAATCTCAGCTTTCCTTGAAAAACACCAACAATAAAACCAAGTGCATTTTTAAGGGCTTGTCTACACAGTGCCTGAATCGCGTACTAACTGGCTCATGTGGACCCTGTTGGCATACGTTAACAGTTGAAACAGGACTATGTCAATGTGTGCTAGACCAGGAGTTTATCAACCTTTTATTTCTGAGCCCCTCGCCCCCCCCCCCCCCCCCAACATGCTATAAAACCTCCAGGGCCCCGCCAGGGGAGGGGGAGAATCAGGGCTCCAGGCCAGAAGTGGGATCCTTGGGCATAGGCCTAATTTGACTTCTATTTCAGGGTGGGTGGGGACACAGGGGGCAAAGGCCAACAGGGCTTGAGTCAGCTCCGCACTGCGGGGTCCAGGGAGGAAGTGCCACCT
Organism: Caretta caretta; assembly: GCF_965140235.1. Lineage (NCBI taxonomy): Eukaryota > Metazoa > Chordata > Testudines > Cheloniidae > Caretta > Caretta caretta. Next base: position 192,691,548 of record NC_134208.1, on the reverse strand, counting down.
CCACCCCCTGACTCAACTTAGCAGGCCACCCAGCCTGTCTGGGTTGTGGAGGGTCGCAACCAAAAAATTTAACTCAAAGAGGGGACTCAGTTCAAAAAGTTTGAAAACCACTCAGGGTGCAGGCAGGGGGTAGCTAGGAGCTGTGTGCAGTGAGGAGTGTAGCTCAGGGTGCGCAGGCAGGGGATAGCTAGGGGCTGTGTGCAGTGAGGGGTGTAGCTCAGGGTACAGGCAGGGGGTAGCTAGGGGCTGTGTGCAGTGAGGGGTGTAGCTCAGGGTACAGGCAGGGGGTAGCTAGGGGTTGTGTGCAATAAGGGGTGTAGCTCAGTGTGCTCAGGCAGGGGGTAGCTATTTGCTATTTGTGCATGGGAAGAAGTGTTTGCAAATGCAAAATAGGCAATTGTACTTGCAATTGCTTATTTTAAATCAACAATATTCATATGCTAATTTTGGATTTGTAAGCACAATGGATGTGCACACGTTTTGTGCACATCACCTGTTGTGTGGGTTAATGAAAACTTGGCCCAAAATACAATTTAAAAGATTTGAGGGGTCTACATTTATAGAGCTAGAGTAGAGCTCTTTTTCCAAAGGAAAACTAAAATCTTTGTATATTTAATTTACATAGATGAGGACGGATGAGCCCTTACTGAGGGGATGGAAGGGGGAAAGCAAAAGAATTTCATACTGTGGCAAATGTAGCATCTATCCCTCCTTGACTGGGCAGATAACAGAAATAGAGCTAGAGAAAATACTACAAAATGCATCCGTAGAGTCATTATCCATAATGTTTTTGCCGAAAAGCTCATAGGAATTGACCCATAGAGAGAGAGAGATACATTGGTCCTGATTCTTAACTGCTGTACAGCTTATGCATCATTTGTGCCTGCACAAAGTGAGCTCTAGAGTAGATATAAAATAGTTGACATCCATGTTACACTCACTATGCTGTGGTTTAAATAAATACACAAAGTGCAGGTCAGTAAAGAATCAAACCCAGTATTTTCCCAGTTTATTGACAGTATGAGCCTGCAGGTAAATGGATTTTTCAGTATCTCTGGTTGGATACTCTGTGGAGTGTGTGGTGGTGGTGGTGGTGGGGGGGGGGGGGGATGGAAACTTTTGACAAAAAATAATTAAAAAACTTGAAGGTTCCCAGCCCGGTTGACATCTCCCAGGAGGCACCCGGTCTCCCCTCTTGCTAAATCATCACAGTGTATTATGGGAGCCCCTGGTTACCGTGCATCATGGAAGATGTAGTCTGATTGGGGAAGCTGACCCATAGCAGAGAACAGAGGCGTGAAGCACCCAAACTACAACTCCCATGAGAGACCACAGCAACATTTCCAAATAGGATTTTTAGGGGATTTCAGGCACAATTTTTCAGTTTCTGTCTGAAATAGATTATTTATTTTATTTTGGTTTTCAGGTGTCCAGCTTTTTGACTAAAAGTTGAAAGCAGACTCTTCTTGTAAAATATTTTATTTAGGCAAAACTGAAAAATAGTTTTGATAGAAATCTTTCAACCGGCCCTAACCTTCAGTCAGAAATAAAGACAGAGCTGAACTGCCTGTATGGTAGAGTAAATGTTCACATTTGGCTCCCATTCATACAATTGTTAAATGAGATTTATATTTGAGCCAAACTAGGAAAAAAGTTTCAGTTGAAAAATTTCACTCAACTCTTCCCGTAAGCCATGTAGCCCTCCTCAGAAAAATTCTAATTGCTGTTACGTATTTCCTCAGCAACTGATTTGTAAGTTGAATATACATCAAAGTTTCCAAACCCTTTTGCTTCTTACAATGATAAAGAGAATTTGTTCTAATTAAGGATTGTTTGCAGAAGTCATTCTTTTATAAATTATTGTCATCTAGTGAGAGAGAGGCCCAGGAAAGACTCTAGCCAACAGCAACAAACACCATCTACCCAACAATAAAAATCGTTCAATGGATTCTGATAATTTTTGCAAAAGGGCCTGTAGTTTAATAAGCTTTGGCCTGATTCATGTTGGAAAGAAAAAGCTAAGATACTATACTATTCTCTTGCCCCCATCTTTCATATTCTCAGATGTGGCTTATATAATTGAAACAGCTAGTAACCCTTAACTTAAGACACGTTGGCCATCCCCTTACAGCCCCTTCTCACCTATCTTCTAAATAAATAGTTTATGCTACATGGTGTAATCCAAAGCCTTATCAGTACTGCTCTGCTGACTCATCTGCAACAGAAATGTTAATATCTCCCAATGGGATTTCAAAGTTTACTCTTTTATTTTTGCACCTGCTTATTAAAATATGAAAGGCTGGATTGCCTAACCATTCAAAAAAACACGATTCTACTGTTTGCCATTGGTGATTATTCTGCTGTATGTTTTCCGTGTTTTAAATGTTACTTTTTGAATATTTAAAAAAAAACAAACTTGCCATGTTACCTCCCTGAGGTGAGATAAATGCTGCCATTCAGAACATGAGTGACAAAAGCTGCATGACATACATTGAAGCGGGTGACAGCAATTGTGTGGCTGGTATAGAACTGAAGACTTCAAAGAAAATGTTAGTGACAAACATGCCAGGAATACAAAATCCCAGGTGGCAGTTCCACTCTTGAGGCCAAGCTGTCATTTAAATGAAAAGATCTTTCTATTTAGGCAGCCTGTTTAGCTGCTCTCTTTGATGGTATATGAAAATGATGTTTAACTTATGTAACATCAAATTTAATTGCACTAGACTTTAATCTCTATGACCTCTCCTAAATCCTTTCAATTCTTTACTAGCACTTCTAATTCTAAGCAATGTCTGCACATCCCAATGAAGCTGAAATTTCCCTTAATACAGGCAATCACTTGGCTAACTTCAGCACTGTGAAAATGATTGTGTTTAGTAAGAACACACAACCAGCAGCCCGATTAAGAGGCAATAGAAGATACAGCACAAAGGGCAAACCTGTCATAATTGAGGTTTGAACTCCTATGTTTACCGTGAGATCCTCATGCCCACTCCAGCCCCTCTATGCCAGGTAGAAGATCCAGAGTGGCATAAAAGGGATCTGAAATTCTGTATCTGGCCAGGGGTGGGTTGGATGGTGGTTTCCTTGGCACAGGTGCAGTGGAGACAGTCATAAGCCTGCCTCTTGAGGACCCCCTTGCAAGCCCCATCAAAGGGAGCATGTTGGGGGCAGGAGGGTGTGTCAGTAAAGAGGTTGCAACTCACAGGGTTACAGAGATTCCAGGCACTGCTGTGGCCCACAGGCAGCTTGGGGAGGTTGCCTGAATTTACACGGGCCCAACTGCTGTCCCATGTTATGCCCATCATTTCTAGTCCCTAGAAGTGCACAGGATTGGGAAGGTCCAAGCGTGGTTTAAAGCAGTCTTAGCCTCTCCACTCCAGGCTGCAAGTTCTGTGTGGGATATCTTAGGCTACATGTACATTGCACATCATTGGCACCATTGGGTAGAGTATGTGTAGCTGCGTGCCGCAGTGAAAAGCAGGTTGCATCCATGCTGTAGTGTGTAGCTAGCTATCCCTCTCAGTGAAAGGCTCCGGCAGAGGGGAGGCAGGGGAGGAAAAGCTGAGATTTCCCTCCTGCCAGAGCCTTTACCTGATTCTTGCATCTTTCCCTGGGCAGGGGAAGGCTCCTGCAGCAGGGAGGCAGCGAGACACCACACTGTTAAAAATAGCAGTGTAGATGGGGAGGCAAGGCTTGGGTGAGTAGAGCACTGTGTAAGGTATGTATTTGTCTACATACCCACGCCCTTCAAGCCTTTCTTTACTCTACTCACCTAAGCTGTATTGGGTAGTGGGTACACTACGTGCGTGCAGTACAGATGTGCCTTTATAGAGAGTGCAGAATCTTACCCCTAGTACTGTGCAAAGGTATGGGCCAGATCCCTAGCTGGTGGAAATCAGCCTAGTTTCATTGACAATCAGTGGAATGCAGAATGAGGATCTGGCCCATTCTGTTCAATATCATTTAAGATGTTAAATAACATTGTAAATAATATTGATCCTTGCAGAATGTGCAAGGAGACACTTCCCACATCCTGATATTTTTCCTGTTATCATACACTTTTTCCCATTCCTCAGTCCATTTTCAGTTCTTCATCCACAGATTTCCTATCTAAGCTCCTTTGGAGTAATCATGGAGGATAGCTCCATCAATGGCTATTAGCCAGGATGGGCAGGGATGGTGTCCCTAGCCTCTGTTTGCCAGAAGCTGGGATTGGGCAACAGGGGATGGATCACTTGATGATTACCTGTTCTGATCATTCCCACCAAAGCACCTGACATTGGCCACTGTCAGAAGACAGGATACTGGGCTAGATGGACCTTTGGTCTGACCCAGAATGGCCGTTCTTATATTCTTAATTATAAGATAAAGATTTCATGAGACAATATATCATGGGCTGATCAAAAGGACTTTGAAATCAATAAGATTCTTTCTTTGAGTTTAAATTGGTTTTGAATAGATTCCAAACACTTTTTACTGAAATCCAAATATATCTACTCCCACTTCTTTCATCCACTAATTTTATTAGGCCAAATTTTCCAAAGTGCTTGGTACCCCCAATTGGAATCTGATTTTCAAAACTGCTCAGTTCCCATTCAAGCATCTAAATACAGTGGCATGATTTTCAAAAGAGTTCAACAGCCACTAGCTCCCATTGTTCATTTCTTTGCTCTCAGTAGGAACTTCTGAGTTCTGAGCAACTTCATGAAAATGTGGGGAGTTCATTTAGGTGCCTAATTAGGAGCAGTTAGGTGCTGAGCCTTTGAAAATCTGACCCTTAATGTGTTATTTAAAATAACAGCAATCAACATTAGAGAGACATAGTGGTTAAGGTAATGTCTTTTACTGGACCAATTGCTGTTGGTGAGAGACAAGATTTTGAGTTACACAGAGCTATTCTAGCACAGCTCAAAAGCTTGTCTCTTTCACCAATAGAAGCTGTCAAATGGCATCTAAAACTCTTAATGACAGGTTTCAGAGTAGCAGCCATGTTAGTCTGTATTCACAAAAAGAAAAGAAGTACTAGTAGCACCTTAGAGACTAACCAATTTATTTGAGCATAAGCTTTCGTGAGCTACATCCAATGAAGTGAGCTTTAGCTCATGAAAGCTTATACGCAAATAAATTGGTTAGCCTCTAAGGTACCACTAGTACTCCTTTTCTTTCTGTAAAACTCTTAAACAAAGCCTACACCACCCTCTCTTAACTCATTGGGCTTTGGAACACATGTCCCCTGCTTAGCGAGTGCCATTCTGTTGAGGGTGAGTCCCTCCATTGGGGTATGCTAGATACAGTTCAGCTGCCCTTGGTTCACTCAACAAGGATAACAACCCTTTATTACTCCTGTCCAAAAGCAAGGAGACTGAGGATCCAACACCAGCCACAAGTGATCATTTGGGAAAGCAATCCCATCATGCCGAGCACCTAGGCAGGGTAGGTGTGTCCATGCAAACAAGATCAGCTCCTGAAGTCTTTTTCCACAGCTCACCACTAGATGTCAGGGGAGAGCTCATTCAGACTCTGCTTATATATAGAACTAAAGTACACCCTGCAATTTTGTATGGCGCAGAACCATGGGTGGTAGAGAAACAGCAGGTTCAATACCTACAGGTGTTCAAGATGAGATGTCTTCACACAATCAGAAGAGTTACACAAAGAGACAGATTTTTAAATGAAAGCATTAGGATGGAAGGCAAAGTTGATGATGTGGCTGACAAAATCAAGGAAGTGAGACTTTGCTGATTCAGATACATACAGAGGATGAATGAAAAGGACCTGGTGAAGTTACCATGGCAGGGGAGGGTGATAGGAAAGAGACCCAAGGAAAGCTGAGGAAGCAATGGATGGATTGCACCAAAGAAGATAGTAAGCAGGTGGACCTTAATGCCACCTTGGACAGATGAATATGGCTGACACTTGCATGATGACCTGACACCAGACGATGGGACAAGGGGAAGAAGAAGATCCAGTTTGAGTGGCCCTGCAAACTGTAGTTGTGGCAGAATATCACAGGGAGAGAAGTGATCCCTGAGGTAATTTGTTCCCAGGCCATTTAAGCCTTTATAGGTCATAAATAGTAACTTAAACTCCATCTGGAAACCAATGAACAGTGCAGAGCCGGAGCACTGGAGACATGTGCTCCCAGCAAAATGCTTCACTCAGTAAACCAGCTGCTGGATTCTTCACCAACTTCAATATCTGAAGGGTTTTAAGGTGTAGCCCTATGTAGGGTGCATTTCAACTCTCTAAGGTGACTAAAGCATGGATAGCAGTGGCAAGTTCTGCATCTGAAAGGAAAGGTTGCAGCTTCCTAGCTGGATGGAGGATGCTGTAATGTGATTATCAAATAGCAGTTATGCATCTTGGGATACTCATTTTACCTTTCTGTGAGAGAAAATCAGTGTCCATTGCTGCCCTCTTTCCTGCCCATCTTAGCTAATATTTTACTGCTACTATTTCTAAATGTTTTTCTGATTTGGAATATTTTCAGACATCCTCTGAATATTAGGAAGTACCCTGTTATGCTCTGCACCCCAGAGCAGCAATACAGTTCTCAGCGTGAATCGACACTGCACTAATCTTGATATTCTCGCAGCTTTGTGAATAATCATTGCAACATCATGAAATTTGGTGGTGGGAGGAATCCTTACTATATCTAAGATCAGCTTTTAAAAGCCTGTCAGAATCAAAGCTGACATTCAGGTTTCTAACATTATCTTGTATTGGTCTGATAGCCATTTATGTGTCACTCAACAGGATTATAATTATAATAATAATTGCATTGGAAATCTAAGTAGAAAGGATTTTATTTTATTTGCACTTACTCAAAAGAAATTATCTTACATCCATACTGCTATATTTAGCAGATGAGAGAGAAAGCTGTGCTGACGTTTATGTGTGATATGGAAATATGAGTCTCAGAAGTATATCAGATAAAGCAAACGCCATGCTTACAAATGCCTTGCAACAACATTTATATAATGTAGACACTACAAACAACAATGGATCAGAATACATTCCCCTAGAGAGCCCACACAAACAGTAACAGGCACAGCACAGCCTAAGAAAAGATAATCTCCTTCTAATGCAAAGTGACATCTGCTAAATGAAGAGCAAAACCATTTTTGCTGGTGCCAGCCACCCACACAATTTGAGCATTAGCTCAGGAAGGTGCTATGATCTGCTGTATCAAAGGCAGGGCTGATATCCAGGAGAATTAAACAAAAGAAAACAAGCTAAGTTCACTTTAGTGAACCATTAAAAATCAGAAGTAAGGCAATGTGTATCAGTGGTGTGAAAACCCTGAAATGCCTCATAAAGATTGTTATTAACTGTTGAGAAAAGAGTTTTTATTTAAGTACCTTCGATAAGAATACTAAGCTTAAGGTATGTTAGGTCTAGGGGTGCATAAAAACTCCCTCTGTATGTTTGCTTTCATACAGTGCTTTAATCAGATGCGTGACAGCCAAAACAATGACAAATGCTAATACAATTTTCTATACAGCCATATGTATATGACTTTTAAATAATTTGCAGTGTAGCTGTAGCCATGTTGGTCCCAGGATACTAGAGAGCCACGGTAGGTGCGGTAAAATCTTTTATTGGACCAGCTTCTGTTGGTGAGAGAGAGACAAGCTTTCAAGACACACAGAGTTCTTCTTCAGGTACCTTTCCCAGACTTGAAGAAAAGCACTGGATGGCTTGAAAGCTTGGCTCTCTCACCAACAGAAGCTGGTTCACAAAAAGACATTACCTCACCCACCTTGTCTCTTTTAAGTAATTTGAGAGAGGGAGCATGCACCATCTGAAATTAGCCAATAGGGTGGTAGGGCATTCTTTTGGGATGTGGGAGACCCAGATTGAAATCCCTGCTCTAAATTAGGCGGAACAGGGACATGAACATTTTCTCGGGGCATGTCCAAAACGTCTACCCTGGATCTGAGAAACCTTCTCAAAGAATGTATGGTGAGTACCAATATGTTCCCCTGCAAAGTTTCAATTTTGACAAATAGGAATTTTCCAACAAAGAAACATTTTGTCAATAAATTCCTGACCAGACCCACATTCTGCTAAAGTCAACAGGAGTCTTTATTATTATTTCAAAACTCAAGTCCACTACCTTCAAGTTGAATACACAGTGGGCCAGACCCAAAGTCCATTGAAGTTAGATTCTTTCAAGTGGCTTCTGTGGGTTTTGAATTAGACCCTTTGGACCTGTTTCTTCTCTCAGTGAAGCTAATCTGAGTTTAGCTCTTGACTTGAATAGTAGTAGGATCATCTCCTGAGTCCATGGTGTATTCAACTTGAAGATAATGGGCTTGAGTTTTGAAATAAGATTAGTATGGATCACAGGGCCTTTCCTATTGGCTTCAGCTATGCTCCCACTCACCTTCCAGTCCCATTCAGAGGGATGAGGTCTTCCTGTAGTGCTGAGCACAAACCCTCTGAAAATCAGGCCCATTTAAGGTGTCTCAGGTTGAGCATCCTAAAAACAGAGGCATCCGAAATCATTAGTCACTTTTGAAAATGTGGGCCATTCATATCAAATAATAAAATAGCAAGCAGTGACTAAACTAGATGAGACTTTTTTTTAAGGGGGGCGGGGTTAAAAAAAAGGCATTCAGAGTTCTTTTAAAGTGGGGAATGATGGACTGAGACAAATATCCAAGGAGGGGAAGGTGCAAAACCAAGGAAAAGTCAAAACAACAGCCTGCATACAATTTTCACTCAATATTAAAGAAAGCTTATAATAGAATAAATAATTGCTGACTATTGAGGTGCTTATTATAATGTATTTTTTGTTTATAGAGCATTATGTACATGGTACTTTAGAAACACAAAGGCCAAGAGTTTCAACAATTGCCTAACATTAGGCTTCTAAATCCATAATCAGGCACCTCTGCTTTTCAAAAGTGCTGAGCATCCAGCAGCTCCAGTTGGCTTCTGTAAGAGCTGATGAGTACTGAGCACTTTGAAGAACGGGCCATTTATATATAGGTGCCTAAATATGGATCTAGAAGCCTAATTGTAGGCAGCAGTGTTCCAAAAACTTAGTCAGTGTCCCTACTGGAGGAACTCAGTCCAACTCAGAAATACAATAGAATTGTGGAAGCTAGAGCTGGGGGCAAGGGTGGTATTAACATATGGATAGACACACACCTATGGAAAAAGACCTGTTCGGACACTTAGTCCTACAGGGTTTAGTCAATACAGTACTCTTCCCTATGGAACATTTTCTAATATTTTTGTTAAGTCTAATTTTTGGCATTAACCACTTCCCTTAGGAGCCTATTCCATATCTTAATAGCTTGTTTACTCCATTTATTTCAATACTAGATTATATCCCCTGGTACAGACCTTTCATCCCAGTTCAGTCCCAGCTGTACCCTCATTGGCTTATAGGGCATCGCAACAAAAGGTGATATAGCTACAGGATTTGTAATAGAGGCTTGTTGTGATTTAAGACAGATGAAACGATTAATCTAATGGGGTCACATTTCCATTTTAGCCATGGATATTATAGTCAACTTTCTTTATGGACAAGTAGCAGTTCTTTTGAGATGATCCCTCTGAAGCTTTCATACTCAGATCCTGTAGTGATGGGGGCTGTATAAATAGACAGGCAGACAGACAGGAAGAATGATGCATTGGCTTAAAATCCAGAGAAACAATTATGAAGAGAGACTTTGCCCTTATCAGCTGCTGCTGGATTCAAGTATCATCCAGATAGAATCTCTTCTTGAAAGAACACCCGTCACATTTTAGTGTAAGGGGATGAGAAGCTCAAAGCATGACCTGTGAATTTTTGTGATGTAGTCAGGATACCAAACCAGAACAACCTTCCAGCATGAAGGGAAAAGACTGACAGTCCAACCAGATGGGTTAGCAGCACATAAAGTTGTATTATTATAGTTATTTATCACTTCTTATAGGAAGATTAGAGCTGGTCACAAAGTTTTAGATGAAACATTTTTTGTCAGAAAACACCAATTTGTCAGAACTGAAACTCTTGGTGAGAAAGGGTTAGTTTTGGCAAATTTCTTGATTCAAAATTTTGGAAGCAGAAAACTCCAGTTTTACTATTCACAATGAGTTTTTGTTTCAAAATGTAAGCTAATTATGGTGGAAAAAAATTAAAAATCAGAATAGAAACAAAATGTCAAACAACATATTTCAGTTGACCCAAAGCATTTTTTTTTATTGTCAGTTTTCAAAAATTCTCAAGATTTTTGTTCCAATTCTAGATGGGAAAAATGTTTGAAATCTTTTGAAAATTTCCCCAGGACAGGAAAAACCTTTCCCACCCAGTACTAAAGCAGCATTGTTCCCACTGCTTTCCAGTGCGCCCACTGCTGCAGGGATGCAGCATACACCCTGTCAAGGTTCCTCCCCCACTCTGAACTCTAGGGTACAGATGTGGGGACCTGCATGAAAAACCTCCTAAGCTTATCTTTACCAGCTTAGGTCAAAACTTCCCCAAGGTACAAAATATTACACCCGTTATCCTTGGAATGGCCGCTACCACCACCAAACTAATACTGGTTACTGGGGAAGAGCTGTTTGGACGCGTCTTTCCCCCCAAAATACTTCCCAAAACCTTGCACCCCACTTCCTGGACAAGGTTTGGTAAAAAAGCCTCACCAATTTGCCTAGGTGACTACAGACCCAGACCCTTGGATCTTAAGAACAATGAACAATCCTCCCAACACTTGCACCCCCCCTTTCCTGGGAAATGTTGGATAAAAAGCCTCACCAATTTGCATAGGTGACCACAGACCCAAACCCTTGGATCTGAGAACAATGAAAAAGCATTCAGTTTTTACAAGAAGACTTTTAATAAAAAAATAGAAGTAAATAGAAATAAAGAAATCCCCCCTGTAAAATCAGGATGGTAGATATCTTACAGGGTAATTAGATTCAAAACATAGAGAACCCCTCTAGGCAAAACCTTAAGTTACAAAAAAGATATACAGACAGAAATAGTTATTCTATTCAGCACAATTCTTTTCTCAGCCATTTAAAGAAATCATAATCTAACACATACCTAGCTAGATTACTTACTAAAAGTTCTAAGACTCCATTCCTGTTCTGTCTCTGGCAAGAGCAGCACACAGACAGACACAAACCCTTTGTTTGTCTCCCTCCTCCCAGCTTTTTGAAAGTATCTTGTCTCCTCATTGGTCATTTTGGTCAGGTGCCAGCGAGGTTACCTTTAGCTTCTTAACCCTTTACAGGTGAGAGGAGCTTTCCCCTGGCCAGGAGGGATTTCAAAGGGGTTTACCCTTCCCTTTATATTTATGACACACCCGAGAACAGTACAGTGTAGAGGTAGAACCATGGCACCACTTTTTACCACCTCTTCATATATCATTTGGGGCACTATATGTCCTTAGGGTAATATGGAGGGAGTAGTTCTTGTGCTTCCTTCAGCTCTTGTGCCTGACTCTTTTAAGAGCCTTGTAACTAGGAAGATGGTTCCTTCCACCCTCTGTTGCTCTGCACGCCTGCATAAGGACCAAACCACTATGTCGCCACTGGACTTTCATAATGGGCTCTTCTCTTGGATCTACTGAATTATTGCCTTCGAGAAGTTCAATAAAATAGCCCCTTTTGCAACGCAGTCCTTCCTAACTGCGCCAATAGAGAAGATGGTTACTCCATATTTGGGTAAAATTACATAGATTGTTCTGGTTTTACCCAGCATCATATCCATCTGGAGCAATGCAAAAATTAAAAGGGAGGGTAGTTCTCTTTGCTGATAGATATGGAAAATGTAAAGGATTGTTTCTCTTAGAGACTTATATCTGAAGTGTTTACCAGCTACTTTTCCTTCCTTGCTGAGTAATTTTGCCTTGGGAAGTAGTCAACAACTGAGTTGCCATCTCATTTCTGTTTGCTTCTATTTGTGCTTGCCTAGAACCCTTGCATAAATGCAGGTGTTAGATCGTGTATAGTGCATGCAGATGTTAATATCTTTCCAGTGCTTAGGAAGATGTTTAAACCTGCAAAGAGAAGGGCGCACATTCAATAGTTACTGTTAAAAACTTACTTCTTTTGAACTGCACAGAGCATCTTAGATAATGCTTAGGGAATTACATGACTTCACCTCAGAGGCATTCCCTCTTCTAAGCATAGGAAAATACTGAGATAACCCTATCTATCAAAGGCAACACTGGCAAGATTTTTAGTGAGACTGTTTAATAGAATATGCCTATGCAATTTTGCAGATTGGTGAAGACACAAGTGAAAAATCTATCCTAACATAGTGAAAGCATATTCTACCCTTTTAGAGCAATTCTAATTAATATTGTATATTTGATATGCTTGGCTTGTATTTATTTCACAAATGGTGACTGAGGTGGGGAAGACATTCCACATAAACCCTCTTTGCTGTTTCACACCTGGTTTCTTCAACTTAATGGTCACAAAACATGCAAGAATGTCATCCTGGGAAATTGAACAGAACAGGCATAGCAGATGCAATGGCAGTTTAAGGATCCAAACACTGCCTTGCCAGCATGCCTCATCTTCAAGCTGAAATGTCCATTTCTATGCCAAATGAATCCTTGACCTTTGAGATCTATTGATGCCCTTTGTATCAGAGTGCTTTGCTATCTAGTGATGAAAAGTGCTTAAAGAGCTAGGTATTAGTTATTTATTACTGAGGCTGCCAAAAACAGGAGCCAATTCTGGTTGTGGTGTTTTGTTGTTGTTTTTGTGATGTGGATACAAGTCCACAAAGAATTGGATAGACACCACCATGCATTTTGTTTGGCCACCAAACAAGCACCAGCTGATAAATAGTGTTAGTCACATGACACCCAAACATGAATTGGATGGGCATCTTACATTGCCGTATTACCAATCCTTTAAAACCGTTCATTCCATAAACTCACTCCATCAACTTTTTCATTGTGCAGTATGTCAGAGGGAAAAAATGTAAAAATATGTGACTCTGCCATTTTAATTATGGAGTTGTTTTTTTTAAATGTGGCTGTGTTACATTTTGTCTGTGTGTTAACGTATTGTGCCTAGAAATTATCTTTTGTTGTATTATGACACATCTGATTTTCATCTGGTTGTTGTCGGTCAACTGATGCAATAGCATCTCCAGGATCAAAGAATTCATGACAGATTATCCTTGCTAAGTATTTATACACATTCTTCCCTTTTTAAAGATAATAAAACTCTACAAGGAGTTTTGTAAAATAATAAAGTAAAGAATTCAATCATAACAGAATATCATATCAAAATACCTTTAAAGAACTGTATATAAAATAAGATATTTTTCTGAATAGATAATTCAGCATTGAAATTATATGATTCATAGATTCATAGATACTAAGGTCAGAAGGAACCATTATGATCATCTCATCTGACCTCCTGCACAATGCAGCCACAGAATCTCATCCATCCACTCCTGAAAAACCTCACCTATGTCTGAGCTATTGAAGTCCTCAAATTATGGTTTAAAGACTTCAAGGAGCAGAGAATCCTCCAGCAAGTGACCTGTGCCCCATGCTACAGAGGAAGGCGAGAAACCTCCAGGGCCTCTTCCAATCTGCCCTGGAGGAAAATTCCTTCCCGACCCCAAATATGGCGATCAGCTAAACCCTGAGCATATGGGCAAGATTCACCAGCCAGATACTACAGAAATTCTTTCCTGGGTTCATCTTACTTCGATGAACTTGCTAAATTAGGATGCAAATTTTTTTAAAGAGGGATGATACAGCAGCATATTAAGAGAGTAGATGAAGCCTCATTAATTGTGATGGTGACAAAAGCCACCCTTTAAGTTATAATTCTTACTACTTCTATCATCAAATCACCTTTTTAAAAAATGTCAACGTTTATGGCTACTAAATCTGTCTGGTACCAGTAGATTAAAGACTTTGAAACTAAAATATATCCTTATTTGTTGTGTTTTTTCTAGCTACATCAGACACAGGAAATTTTCCATTCATGATTGCATGAAAGGAAAACAGTGTGTTTTCTTGGGTCAAGTATGTTTCTCATTACTGCATGCATATGTACACCTATGAAGAACAAAAAATAATATGAAACTTTCCTTTCAGTCCCAGAAACTCCTCAAAACCAACTTTAGTCTGAACCTGTGGAAATAAAATAGTGGAATATTATTCTGCATGAAAGGTTTGCTCTCCAGGCAAAATGTTCAAAATGGACACTGATTTTGGGTGCCTCAGCTTCTGGGCACTCAACTAAAGACAACTTGGGCCTGATTTTTCACAGGTACTGAGCTCCTACAACCAAAGTGAATTTGTCAAACATCACAGACATACATGGAGGCTGTTAAACTTCTAGCACCTCTGTGATAGCTACATCTCTTTCAGTGACTAGTGTGGAATGTGGCCCTATTACGGGGCATGTCTTCACCACAGCACTCAGTTGGTGCGACTCCCATCGATGCAACAGCATTAATTTAGCAGGTCTGGTGAAGACAGCCTAAACTGATGGGAAAGCACTCTCCCATTGACATCTGTAATCAACCTCAATGAGAGGTGGAAGCTATGTCAATGGGAGAGCATCTCCCGTCGGCATAGCGCAGGGTAGACACCACTTTAAGTCGAGGTAAATTACGCCAACTTAAATTACGTAACTTAACTAGCGTACCTTGGATTGACTTAAAGAGCTAGTGCAGGCCAGGCCTGAGATGTGAACTCAAAAATGTTACCTTAGATATGCACAGCTGTTTGCCCGCCCAAGTATTAATACATACTCTGGGTTAATTAATAAGTAAAAAGTGATTTTATTAAATACAGAAAGTAGGATTTAAGTGGTTCTAAGTAGTAACAGACAGAACAAAGTGAATTACCAATCAAAATAAAATAAAACACGCAAGTCTATGTCTAATCAAACTGAATACAGATAAAAACCTCATCAGTTCCAGTAAGCTCTCTTTTACAGACTAGCCTCCTTCTAGTCCGGATCCAGCAAGCACTCACACCCCCTGTAGTTACTGTCCTTTGTTCCAGTTTCTTTCATGTATCCTTGGGGGTGGAGAGGCTATATCCTTAGCCAGCTGAAGACAAAATGGAGGGGTCTCACACGGGCTTAAGTAGACTTTCTCTTGTGGGTGGAGACCCCCTCCTCTCTCCTATGCAAAGACCAGCTCCAAGATGGAGTTCAGGAGTCACCTGGGCAAGTCACATGTCCATGCATGACTCATGGTTTTTACAGGCAGAAGCCATTGCCCACATGGTATCTTGAATATCTCCAGGAAGACTTCTTATGTGGATTGGAGCATTCGAAGATGCATTGTTCCTTAAGTGCTTCTTGATTGGGTACTTAACTTTGTGAATTCCTTTCTCCAGGAACTGACCAAATGCTCTACTAAGGTTATTTAGAAATTAAGCCAGTACACAGCCAATATTCATAACCTTTGAATAAAAAAATGATATATGCATACAGATATGATTAATAGATTCAGTAGATCATAACCTTTACATAGATATCTTACATGGCATATGTAACATTGAACATATTCCAGTTATGTCATATATATTCATAAGCATATTTCCATAAAGCCTTATGGGGGCACCGTCACAACTGTCATTCATCATGTTGTTAAATTATTGTCGGCATAAAATGAGGACAAAACTGGATATCTGGTAAATTCCATCTACCGTTTCAGAAGCAAAGGAAAGTGGCTTGGAGAGTGTCCCATTGCAGTAACATGTACTGTGCCATGAGAAAAGAGGATTCATTATGAGATTACTGAGATTCTGTGAGGGAAGCATCCGGTTTCCCATCTGGGCACTCATGTATGCTTGAGGCTTTTGTGCCTTTTACTGTGTGCTGGCCCTTACAGCCAGCATGCATTTGTGGGAGAGTGCAAGATGGGAGATGGAGGCTACACCTCATGGGCAGCACTGCGGCATCCATTGGCTAGGGGTGGGGGCATGCTTTCTAGTTAAGAAGGACCTTATTGGACAATTCTTGGTGCCTGTTACAGGCATTAGAATTGGTTCAGCAGTGGGGGGGCTCATCTCTCATAAGCAGTTGGGCAGAAGCAGGCATTTCCTTTCTTGGTCTTGTGTTACCTTCTGCTCTCTTTGCTGTTGCTAGGTCAGGTCCCTTTTCAGGAGTTGGACCTGATTCTTCTCTCACATCGGTATAAATCCAGAATAACTCCACTGAAGTCAACCAGTGTTTACTTTGGTGTAAAACCACTGTGAGTGAGTGGAAAATGGGGAATATCCTATGTACTTTGTGTTTGTTTGGTAAATAATGTTATGGCCCCTTGGCCAAAATTCCAGATGTCCATTTCCATCTAAATTGGCCTTCTCCATTTGTTTGAAAATGTTTGTATTTAATATCGAGGTGAATGTTTGTTTTTCTCCTAGAAGAGGGCTTAAAGTATGGATAAATGTCCTCTGTGATCTACAGGATGGCTGCAATACAGGCAGCAGTCGTGCAGGTTTACTGATGTCACCAATGTGCCTCATTTTTCACCGGGAGGAACCAAATTCTTCCTAGAAGCATGGAAGGATGGTCTTACTGTTTTAGCACAGAACTGGGAGTCAGGCAATATGGGTTTGTCACATGCTTCCTCTGGCACCTTAGTCAAGTCATTTAACCTTTAGTCACTTCAGTATCCCTATTGATAAAATGTGGGGGGGGACACTCAGATGTTGTTAGACCTGGGGCTTAATCAATTGCTATTGACTTCAGTGTGTGCAGTTTATAGCCTTTGATGCACTGCTGTTTGTAAAGCAGTTTGAGATCCTAAATTGGAGAGTGCTATCAAAGAGAAAATTGTTGATGGTGATGATTATGATATTATTATTATTAATAATAATAATTAATAATAATCAGTTCTCCCAGTATTCCTACATTTTTAGATATTAAGGCCAGAAAGGACCACAATGATCATCTAGTCTGATCTCCTATGTAACACAGCCATAGACCCTCACCCAAAGGCTTAGTCCAAAACCCGCTGAAACTGTGGTTTCCCCTCCGAGAGGTCGATCAAAAGATATTGATTAGTGAAGGAAACAAAAAGGCATGACAATAATGAGAAATATTCAAGGTGGTTTAATATCACATATATGAAGCAAAAAAAAAAAATTTAATTAAAAGGCATCTACCCACAATCAGCACCTGCTTCCACATCTCCAGAGCCTTTGATATAATGCAGACAATATGAATGTGATTAGATAGGTAAAATTCAATCCATTATTGATTAAGATGGAAGTGATAAATAGTACAGTGATTGAGGAGATCAAAGCAGATGAAAAGTCTTAAATGGAAAATTAAGCACAAAGCATTTGAAATCAGAATTTCTCAGAAAACCATCACCATAATTAAATCCAGAGAAGCCATTCTGAAGTGAAAATGAAGGGCCTAAAGAAAATTAATGTAATCTGAGCAAAGCACCTAGCTCAGTTGGGTCCTGGTCCATGATGGGCTCCTAAGTTGTATTGCAATGTAAATAATAATAATAATAAGTAATAATAAAGACAAGGACAGAAATAGCAGGATGCATTATTAGATGTATGAGTGATACTGCAGTCAACCAGCATTTCTGAATGATGTTCATGGTGTTTTTCAAGGAAATGATAGCTAAACGCTGACTCAGTTGCTGATCAAACACATACTTGTTATAATGAGAAATTTATTAAAATAATACAGAGAGGAATTACATCACTAATGAGCCAGAATGCAGAAAGAGCTGCAACTGCTTTGTCGATGAAGTTTGAAGTCATAGTAACAATCCAATCACTTATGTGATCCCTACACAAGAGTTTGCCTTCAGTGACTTGTTTTAATTTTCAAAGGTTCTACCATTTCTAGTAAACTGGCTTTAGAGAACTGAAGATACACCGGTGTATTTTCATTGTCTGCAATGGAGTGACTTCTGATTGAGAATCAGGCCTTTATTCTGTTAAGCCTTAGTACACACTGTTCTTGTCCAGTAAATAAGGGATTTATTTATGTGTTTGCTCACAAAAGTCCATATTATGCCTGCGAATGGTGTCTACAGCACCACTGACATTAATGGGACTTTACAGCACAAGGTATGCGACCCTGAGTGTTTGTAATTTAACATTTCTTTCCTTTTTACAACCAAAAGCTTCAATAAGCAAATCTCCACCCTTCCTAGACAATGGGACAAACTCTTCTGGTTTCAAAAACACCTTTTCAACCTTGACTATAGTGTTCACTACCAGGACTCAGTGGTTGTAGGGGTACAGGAACCCAGGGTACAGTTGTAGGGGTACAGGAACCCATTCTGCTACAGAAGAAAAACGAAGGAACTGATTGAGGTGTTTGCTGATTTGCATGCATAAGTCAGTGCACTGGCTACTGTTTATTGATGGCAGCATTATTAATTTGCATTCTAAACATGAAGAAAAGGAATACTTGTGGCACCTTAGAGACTAACCAATTTATTTGAGCATGAGCTTTCGTGAGCTACAGCTCACTTCATCAGATGCAAGTCTGTATCTGTACAAGTTTTTTCATGCAGTTGATAGATTTCCACTCCATACGGCTAAATGCAGTGCCTTGCATAATGACAGGTTTCAGAGGAACAGCCGTGTTAGTCTGTATTCGCAAAAAGAAAAGGAGTACTTGTGGCACCTTAGAGACTAACCAATTTATTTGAGCATCTGATGAAGTGAGCTGTAGCTCACGAAAGCTCATGCTCAAATAAATTGGTTAGTCTCTAAGGTGCCACAAGTACTCCTTTTCTTTTTGCGAATACAGACTAACACGGCTGTTCCTCTGAAACCATTCTAAACATGGTAAGCAGGCTATTATTTTGTTCTGATTTGGGCTATGTTTCCTGTTTGGGTAGGGTGCATTATTGTACTGGTCACCCTAACTGCTGGCAAAATGCAAGTGGACTGAGCCTTACAAGTGGCAAGGAGCAAGCTGCTGCAATGTGAGGCTGGTGCTAACATAATGTGGAAAAAGGACAGTGAGAAACTGAGCCAGATAAGCTCTGTCCCAAAGTTTTCAGAGGATGGGAAAGCCATTTCCTGCCTAGCTCTACTTAAGAGTACAATAGTGCAACTTCCCAAAGATGGGAAAGCTCCTCAGCTGGTGTAAATTGGCATATCTCAGCTGAGAATCTGGCCCAATGTTTATTTTCCCTTTTTGACCTGAAGAGCCACCCAGCTGAGTAGCAAATGTAATTTCCATTTTCCTGTTAACTGTTTAAGCAGTCTAAGTCTCAAACCTTGACTAAGGAAGGTAAGGTATGTTTTATGGTGTTTGCTGGACGGTCCACCTGATTTGGATTGAGAAAAATATATTTAATATGAAGCACAGATTGCATTTGAATTACCAAACAGTCTTAGCTGCCGCGAGATCTGCTAAACTACAGTGCAAAGTTTCATTTGTTTTGGCTGCTTTAGTAACAAGACTTATTGTATTAGGGAGAATAGCTCCAAGGGATATCTGCAGGGTTGACTTCCTAGGTGATCATTAGCTCTGTAGGAGCAAAATAGGTCTCTTCTTTTAAATCTCAGTTCAAACAGCTTCTCATCATTAAAAATCCAAAACATCTCCCACATGTCAGAGAAAAAGAAAGCTTACAGCCTGAGGTGTCTGCAGAATAATCCGGGAAGAGTATCAAATGTAGACTTGGTTTAGGTGGTTAAATGCATTATTCATGTTGCCTCACCTCAGAACAAACCGTTCGTTCTGATTGTTGCTGCTAGATTGGATGGCAGCTCGTAAAGATTTGCACTCTGTGTAGCCAATGTTTTGCTGATGTGAACCATTCACATCATTCTGCAGAAAATTGGGCAGTATCAACAACATAGACAACAATTTTGGTGCTTGTAAATTATTTCTCCTTGCCAATAACTAATTTGATTTGGCTTTATGTCGCTGATGCCGCTGGAGGGGATATTTTAAAAAAAATTGTTACTTCAAAACTTTGACCTGGTTAGTGAACAAAGAGTTTGGTATGTACTATTTAGGCATCAACATCCCACCATGGGTGCTCCCAGCATTTGGTATGGTGGAGCTAGGGACCTCTGTCTCAGTATGCTCCAAGGAAAGCAGTATGGTACTAGGAATGCTGATGCAGTTTGTTTCCCTGCTAACTTCATAAATGTCCAATTGGAACTCATGCGGGATCCCCTGCCATGACTGCCACTGTGCAGCTGGGGGAGGAGGCAGCCACTGGTAGTAAACATTCAAAAGGAGTCACACTGCTAAGGAGGAAAGGGGCCGGCTGGGCAGGCATGAGCGGTACTGGACCTATACAGGTGGCTCTCAACACACAGAATGAGATAAATGAACATTAGTGTCTGGGAAAAGCGTAAGGGAAACATATTGCAGCTACTGACCGCCATCCTGTGTTAAATTGAAGGTCTTGCAGATTTGGCTGGTTAAATGTAAATTGCTGATTTGTTTTGAATAGTTTTCTTCGGTTGGGAGGATCTTGTGCAGTCAAAGGTTTTTTGCAAACTACCCAAACTGTTTTGCGGGGTGGTTTGTAAAACTAGCTTGGGTTTGTGAATGCTTTTTTTCTTGTAATCTGAACCCCAGTTGTTTTCATGTTTTAAGATAGTATGACCTCTAACAACTAGGCTGGTATAAGTGGCTGCCTCTTACAGGTTGTATACACCGTGTTTATTGTTCCATTCAAAGTTGTTGCTGACTCTGCTAAAGTTCTAATCCCTTTAATGGCTCCTGACATCAGATATAGTACTTAGACATCTACCTGACCTTAACCATGCCCACTAATAATTGTATTTTGGAATACTGCATGCTCAGAATTTCAAGTGCAAAATCTGAAGCCAGATTTTGAACACTTGACCTGAGAAAAGATAGTAGAAAGTCTTTGTAGGACTGAAATCTGAAATGTGTTAAGATTTTTCTCACTAATTTGCCTTTTTATTTCTCCTTATTTGAGTATGGCTTAGAACTTGAAATGTATTTCTTAAATAATGGACTCCCCATAGGCTTCATCCAAAATGATTGGAGTCAGTGGAACTTCAGTGGGCTTCGGAAGATAGTTGACAACGTGGACCAGATCCTTAATAATTATTCATGCCTTGTTCAGGTAGAACTCCCATGAAGTCAATGCAAGTTGTGCTTGACTAACATCTGGTTCCTTTAGCCCTATTGTTTCCACAGAAAGATGCAATACTTTATTTATATTTTGATTTACCCATGCAGAGTTCTGGTGGTATGTCCAAGAATTAAATAATACACACAAAGATTGGGACCAAGGTTTAAAATATAAGGACTATCCCAAATTAAAACTCTCCCACCATCTACTACAACTATCCCAGAAAATACACAGGGAAAATATTATTGTTATATATTCCATATACAGTTGTCATTCATATATCATTTATAACTTTCTTTTTTACCTCATCAGGATCTACTGATTCCAGCCAAGAGAATGATTATAAATATACTAAGCTTCATATATTTTCATTGATTGTTGTAATAACTTGGTTCTTCTTGATGGAGATGGAAAAGAGGTTGCTAGATAAGAAGGATGAATAAGCAAATTCATATAGAGTTAAAAAAAAAAGACCTGTTTTCACTCAAAATTCAAAATGTACTTATTTAGCAGTTCAAAAAAAAAGTCTGATTAATGATTTTTCTCCTTTAGCATCTCTCTCCACTTTCTGAATTTTTGCAATATTTACCACCTGGATAGAACATGGGAAACAACGAAATGTCATCATACACTGTTCTTTGGAGATAATCAAAACAAATCTTTATCTAGATTAAACCTTCTGAATTTGACTCATTATTTATAGCATTCCTTTGCTGCAATACCACCTTGTATCACCAGTTTAGGACATTGCTACTTTGGATTGACGTATTGATTTTCATGGAGCGTAAAGATTACTTATTTGGAAATATATGTAAACTGTTCCAGCTCACTATATTAATATCCTTTCATCAGTATGGAATGGTTTCCAGCCATCTCTTACATACTTGGCCCAAAATGCCTTAGTTTAAAATCTAAATACAATATATGACTGTGATGGGATCCCTGGGGTGCAGCTTGGGACTGTGGGACCGCTGTGCCCCCTTAGCTCTCCAGTCTGGGCTGTTGCTCACAATGCCTTGCTAGTGACAAGCAGCAAGCCCCTCCAGGTGCTGTTATTACTCAGCACAACAGCTTGTGGAGCCCCATACCCAGCTATATTGCATGAATGCTCCCAGAGCCACTCATGAATCACATGGAGAAAGGCATCAGCTAAATCCCCGCAGCTCCCAGCACTGTACCTCAGGAATATACCATTTTGCACTGCTCAAGATGAGCAGTGGTTAATTGGTTAATTGGTTCACCACTTCATCAATGAAAAGTGGATATACACCAGCCTTTGCAAACCTGAGCAGATTTATCACACATTCAGGCAATCTCACTGGTAAAGATAAACACTAAAACAAAGTTATTGATTATAAGTGATAAGCAAAAAGTCAGAGTTAGTTACCAAAAGAAAAGAAAATATAAGCATGCAGTCTAAACTCTTATCCCTATTAGACTGGGCAACATCTAGATTAAGCAGTTTTTCTCACCCCACTGTATATTGCAGTCCTTAATATACAGGTTTGTCCCTTAAACATGGACCAGTCTCCTCTGTTGGAGTCTTCAGTCTTCTGAGTGTCCTTGTGGCTTGCAGCATAGGTGGGGGCAGGATAAAGGCCAAGCATGGGGCTCCTGTGTTCTGTTTTCTACCCTTAGTCAATGTGCTTGGAGAACTCATCACCCTCACTTGGAAACTCCAGCATAGAGAGCATGCTAGGGGACTGCCAGGGTACCAGGGGATTGATCTCCATCTGGCGTAATGGCCCGTAGGGGTCTTCTATTACAAATTGGTACAACTCAGTATGGACCAAGGCTTCTCTGATTTATGCCAAGGACTGAACTGGACCTCAGCTACCCCAGGGGGTGAAAAGGAGTCCCTTGCCCATCTTGGGTCTTGCATGAAGTGAAGCTTGGCTGCACTTAAGGATCAGGGCCTTTAAGTTATACTTGAGAGGATCAGAAATCTCCATGAGAAAAATGAAGATTCTCACAGATCTGTACCATTAACAGACCCTTAACTGAGGCAAATAATACTATAGTTCAGGCATTGTTTC
Source organism: Caretta caretta (assembly GCF_965140235.1). Classification (NCBI taxonomy): domain Eukaryota; kingdom Metazoa; phylum Chordata; order Testudines; family Cheloniidae; genus Caretta; species Caretta caretta. Next base: position 192,668,457 of record NC_134208.1, on the reverse strand, counting down.
ACTTGCTAGTCCTAGTATGCAGCAGTTTGGGGTGAATTGATATTTGGATATTGGTCTTTATGGTATCTGAGGAAGAGATGTTTTTTTAAAATATAAAATAAAATATAGTACCTACTCCACCACCTTTATCTTTAGTTCTCTCTTTCCTGAACAGCACACACCCATCAATACTTGTACTCTAGCCATAGGAGGGGATTTCCCTAGGGTTCAGATTGGCAGAGACCCCTGGGGTTTTTCACTTTCCTCTGCAGCATGAGGCACAGGTCACTGACAGGTTTAAACTAGTGTAAATGGTGAATTTTCTGTAACTTTGTCTTTAAACCATGATTGGAGGACTCCAGTAACGCAGCCAGAGGTTTGGGTCTCTTACAGCAGGGGGTCTGCAATGTGCAGGAGGTCAGACTAGATCAGAGTTTCTGAAACTGGGGTCCGTGGACCCCTGGGGACCCCCGAGGGCACTCCAGGGTGTCCACAGGCCATGCTGATCAACTCCTCCCCTTCCCTCACTCAACAACTCCCCCGTCCCACCCAGTGCCTCCTGCTGAAGCCAAAAGTCCGGTGGCACAGGAGGCTTCCTACCTGCCCAGAAGTGGGCAGCATGTCCCTGTGGCCCCTGGGGTGGTATCTCTGCACGCTGCCCCCACCCCAAGCGCTGACTCTGCAGCTCCCATTGGCCAGGAACTGTGGCCAATGGGCGCTGCGGGGATGGTGTCTGGAGGCAGGGGCAGTGTGCGGAGACCCCGACCCTCCTCCCCCACCTAGGAGCCACTGCCAGAGGGATGTGCCGGTTGCTTTCGAGAGCCACCCGAGGTAAGCGCCGGCCGGAGCCAGCACCCCACACCCAAACTCCCTCCCAGAGCCTGCATCCCTCCCCCCCCCACACCAACCCCCTGGCCCAGCCTGGTGAAAGTGAATGAGGGTGGGGAAGAGCGAGCAGCAGAGAGAGGGGGGATGAATTGAGTGGGGGGCCTGGCCTCAGAGAAGGGGTGGGGCAGGGCATGGCCTCGGGGAAGGGGGTGGGGCCAGGGAAGAGGCTTACGGGTCCCTGAACATTTTGAAATCGAAATGCGGGTCCTCAGGTTGCTAAAGTTTGAGAACCACTGGACTAGATGATTGTGATGGTCCCTTCTGGCCTTAAAGCCTATGAGTCTATAAGTTAGAATGGGAATATGTTCCTTACGAAACGTTCATTTTTCTCTCATTAGGCCAAAGGAGACACTTAAGCAGTAGCTTTTGGGATGGGTTTTATTGACACCTGTGCCACCCTAGTGAAAGTGATTATCACTGAGAGCTTTAGAACATGGTGACGATACAAAAAGAGTTAAAGTGTTGGAAATAAGGTAAAAATACAAAGTAGGCCAAATTTACAAAAGGCGGGTACTCACAAAATAATGCATACAGCTGCATAGGCACTTACCATAATTTCATAAGCAAAGTTGTAAAGTGACCATTTCAATATGCAGTTACACTACATGGACATGCATATTTTTTATGAAGACTGCACAACTTTTTTTTTTTAATATGGCCTATGGTATTATGGAGCAGTAATGGAAAGACACATTCTCTTGCTGGAGATTTTGGAGTTCTGAGCTGCACTGTACTTTTGGTAATATGCCTGTTTAACACTATTTTGTGGAGTATTACAAGAATCTATCAATAATATAACAATAATAATGCCGAGCTCTTATTCAGCACTTTTCATCAGTAGATCTCAAAGCCTTTTACAGAGGAAGTCAGTATCATTATCCCCATTTTAGAGATGGGGAAATTGAGGCACAAAGAAATGAAACTATTTACCTAAGGTTACACAACAAAGTAGACAAGGATACAATACACTCTGTCAGCTTTCATTTTCTCTCCCTCCCATCCCACTGGTGGAATTCAAACTTTCCCAGACACTCAGAAGTCATGCCTCCAACAACTTCCTCACTTGCAGTACCCTCCTTTCAGTTGATACAGCAAATGACCAGAATGATACTGTTTCTAAAATAGGTTTCAGAGTAACAGCCATGTTAGTCTGTATTCGCAAAAAGAAAAGGAGTACTTGTGGCACCTTAGAGACTAACCAATTTATTTGAGCATAAGCTTTCGTGAGCTACAGCTCCGATGCATCCGATGAAGTGAGCTGTAGCTCACGAAAGCTTATGCTCAAATAAATTGGTTAGTCTCTAAGGTGCCACAAGTACTCCTTTTCTTTTTGTTTCTAAAATAGAGAAGGATGGAATGTGATGTGAAAAGAGAGACTGTCAAAAGGGAAAAGGTTAATACTGACTGAATTTTTTCTTCATCAGTTCTGAAAGGGAAAAAAAAATCCTCTACAATAAAAATACAGGTCATTCATCCTCAAAGCCTTAAATGGAACCCCAGTTGCAGTCTTACAATTGATATATATATAAATGCATGTCAGTAAATGCATGTCAGAATTCAACAGCTGATAGAGTTGGGATTCAGTTAGGGATGGAAGAATCCAAAAAGATTACTCTGACCTTAGTTCATATGGCCTCAGGATTTGAAGAGATTCTCGAATGTTGATATTAAATGAGAACGTTTAATATTGTGACTTGCATTATAAAAGTAAAAAGAGTTAATTTTTCTCCCCGCAAAGGCACTCCACTTCGCTTTTATTTAGCGAGACAGTCTTTTTGATCCTTTTCATACAGTGCTTTGTTATCAAATGATGACTCATAAAAATTTCTGATTTAAAATAGCCAGGTTTCCTTATTTGTTTTTTTTTATTATTTGCATATTTTACAATGTACAACTCTGTCTCTCAGAGTGTGTGTTTGTAATCTGCCCATCTTGGCCTCTTTAATGAGTCGGATTGGGCCATATTGTTCACTCATGTGATTTTGTTAACATTTACACCAGGAGTGCAGACTTGGCCCAATCTTTTGCTATGATTGACTAACAGCAACACTTCAGGTAATTGCTAAGAATTTAGAAGTAAGGTAAATAAGATGTTCTAATCTGTGTAAAGCTCATTCCAGGCTGTGGACTGAATGATATGGAACATAGAAAGGAGATTGTAAATGCTTGAACGATGTTAAATTAGACTGTTAAAGCATTTCATTTTGATTTATTCCATGGCATATACTGGAAAACCAAGTTGATGGGAGTTGCACTCATTAAACCCAGGTCAGAAGTGGACCTTGATGATTTTATATATTTATAAATGAATACTGAAAACAACTATTTTGTCCTCCCAAAATGGGGATGGATTTATATGTTTATGTAGGCATATAAACATACAATTTGTTTTCTTAAAGTCCGAGCATATATAATGATCCTGATTCTTCCCTCTGAAAAACAAGCTTTAAGGTAGTATATAACTCCACTGACTTCCCCATACCCCGGCAGCAACTTCCATATTCAAGTATATTAAAATGCACTGATAGTTCTGTCGAGCCTACACTTTAGTTTGCCATTTTCTCCTGTTTATGTGAAACTGCTAAACTCATTTGTCATTAAGATATTTAATTAGATAATGCCATAGGCAAGGCAGTGCACAGCAAGTGCAGATTATAGGGAGTAACACAATTCATGCAGTGCCCCGATATAGAGTCATTCTGCCTCTAACAGAGGCAGAACACAGGAACAATCGAATTCCAATAATGGATCAGACCCCAGGTCCAGCTAGTCCAGTTCTCTATCCTGAGACTCTGTCCAGGCAAGTAATGAGTCTGAAAAAGACTTGGTGGTCAAGGTGGATAATCAGCTGAACATGAGCTCTGAGTCTAATGCTATGGTCAAAAGGGCTAATTCAATTCTTGGATGTATAAACAGGGAGTACTGAGTAGGATAAGGGAGGTTGTATTACTTCTGTATTTGGCACTAGTGCAACCAGTACTGGAATACTGTGTCCAGTTCTGGTGTCTACACCTCAAGAAGGATGTTGAAAAATTGGAGAGGGATCAGAGAAGAGCAACAAGAATATTAAAGGATTTGAAATATGCCTTATAATGAAAGACTTAAGAAGCTCACTCTATAAATTTTATCAAAGAGAATGCTAAGAAGTTATTTGATCACAGTCTATAAGTACCTGTGTGAGGAGCAGAAATTTGATAATGGACCTTCAGTCTAGCAGACAAAGATCAAACAGGATCCAGTGGCTGGAAGTTGAAGCTAGACAAATTCAGACTAGAAATAGGGTGCACATTTTCTAACAGTCGAGTGAGGTCTTGACTCTTCCCCCCACACCATACTGGTGAGAACAGCTGAGATGGCACAGAGGGGAAAATCATATGTGCCTGGTAAAGTTCTGGCACAGAATACTTGCTCCCAGAGACAGGGGGAAGTAAGGACTCTCTCAGTCATAATTTGGTCCCTGGTCTGCTTCTGCACACTGCCCCTTATAGAAGGTGATTGGTAGCTCACAATCTAATGTCACATGAGAAAAGAAAGAAATCAGTACCACATGCATAAAATCTCTACATTTATTTAAGCAAATTTTGCTATCTTGGGGCTTAATTCATTTTGAACTGCTACATTTTAAGACGTTATGTTGCAATGAGCTAAATATAAGCTGACAGTTAAACATAGCTTTGGGCAGTCTTCTTTTTGTACTTACACATGGCCAGTAATTTATCTACATCATTTCTTTCATCAATTTGCTAACTGTTAACTATGTAAATCCTGTTTTAACATTTTTAAACAGTTTAAAAAATAGATGAAATTTAAAGGATTTCATTATAAACATGCCTCCAGATGCAATTTAGAATAAATGTGATGTTCTAATCCCATATAAGCCTTTTTTCTTTGATGCGGCGATCAATACACTGTGTTAGAAAAGAAAACATCTAAAGCTAAAGTCTCCATTAAATGGCTGCAGGAAACTATGTAGCAATTGCTTTGCATAAATTCCCTGTTTTCAGATTCACCGAGTTAACCTCCAGCATAATTTTGCCTTAATTTGGTTTTAACATTGGATATTGTACTCAAGAGGAGTGAATGGGGAAAAACAAACAAGCTGGCTATTATATATGAAAATTAAAGTTAATTTCTTAATAAGACGCATATGATGCTTGTTATAAAATAAATGCTTCACTATCAAAAAATGTCCTGGAAATAAGTAACCTCCAAATTCCTTTACTTCATTCTTTGATTAGTAAAGGCACTTACTGTACTGAAAATAGTCCCTATTATATTCAACATATTACCAAATCAACAATCAAATATAGCAATTGGATACTTTTTCGACTCTTTTTTTTTAAATTAAAAATATCCAAAATCCAACATTCATTTTCAAAATTATAGAACTTAAAAAATAAAATTAAAACCACCCTGAATAAGTGTTTCAATCAGTAGTCTTTTAAGCCATATGGTAAGGTGCATTGGATGTAAATCTAAGGAAATATTTTCAACCTAACTGTCTTCATTGACAGGTTTCAGAGTAGCAGCCGTGTTAGTCTGTATTCACAAAAAGAAAAGGAGTACAAATTGGTTAGTCTCTAAGGTGCCACAAGTACTCCTTTTCTTTTTGTCTTCATTGAGACTACTTGTGGGTGTAAGGGAAACAGGATTTGATTCACAGATCACTGTAGTGTGAGATAGTGAGTTAAAAATGTAAGTATGGAGAAGATAGCAAGATAGCAAGGAAGATAGCAAGAAAGTCTGCAAATCACCAAAGTGCAACATTCCCTCCCTGACTTTTCCTAGGCTCATGTGAACCAAAGACAGAAGCTGGAACACCAGTTTAGTTAAATCTGTCAGACAGTGAGTTCTTAGTAATACAAGCAAATTCAGAGGCTCTGTGATTAAAACAGCAAAAATGACCCTTGACTCTATTTCTTTATTTGGATCAGTTTGTGTCAATCTTCATATAATCTACTTACAAAAGGAAAACTATATTATTTACCCTTGAAAGTTTCCCCCACTATTCTGCCATTGATCATCTTTAGATAACAATTACATTTCTCTGTTCTACACAATCATGTTCAGAGAAAGAAAGCATCCACTTACCAAAAAGGTGTCTGTGTAGCACACTTCAAAACATTCTGTGTTATTATAATATATCCATGAATTTAAAATCCAGAAATCTGATAAAGATGGTTACCAAAGCAGTAACTTCCATCTTTCAGATTTTTCTTTTGAAAATTACTTAAAATTGCCATTTGCTAGAAATAAATATTTAAATGTCTCTGTCACAGTATGAAATATTAAAAATATTAAAAAGGTAATATACTTAATTACCTGATTCACATCTGTGTGTATGAGATGTGGAGACACTACCAGTGTGCGCGACAGATCGCTGACCTCCAGAATGGTAAAATTAAAAACACACTACTTTTCATAGAATCATAGAGTTAGAAGGGACCGCAAGCATCATCAAGTCTAGTCCCCTGCCAAGATGCAGGATTTGTTGTATTTAAACCATCCAAGACAGAAAACTATCCAGCCTCCTTTTGAAAAACTCCAGTGAAGGAGCTTCCATGATCTGCCTAGGCAGTCTGTTCCATTGTCCTACTGTTCTTACAATTAGCAAGTTTTTCCTGAGATTTAATCTAAATCTGCTATGCTGTAGTTTGAACCCATTGCTTCTTCTCCTGCCCTCTGTGGAAAGAAAGAACAACTTTCTCCATCTTTTTTATGGCAGCCTTTCAAGCATTTGAAAACCACTGTCATTTCAGCCCTCAGTCTCCTCTTTTCCAGACTAAACATACCGAGTTACTGAAGCCTTTGCTTGTATGGCTTGCGTTCCATCTTTTTTATCATCTTTGTTGCTTTCCTCTGGACCCTCTCCTCTCATCCATGAGTTTGCAAATATTCCTGCCAGTGGCTCTGAGATTTCTTCAGCTTTATTACCCTCAGGTGAATAGTATCAGGCCCCACTGATTTGAATTACTCCAGATTGGTCAGATGATCTCTGATGTGTTCTTTATTTATCCCTATCTGCATCCCTTCCCTTTATTGTCTATGCTAACTTTGTTAGACATCCGGTCACATGTTATTTTTTGTGAGAAGACTGATGCAAAGTAGGCATTGAGCAGCTCACCTTCTCCATTGAGCAGCAGACCCACACCATCCTTGATCTTTCTTTTTTGTCAGACCTATTTGAAGAACCCCTTCTTGTTGTCTCTAACATTCCTTGCCAGCTGTAACTCATTCTTTGCCTTGGCTTTCCTGAATTTGTCCCTACACACTTGTGCTGTTCCCATGTATAATTCCTTGGTGACATGCCCCTTCGTCCATTTTCTTTTGGTTTTTAGGTAGCTAAATAAACTCCTTGTGCAGCCACATTGGCCTCCTGTGGCTCTTCTTATCTTTTCTTTGTGCTGGAATAGCCTACTATTTCTCTGAGTTGGTTGAAATCTGCCTTTCTGAAATCCAGTGTTCTTGTTTTGCTGTTCTCATGTCCTTCTTTCCATAGGATTGAATTCTATCAGATCATGATCCCTTCCTCCCAAGTTCTCAACCATCTTCATGTTTGCAACTAATTCATTTCTGTTGGTCAAAACTAGACCCAAAATCTAGTTGTTTCCTGATTCAGAAAGTTGTCCCCTACACATGCTAAAAAACTTATAGGATATATTATGTTTTGCTGTAATAGTCTTCCAACAATATCAGGGAAGTTAAAATCCCCCGTTCATATTAGGTCATGTGTGTTAGCTAATCTTGTTACCTTATGGTAGAATGACTTATCCACTTCCTCTTCCTGATTTGGTGATCAATAATAGATCCCCACCATAACATCACTACTGTTCTTTTCCCTTTTTATCTTCACTGAGAAACTCTCGGTAGGTCTGTCACTCATTTTGTTTGAAGCAAATAAAGGGAAAAAAACTTTTCTACTATTGTGTTATCACTTGTGCCTTTAAAGATGACACTGAGGCTAAATTTCTCTCACATCAATACTTAGACATCCCTATTAGTATCTCAGGGCTTACTTTCCAGTCACAGATAATTTTGAACCAGATACCTGTAAGTCAGTCTCAGATGCCTGTAAAATACAGAGAACCACAATTATACTTGGTGAACCTTCATGGACATCAGTGGAATTATACCAGAAAGGAATTTAGTCCAGTTATGTAATCTATTTTATAGTGGTACCCATCTGTAGGGAGCCAGGGTGGCTTCCCTCCGAACCAGAGGGTAAAGAGCCACCCTCTCAGCCTGAGTGGGCGGGGCCAGACCAAGCTCACGCCAATCCCTGGAAGGGGAGGGGTTGGACAGGATGTAAAAAGGGCGGGGCCCTTTGCCCAGTGAGGAGAGCACCAGGGAGGGAGATAGACACAGGCTGCTCCCTTGTGATCCTGCTGCCGACCCAAGAGGAACTTGACTGGGAGGAAGGCCTGTGGCGACCAGGACTGCCAGCCGCTGAGTACCCGGAGGACTGGGAGGGGCCCTGCTGTAGCCCGGGCCAGCGTGAGTCTGACACAGAGGGGGAGCTGGAGCTGCCAGCAGTGGAATACCTGGACGAGCTGGAGGGATCGGAGAGACCCACTTGAGAGACCGGGTAGGAAGTAGCCCAGGGGCAGAACTGCACTGTGGGGTGGGTGTATTTGGTCAGCGGGCGCAGATGGCCCCCCGCTGACCGAGCGGCGGGACCTTCGCCTCCTGCCGCTGTCAGGGCCGTGGGCTGGAACGCAGTGGAGTTGGGTGGGCCTGTGTTCCCCTACCCCGGCCAACCTGCCTTGGGTAGCAGAACTGTGTGCTACAGACTCATACCGGTGCTCCCCTGCCTGAGGGGCGCGCCGCAGGCTCGGGCCGGTGCTCCCCTGCCTGAGGGGCGCGCCGCAGGCTCGGGCCAGTACACCTTTCCCACTGATTCCCCAGTGCCCGAAAGGTGTGACTAAGGCCTGCCAGTGGGACCATAGCTCTCCATCGCCCCCTTAGGGGCTCAGAGGACCGATTGAAACCTGTCACACCATCACTGAGGGACCCCAATATAGATATTACATACAATAAAACTACATTAAAAGAACATTATTAAGATTACAAATTCAAGCACTCAAAAGTAGGAAATGCCAGAATTAAAGTTGCCTGTGTCACTGAATATGTGGCCTCAGGTCTTATTTATGACACACTTTTCAAACTCTGCTCAGACACAGAATTATGGGCTTTGTGGACTTACTCATATCATTATAGTATCTGAGGACTTCACAAACATTAATGAATTTATTTTCACAACACTCCTGTGAGATTTGGGGGGATTATTATCCCTATTCTACAGATAGAGAATTGATGCAGGGAGATAAAGGTCAAAGGAGTCCACTAATTTTGAATGCCCAGTTTGAGATGACTAGAACCTGATTTTTCAGAGAACTTAGCATTATATACCATATTATATGTTCAAAGCACAGCTCCCATTGATTTAAGTTGCAGCTGAGAGTGGTCAAGAGTTCTGTAAATCAGGTTCCAGGGTCTTCTCTCTCACCAGGCCTGGGTCCTCACCCCTCCAATGGGACAGCTTCCTCCTTCTCCTTCCCTTGGCCTGAGCCACAGAAGGGAGAGAACTGAGAGCACAGGAGAGACAGTCGCCTTGCTCTCAGTTCCTGTTCCTCAGCCTTCAGCAGCTGGGAGCAGCAATTCCAGGGAAAATCCAGCTCAGGCCTGGCAGCTGGAGCATGCTCAATGCAGGTGGAATCTTTGGAGAGTTTATCTGGGAAACTCTAACAAGTCTGGCTCATAACTTGACCAAATGTAGGTTGATTTTTCACAGGGACAGAAAAATGTACCACCCTGATACCAGGCTTCATGCCAATTTTCAAGTCCTTGCTTGAAAGCACAGAGGTGCTCGAGCTTCTCAACTGAACAGTTGTACGCATTTTTCAATTCATGGGCCAAAGAACATATTTTCCCTTACATAGCTCTGAGAAATGGCTGAACTGTTTTTGTTGAAATAATAATAAATATTAGTAATAATAAATAAATAATAATTCATCCAGAGGCAGAACTCTGGCATGGAAATTTTTAGCTCAAATGAATAAGATCTGGCAAAGTTATAAGCAACTGAAAACAAAGTCTTATCAGGGACAGTATCGGGCAACCTTAACTGTAGGTACTGCTTCATATGCCGCCTAGAAAATAAGGTAATAGTCTCCCTCATTGCCTTCCCAGTAGGTAGGAGTAGGATGTTTGAATAACATTAAGGCTGTGAGTGTGTATGTTCATGTAGGGAGAGTGAGTATTATGGTGTGTACAACCACTCTAGGTCCCCTGAGAACCTCAAGTGGTTGGGGCTGGGATACATCTGAATGGCCCTAAATTGCTATTTTCCTGCAGGGCTGTGGAAGCAGAAAGACATTTAAAAAAACACAGGCAGCTGAGATCACTAGCCTAATTGATATGACAGATATAAAAAGAGGAAGGTGGGACAGTCTGGTAGGCGACAGACCATAGAAAGGAATATTGCTCTCCTGCTCGAACCCTAGAAGGAAAAACTTCTATTCATGGTTATAATTTGTAGGAATTAGGTAGCATCTCTTTAAATAGTTTGTGAGCCCTCTGGTAGCCATCACTGTGTTCTGTATTCCAGAAGCCACCAGAACCCTGCCAGAACAGCAGTGGACATTTGTAGCTAGGCTTTGTATGTTGTATGTAGTTTGTAAACATGGTATTTGGACCCCACATGGCTCCTTTGTATTACATTTGTTGTGTAAAAAGAAAAAGCCACAGTAGTATTCCAGGTGAAAAAGAAAGAGGATAATAGAATTAGGAAGTCGTAACTCAAACTGTATTTGCAAAGAATGAGATTCTTGCAGTGTGACTTGCAGGTTATATAGCTTGTTTAATACTAGAGCTGGGGAAAAGCAGAATGTGATTTTTGCAACACTGTTAATGAATAATTAGCTTCCATTTTCATCAAAATGTTGACAGAACTACCAATGCCAAAATTCCAATTTTAAATCGTTGACCAACTCTATTTAAATCATTGCATAGATTAATGTATATAGCATTGAATGGCTGCAGGCCGCTGAGCAGTAAGATGCAACTAAGTACAGAAATGAAGTTAATAAGACTGATGTGCACAGAAATGGCAAAAATCAATTTGGAAAAAACAATTAAGTCTTGAACTGAAGGAAATATTCTGAGAAGTTAAAAAAAAGAACAGGAAATTGTATAGATTTACTGCTGTATTTAAACCAAAGAATGAATATGAATGTAACAAGATAACTAAGTGGAAGGGACTGAAAGGTGTCTGGCATCATGTCACTGAAATGCAGAATATTCAAAGGTAAAAGAGAAGCTACAAGATGAAAGGAAAGCTGATAATGGGTGACAGAAAAATGTTCTCCCTCAAGGACAATGATACAAATGTGACTACAAAGAGATGGTGTCCTGTACACAGAGTGTCACTGGGGTCAAACAAACACATCTATGTATACTAAACAGCAAACAGCAGTTAAATTACCACTATAACTTTGCCTGATGTAAATTGGCATGGCTCCATTGCCTTCAATAGAGCTATGCCAGTTTACACCACCTGAGGATCCAGCTCAGCTAAATGTGATGTACATCAAACAGATCCTTTAAAATCCCAACCATGCAGAAGTATGCTAAAGTTGCAAAAACACTTAGTATTATATTTGCTAAATATATTTATATTATGCTCACAAGTAAACAATAAAGTCAATGTTAGAAAAATCTAGCAGCAAACAATGAAGTAAGGTATCATGACCAGATCTGGAGAAGTAGTTCACAACTAGGACTGCTAACAAAGGAGATAATACAACACTTTCAGATTAAATTACAACCACTTTTTTCTACCAGAAACCAGAATCTTTTGATTTTGGGGCAGTTCCTTGATATATGGATCATGGAGCCAGATTGCTTACCACAGAAATCACTAAGTACAAAACCACGTTCTATATAATCTACTTGTGGATAAGGCAGGGACAATATAGGATATGGTAAACACAGAGAGACATTTTTTCATGCATTAGTGGTCAAAACTTATTAGGTTTACAAATGTTAATGTCACTTTAGCAGGCTTCTGTGTGAACACAGTTAAACCATTTTTGCTTAGAAGGTAATAAGCTGTATATTTTCACTGACAGCATTGCTGTTTTGAAAAAAGCAACTCCAGTTTGGCAAGGGGTTTTAATACTGCTGTGCTACTGTACAAATATGTTCCTTGATTGTTTGGTGCTGTAATTTGAGTAAATATATATATATTTCATACAGTTGATCATGGGTGAAGGTATTGTTATTGCACATAAGCAATTCTGACATCCCTGGTCCTCAGTTCCTACAGAATAATTATTCAGCAGAAAACTATTCACTTACCACCTTCAAACAACCTTAATTTGGTCCAGGGATTTATGTTCGTATTTGATGGTTTGATCCACCTTATGCTGAAGGCAGTAGTAGGGGGGCAAATTTATTCAGATATTCAGTGAGCTATGGAAGGTGTGTGGCGTGAAACAACTTAAGACTGCCCCCTATTATCCCCAGGCCCGTGGTTTGGTGGAAAGATTCAATGGAACCCTAAAATCCAGGCTGGGAATATATGCCAAGAAAAGGGGCCAAAATTGGGATGAGTTGTTGCCCTTTCAGTTGTATGCTTACAGGAAGGTAACCGAAGAGTCCACGGGGTTTTCTCCATTTGACCTTTTATATGGGAAAAAAGTAAGGGGATCCCTCAATCCCATTAAAGACTCATGGGAAGGATGCAATGAGGTGAGGTGAGGGAAGAACCAGTAACTGAGTATGTTCAAAGGTTCAGGAAGGAGTTAAAGGACACAATGGAAGTTGTCCAAACCAACCTCCAAGACAGTCAGGACAAACAAAAGGCATTGTATGACAAAAATACTTGTAAACACACTTTTGACATTGGAGATTTGGTGATGGTACTCAGCCCCGCAAAAAAGTCCAAAATGCAAAACTCCTGGGAAGGGACCTTCGAGGTGGTGGAAATGACAAACGTGGACATGTATCAAGTTTAGAAAGCCCATGATGATATTGTTCACCAGCTGGTACATGTGAACCAGCTCAAAGCCTATCACAGCAGGGAGACCATAGTAAACGGGATCTGTTGTGTGGAAGAGGAAACTGAGGTACACCCACTCATTGATTTCATGACTGAATGCCAAGGTGGTTCAACTCTGGAAAGCATTGAAATCTGTGGAGAATTAACACTAGTTGAAAGGAGGGAGGTGTTAACAGTGCTGCAAGGATACAGTGGGGTGTTTTCCAACAAGCCAGGAAGAACACACTTGCTAAAACCATAAAATCCTCACCAAATGGACACTACCTCCCCCTTCCAGGCCTTACGGGGCCACTAGCAAGGTGAAAGAGCAAATTCATATGGAGATACACAACATGTTGGACCTGGGAGTAATTAAGGAATCTGACAGCTCTTGGGCATCCCCTGAGGTTTTGGATGACACAGTAAACTTTTGTGTGGACTATAGAAAACGTAATGCTGCTACTGTAACAGACACATACCCTATGCCGAGAACTAATGATATGCTGGATGTTCCAAGCCAAGCCAACTACCTCCGTACTTCCGATTTAACTAGAGGTTACTGGCAGATCCCCCTGCTTAGTAAGAAATAACAAGCACAATTGTAGAAATTAGGATCCGCTAAAGAAAGATTAATGAAAAGGGCTGAATTTACTGTGGGCTTGTCTATGTTGGGGGGGGGGGGAAGCTGCAGTAGCTGCTGCATAGTAGGTACTCTGCACTAATTCCCCAGGCACTCTTACAGTGCATTAGCTTAATATGCTTTGGAAGTGTACTAAGCTAAACCGCACAGTAAGAGTGCCCATAAGGGGAGTTAGTGTGAAGTAGCTAGTCCTCTTTAAATTCACATCCTAGCTTATTGAGCACGAACTTCTCCATATAGACAAGCCCTGCAACTCAGGACACATGACCACACAAGGGAGTAAGAACTCCCCTTTATAGCCCTGCCTGAGCTACTGTTAGCCGACGGCCAAGGATGTTTGGTGAGGTGCCAGCTATGCCCGTTTATACCATCCGTGACTTTAACCGCTAGGACGCACTGTCCCTTCGCGGCGGGCAGCCCGGGCTAGGCTGACGGATGCCCCAAGGTCCTAACCACCCGTGACTTTAACTGCTAGAGCTCAGAGCTCCTTCGCAGCGGGCAGCCAGGATTGACTGACAGGTGCCCCAAGAGTTTGCCCCGTGGAGGCGGCACAACTCAACGCTAGGCTCTTAGTACTCTCACCTAATGGCCAGGCTTTAGAGCCAAAACGGCTGAGGTTCTTTAATTGTGATGGCTGCTTTACAGTAAACCAGAGAAAACAAGTCAGGCTTATGCATAAATGGTTACCAAAATTTATTAAGCTAGATTCTAATCATGTGGTTACAAAATTGCTAGTGCCTACTTATTTAAATGTAGAGATGTTACACACACAAACAAGTTACAAAACTGAAGCCACAATCCCAAAGAAAGAAAACAAAGTATAGAGCTCTATTTCAAAATATGTGTACACTAAAGATAGGAGATCAGGTGTGGGTGCTTCTTACCCTCCTTGCATCTCTCGATTCCAGCGGTGCCAAGCCAGGATCGGTCACTCAATTCCGCGGAAAGACGAATAAGGGACAAGGCGTAGGGACCCTCTTAGCTGCAGAAGCCTTGGGAGGCTGTCACTTATCTGACCAGCAGATAGATAGTGAAAAGCACTCAAAAATCATGGTGCTGTAGGTCCCCTACTTATACCTCTGTACTCCTTTATTCTCTTTCTCCTTTCTTATGCCAAATTGAGGCTGGTCTGTCGGGGTGACGCCAGCTTTTGCAAGAGTAGTTTACACTTGCAAGGGAGAGAAACAATAAGTTTCGACTACTGGACATTTCTTTTATCAGGGTAAATATTTTCCCACCTAGGATGTTGGTGTGTGTGCATCACGCTACTTAGTAGGGGCTAAGAGCCATGTCTGTCACAGGGCCTCTGCCTGCTGTGAGCTTAATCATCGTATCTGTTCCCAGAGGCACATTGTAGCAGCACACCTGTGCTTCAAAGGCTGTGCTGGAATATATGTTAAGTGCCCTGTTCCTGCTTCCTCCTGTGTTTCCAGCAATGCTGGTCTGAGGGGGGTGGGGGGGGGCTGGCTGTCTGGCTACAGCTACCCAGACCCTTGGTCTAGGCATGTGGGAGTAAGCAGATGGTGAATGCACTGTGGAGCAGGTGGATGGGGATTGGGTGGACCCTTAGCTCCATCCCCACTACTCCCTGGCCAGCACAGCTGAGCCAGTGTGAGGGGACATCATAATTCATTGTCTAGACTATCCGTAAGTTTTTACCCCCCAGAACAAAAAAGAAGCAGGAGAGGACTTGTGATTCAGCAGTCTATGTCTGAGGCTCAGTGCCCAGTGGGGCTACTCCTGTGGTGGTGCAGTTTGTGCCTCACTGTGACAGTTTGGGGGGAAATTCAGGACTGGAGGGGTGTTCGGATCACCCTGAAAAAAGTAATTGGGCAATGGAAGCCAGGGTGTGACCTGCATGCTTGTAGGCTGGTTGTTGGTGTCCGGGCTGTGAGCCACAGCAGGATAGCATTTAAGGCAACCAGAATAGCAGAGCAGGCAGTGAGACAGCCCCTCTCTGTCTAGGTTGAACCTCAAAGTGTCACAATCACCCCTTGCTCTGAGCTGGGCCTACTCACAGGGTAGCCCTCAATGAATATCCCTAGGCATTACAATTATAATTTGACCAACTCTGTAGGTTCTTATAGACTGTGAACAAGTTGCATCTTAATCTTCTTTTTGATAAGATAAATAGTTGCTGCTTCTTCAGTGTCTCAACTTTGTAGCTCTTCCCAAGCCCCATGTAATTTTCAACATCCTTCTTAATGTGTGGAGGTCAGAACTTGTCACAGTATTCCCGGGATGGTCTCATCAATGCCATATGTAGTACTACCAACGCCTGAATCTGACTTCATATTCTTCTTTATACATCTAAGGACCCAATTATATTATGTCAACACGGTTACCTTTATCAAACACATTTGCAAGTTTGTCAAAGAGTGATATCAAAGATGCTCAAGAAACCTTTTTGCCTGGAAGCCATGTTTATTGGCCTTCATTATACTTCTGTCCTCTAATTTTTTACTGACAAAAGTCCTGTATTGCCCGTTCCATTATTTTGCCTGGGCTAACCAGCCTGTAATTATCTGGAATCATCTTGTTTACCCTTTTAAAATACTGGAACAATATTTAATTTCTTTTAGCCCTCTGGAATTTCCCAAGATTTATTGAAAGTTCTGATAAGCATCTCTTGACATCAGTGTTCTGTTCTCTTGATAGGCTCTTTCAGAAGGCACTAAATTCCCACCATGTTCCACGCACATATGGGTTGCAGAATATTTTAGTTAAGAACTGAAATGGACTGGAGAACAGAATTTTTCTCTTTATGCTGCAGTCAACTTCATTTGGTTTGGACTTTTATCAGAAAAGTGTTCCACAGACTGTTTCCCCCAGAATAAATATTTATGAGCAGACTAAATTCCTTGGAGGAGCTCAGTTCAGACTTAGGCTTTATTTTTCTTACATCCCATGTGTATCCAAAAGTTATGTCTCATCTCTCATTCTCATATCTGCAAATTAAAGTGGTAGCTCTTTTTCCATTTTCCTTAGTAACACTTAACGTGCTAAGAAACCTCAGTATTCTGCTGTATATCATATTTAGTGATAACAGAAGATGTTATCTGCACAGCATCTTGACACAGCTGGCTGTGCCTTCCATAAATATTTTAACAGGTTTTTTGGAATAAGAATTTATAGTGATCCCATGGTTTGCTTCTTACACTGCTATTTACACCTGTTAAAATCCATATACAACATGTGCGAGGGATACAGAGTTCATTGAGCTGGAAGAAGTTGAGAGGAAAACCAATATTTCTTCAGTGTGTGATATAATAAATATATTCAAGTTTGTTTCCTTCACGAGGAACAGACACAATGTACATCATACTGTGAGCTTCTTCCATATAATTTTTTTGGCACAGATTGCTAGAGCTGGTGGAGTCCCATCTGTGCACGTTTGATTGTTACTGTTATGTGTTGTTCAATATTATTGCCAAGGTTTAGATCTCAACACGGCACTGTCACTGACAAAAAATAGCTTTTACTGTATTCAGGCTTTGGGAAATCACTGGCATTTATCTTCATCTTCAAATCACTGGCCATGAAATCTTCTACAGTGGCTGGAAAATATATGTTGCTCTCTATGAGCTTGATTATGACTTGGCTTACCCAAAGTGCAGGGGTGTCAGGGCAAAAGATTCCCCATTACGTCCTTGTGTGAGCTACCTGGACCTGAGATGTAAGTGCTCATGTATGTGTGGGCACTGTATGTGTGTTGCTACCCCCATCCAGCAGGTGGGTAGGAAGGGGTGGGGAGTGGGCACAATGCAAAAAAACAGCTGAGCGAAGCTAGCCCTGAAGAAGATTTGCTGATGTTATGAACTAGCAATAAAACTACTATCCTCCCAAAGAGCAAGGGAGTGGCATTGTGGGAACTGAAACTCTCAAAGGCATTAATTACTTTCTGTGCTGCTCCTGAGATAGCCCAGCTAGGCAATGCCCCCTACAGGGGACTTATGGCAAAGCCACAATCTAGCCTTAGGTCACAGAGTTGGATTGGTGCTGCTTTATTTGATTTCAGCCCCAACCCTGCAGGGTGCTGATGTAGGGTTGCCAGGTGTCCGGTTCTCGACCGGAATGCCCCTTCGAAAAGGGACTCTGGAAGCTCCGGTGGGCACAGCTGACAGGGACGTTAAAAGTCTGATTGGCTGCTGAGGGGCTAAGGCACCTCCGTGCCCAGCTCCGTGTGGATCCTGAGAAGCGTCAGCAAGTCTGGCTCCTAGGCAGAAGGGCGGCCAGGGGGGTCTCTGCGCACTACTCCCACTCACAGGCGCTGTCCCGAGTGCCAGCTCTGCAGCTCCCATTGGCTGGGAATCTGCAGCTGGCATAAATCCTGGGCTCTCTGGCTGCAGCCAATCGGGTAACGTGCAAAGACCCCCTGGCTGCCCCTCCGCCTAGGAGCTGGAGAAACATGCTGCCGCTCCTCGGGAGCCATGCAGACTTTCTCCGTCCCTGGGAAATGCCGAGGCAGCACTGGTGCGACTGCTAAGGGGCCACCTGAGGTCAACGCCTTCCAGAGCCCCCGCAAACTGCACCAACCAGAGCCACCTGGAGCCCCCTCCTGCACGCTGAACCCCTTGGCCCCAGCCCAGAGCCCCCTCCTGCACTCCAAATCCATCATCCCTGGCCCACCCCAGAACCCTCATCCACCCACTGCACCCCAACCCCCCGCCCCCTCCTGTTCTCTGAACCCCTCATTTCTGGCCCCATGCCTGAACCTGGAGCCTGTATCCCCTCCCACACACTCCAATCCCCAGCCCACACCCTGCTCCTGCACCCCTAATACCATCTCATATCCCCAACCCCAAGCACCTTCTTGCTCTTTCAAGCAGCTGCCCCAGCTAGGTGGTCCTGCTCCCCACAAGTGGCCAGTGGTGGTTTGGGGAGGAGGAGTCAGGTGGATAGAGTCTGCTCCATTATGCTTATCAGCCGCTCCGTGCTTTGGTGCCGGCGATCCGCATTCTGCTGGCCGATCCTCCTTTCACTGTCCCGCCACTCCTGCACTTTTCAATTTTCATTACTTGAATGCTGCATTACTTCTTGCAACATGTCTTCCTTGCTTTTACGTGGCCTCTTTCTGATTCTTTGGAGTCTTTCGGCCGGTGATAACACGGACGGCTGAGATCTCAAGGTTGCATCTGTAAAGGCAAAATGCAACACTTAACAGAGGCAGCATTGTTCACACCAGACAGAGCAATGATTCCCCCATACTCAAGGGCAAGCACAATCTACACAATAGCATAATTTGGCCATCCCAAAGCGAGTGCACATAACCCACAGGAACCCCAAAATGGTGAGTAAGCACAGAGTCAAGTGTGACTGATCGTTTCAAGGCTGTACTGTCCTCTGGTTTTCTGCGCCTTGGGGAGAGCCAGCAGTGGCAGGGGGCCCCATACTGAACACTGTCCCCACATTTTCCAAAGGAGTTTGTCCTGGAAGATATCTCACTGCTGAGGGTGACCTGGGAAGCAAGAGAGGGTCTTCTACTGCAATGAGGCATCTGCCCTGGCCCATATGCAGCTTGCCTGTGTGTAGCAATGGTCCGCCCGCCCCTCATGGCACAGTGGCACAGACACGTTAGCCTTACTGGGACAAGGACCACAGTGGTTCTCCCAAGAAACCTACGCAAGCGCATTGCCCAAGTTCTGGCTGAGACCTTTGAAGAGATCACTGAGGCCGATTACCGTGATGTGAGAGAGCACATCAACGCCCTATTCCGCATCTAGGCATGCATGCAGCCCGAACCCTCCTCGCCCCAAGAGCCCACACCGAATAACTTCCTTCCCAAAATAAGAGCTGCTTACTGGGAAACTCCTCTGGTGTTTGTCCTTCCCCAAGCACTGGCCCCTGCAACTGGCTACCTTCCTCCTGGCTTAAGAACAGCTCCTGGCTGCATGCATGTAGGGTTTCTGGGGTGTCTTCCTCCGCCTCAGCACCCTCACTCCTGCTTTGCTCCTCCTCCTCCTCCTGCCTTGTTGCACTGGCCTCTGAGGTGCCCATGGTGGTCCCCGGAGTGGAGGTGGGGTCGCCCCCAAGTATCGCATCCAGCTTTTTGTAAAAACGACAGGTCGCAGGGGCACCACCGGAGCACAGTTTGCCTTGTAGGCTTTGTGGTAGGCACTCCGCAGCTCCTTCACTTTAATCCTGCACTGCAGTGCATCCCGCTCATGGCCCCTTTCCATGTCCCTTGATATCTGCCCAAAGGTATCATAATTCCTATGGCTGGAGTGCAGCTGGGACTGGACAGCTTCCTCCACCCAAACACTGATGAGGTCCAGCAACTCGCCATTGCTCTATACTGGGGCTCACCTGGCGTGTGGAGGCATGGTCACCTGGAAAGATTCACTGAGAGCACTCCACGCCTGGCTGAGTAAACAGGAAGGGGATTTTCAAAATTCCCAGAGAATTTAAAGGGTGGGTCTGACAGTTGGTCAACCGAGGGCAGGGCAGTAGAGTTCAAAGTGATGACAAGAGTGGCTAGAACAGGCATTGTGGGACATCTCTGGAGGCCAATCACAGTGCAATATAGGGCCAACGCGTCCACACTGGTGCCGCAGCGCTCCAGTGGGGGTGCAGCAAACGTTATTCCACTCGCCAAGGTGGAGTACCAGCAGCGCTGTAGCTGTGGAGTCAGAGCGCTCTATGTGCCTTACCACATGGGATGGGGAGTGAGGTACAGCGCTCTGGGCGGCTTTATTGCGCTGTGACTCACAAGTGTAGCCAAGGCCTTAATGTCCCAGTGTAGACAAGTCCTTTCACTGAGAAAAATAATTCCCTCCACTGCAGGAATTTTGGGAGAAATTCTTTGGCCTGTGTTACACTGGAGATCAGACTAGACAATCATATTGGTCCTGTCTGGTCTTAAATCTCTATGAATCCAGTCCAAGCAGGAAATCACCAAGACACAGACATGGGCTTTAACAGTAGACATGCAGTGGAAGGGACAAACTTTGATGTTTTCCTGGGAGAATCAATAAAATTTAATGTAGGGCATAAAGGAAAGAGGGGATAATGCTAATGTTGCCACTCTGGAATATGGGGAGGATGGGGGTTTAGGGTCTGCTTGTGCTGCTGTAGTGAAATGACTGAGACAGCAAAGCCAGCATCAAGATCCATCCCGATGTATTTCCTTCTGTCTCTGGAACTACCCTCTTGTTCTGGTGCTCTTATTCAGAAACAACACACATACCACAAGATTTCCACCATTCTTATCATCGCAAAAAGAAAAGGAATACTTGTGGCACCTTAGAGACTAACCAATTTATTTGACCATGAGCTTTCGTGAGCTACAGCTCACTTCATCGGATGCGTATGCTCATGGTCAAATAAATTGGTTAGTCTCTAAGGTGCCACAAGTACTCCTTTTCTTTTTGTGAAGACAGACTAACACGGCTGTTACTCTGAAACCTATTCTTATCATCGTCATTGTTCTAACACATTTCAGGACCTTTGCTCTTGGCTGTTGTTAGAAGCTTGTTTTAACCCTATATCCAATATTATATTCTGGGCACAAATAGCAGTCTGCCTGAATGTGGCATTTCCCGTTCTGTTTATTTCATTCACATTCTCATGTTACAAGTGATGCCTTCCTGCATCAAAAACCACATGCCGTTACTTTGGCTTATGCAATGTTTTGCTCGTTCTCAGTACCATGGAATTCAGCAGAGTCCTTTGTTCCAATTTCCTCTGCGTGCGGGTCATGAAAACGTCACCTATGAAACCAAGCATTTCTGAATAGCCATCTGTATGACTGTCAGAAAAATCAATTTCTCAAGGAACCATCTAGTTTCATCCGAAAGTCACAATGCTCTGATGGCTTTTACATAAGAAGGTTGTGAATTGTGTTACAAACTCACCTTCAGCTTAATCGCTCACGTGGAATAAGAACGATCCAGCCGTTAGTAGTTCTTGTAAGGTATGTTGCTGCAAACTGGTGACAATATCCTTTCACGGAGTTTATTGTAGGCTTCTCTGCTGAAGTGACACATCTAATTAGTGAGTAAGTATTGGCATCCATGAAAGTTACCACTGCCGGCACTTCAGATTCATCTCATTTGCTACTAGACATTCCACAAAGATGGACCATTATTCCAGTAAGTAAACTTGTCTTACCAACATAGGTTGCCAATTCAAGGTAGCTATTGTATACATCCCTTCACTTCATGCTGTGCAGTGCTGGGTTGGGTTTGTTTGCAGTTCTCATGACCAATTACATTATATATATTTTTTCAATTGTGTGGTTTTATCATTCTTGTTATAAACAGCTTCCTTTTATAAAATGGTAGTTTGCCTCCAGGGATAAGAGGGTAGCTTCTCAGCTGGTGCTAATTGATACAGCTACATTGATTTCAGTGCACCTTTGATTTACACCAGGTGATGAGCTCTCCCAAAGTATCTGAGACTTAATGTTGTCCCCTTCGGTTATGTGAGGCAATAATTAAACTCATTTCATTTTGTCTCAGCCCCGGTCTACACTAGGACTAGAGGTCAAATTCAGCAGCATTAAAGCGATTTAACCCTGCACCCATCCACACAACAAAGCCCTTTTTTTCGACTTAAAGGGCTCTTAAAATCGATTTCTTTACTCCACCCCCGCCAAGGGGATTAGCGCTGAAATCGGCCTTGCCAGGTCGAATTTGGGGTACTGTGGACGCAATTAGATGGTATTGGCCTCCGGGAGCTATCCCAGAGTGCTCCATTGTGACCGCTCTGGACAGCACTCTAAACTCAGATGCACTGGCCAGGTAGGCAGGAAAAGGCCCGTGAACTTTTGAATTTCATTTCCTGTTTGGCCAGCATGACAAGCTGCAGGTGAGTGCAGAGCTCATCAGCAGAGGTGATCATGATGGAGTCCCAGAATTGCAAAAGAGCTCCAGCATGGACCGAACAGGAGGTATGGGATCTGATCGCTGTATGGGGAGAGGAATCCGTGCTATCAGAACTCTGTTCCAGTTTTCGAAATGCCAAAACATTTGTCAAAATCTCCCAGGGCATGATGGACAGAGGCCATAACAGGGACCCGAAGCAGTGCCGCGTGAAACTTAAGGAGCTGAGGCAAGCTTACCAGAAAACCAGAGAGGCAAACGGCCGCTCCGGGTCAGAGCCCCAAACATGCCGCTTCTATGATGAGCTGCATGCCATTTTAGGGGGTTCAGCCACCACTACCCCAACTGTGTTGTTTGACTCCTTCAATGGAGATGGAGGCAACATGGAAGCAGGTTTTGGGGACGAGGAAGATGATGATGATAGCTCACAGCAAGCAAGCGGAAAAACCGGTTTCCCGACAGCCAGGAACTGTTTCTCACCCTGGACCTGGAGCCAGTACCCCCCGAACCCACCCAAGGCTGCCTCCCAGACCCACCAGGCAGAGAAGGGACCTCTGGTGAGTGTACCTTTTAAAATAGTATACATGATTTAAAAGCAAGTGTGTTTAATGATTAATTTGCCCTGGCATTCGTGGCCAGTACAGCTACTGGAAAAGTCTGTTAACGTGTCTGGGGATGGAGCGGAAATCCTCCAGGGACATTTCCATAAAGCTCTCCTGGGTGTACTCCCAAAGCCTTTGCAAAAGGTTTCTGGGGAGGGCAGCCTTATTCCGTCCACCATGGTAGGACACTTTACCATGCCAGGTCAGTAGCATGTAGTCGGGAATCATTGCAGAACAAAGCATTGCAGTGCATGTTTGCTGGCATTCAAACAACATCCGTTCTTTATCTCTCTGTGTTATCCTCAGGAAAGTGATATCATTCATGGTCACTTGGTTGAAATAGGGTGCTTTTCTTAAGGGGACATTGAGAGGTGCCCTTTCCTGCTAGGCTGTTTTCCTGTGGTTGAACAGAAATGTTCCCCACTGTTAGCCATGGGGAGGCTGAGGCTGCTGGAGGATCAACTAATATGCTCCAGCATATGGTTGAGCTGCAGGAAACGAAGCAGGAGCACAGACCACTGCTACAGCTCCTGTGAAACCAACCACCCTCCTCCCCAAGTTCCATAGCCTCCTCACCCAGACGCCCAAGAACGCAGTGGGGGAGCCTCCGGCCAACCAGCCACTCCACCCCAGAGGGTTACCCAAGCAACAAAAGGCTGGCATTCAATAAGTTTTAAAGTTTTAAACTTTTAAAGTGCTGTGTGGCCTTGTCCTTCCCTCCTCCACCACCCCTACCGGGCTACCTTGGAAGTTATCCCCCTATTTGTGTGATGAATTAATAAAGAATGCATGAATGTGAAGCAACAATGACTTTATTGCCTCTGCCAGTGGTGATCAAAGGGAGGAGGGGAGGGTGGTTAGCTTACAGGGAAGTAGAGTGAACCAAGGGGGTGGGGGGGGGGCGTTTCATCAAGGAGAAACAAATAGAACTTTCACACTGTAGCCCGGCCAGTCATGAAACTGGTTTTCAAAGCTTCTCTGATATGCACCACACCCTCCTGTGCTCTTCTAACCGCCCTGGTGTCTGGCAGCACATAACCAGCGGCCAGGCGATTTTCCTCAACCTCCCACCACACCATAAACGTCTCCCCCTTACTCTCACAGATATTGTGGAGCACGCAGCAAGCAGTAATAACAGTGGGAATATTGGTTTTGCTGAGGTCTAACCAAGTCAGTAAACTGCGCCAGCGTGCTTTTAAACGTCCAAATGCACATTCTACCACCATTCTGCACTTGCTCAGCCTGTAGTTGAACAGCTCCTGACTACTGTCCAGGCAGCCTGTGTATGGCTTCATGAGCCATGGCATTAAGGGGTAGGCTGGGTCTCCAAGGATAACTATAGACATTTCAACATCCCCAACGGTTATTTTCTGGTCTGGGAATAAAGTCTCTTCCTGCAGCTTTTGAAACAGACCAGAGTTCCTGAAGATGCAAGCATCATGGGCCTTTCCCGGCCATCCCACATTGATGTTGGTGAAACGTCCCTTGTGATCCACCAGTGCTTGCAGCACTATTGAAAAGTATCCCTTGCGGGTTATGTACTCACCTGCTTGGTGCTCCGGTGCCAAGATAGGGATATGGGTTCTGTCTATGGCCCCACCACAGTTAGGAAATCCCATTGCAGCAATGCCATCCACTATGACCTGCACATTTCCCAGGGTCACTACCCTTGATATCAGCAGATCTTTGATTGCGTTGGCTACTTGCATCACAGCAGCCCCCACAGTAGATTTGCCCACTCCAAATTGATTCCCAACTGACCGGTAGCTGTCTGGTATTGCAAGCTTCCACAGGGCTATTGCCACTTGCTTCTCAACTGTGAGCGCTGCTCTCATCTTGGTATTCTTGCACCTCAGGGCAGGGAAAAGCAAGTCACAAAGTTCCATGAAAGTGCCCTTACGCATGCGAAAGTTTTGCAGCCACTGGGAATCGTCCCAGACCTGCAATACTGCAGTCCCACCAGTCTGTGCTTGTTTCCCGGGCCCAGAATCGGCGTTCTCCCGCATGAACTTGCCTCATTAGCACCATGATGCCCAAATTGCCAGGGCCTGTGCTTCGAGAGAAGTCTGTGTCCATGTCCTCATCACTCTCGTCACCGCGCTGACGTCGCCTACTTGCCTGGTTTCGCTTTGCCAGGTTCTGGTGCTTCATATACTGCTGGATAATGCGCGTGGTGTTTAATGTGCTCCTAATTGCCAAAGTGATCTGAACTGGCTCCATGCTTGCCGTGGTATGGCATCTGCACAGAAAAAAGGCGCGGAATGATTGTCTGCCGTTGCTCTGATGGAGGGAGAGGCGACTGACGACATGGCTTACAGGGTTGTCTTACTGGGAATTAAAAGCACAAAGAGGGTGGCTTTACATCAAGGAAAAACAAAAACAACTGTCTCACAGAATGGCCCCCTAAAGGATTGAACTCAAAACCCTAGGTTTAGCAGGCCAATGCGCAACCCAATGCTCAACCCACTGAGCTATCCCTCCCCCTGGTATTTCAGGCAGGACTGAATCTCCATTAAACTCTTCAAGGTGCCCCGACAGACCTCACCGAAACGATTGCCGGCTGTTGATTTCACGGAGGGAGAGAGGGGGCAGCAAATTAATACAAAACAAATCTGGTCTATTTCTTGTTTTGATCCATTCCATCTATCTTTTACATCTTTGGCTGGCAGCAGACAGTGCAGTAGGACTGCAAGCCATCCACATCTCCTGGCAGCTTGGCAGAAGATGGTACAATAGGGCTGCCTGCAGGACTAAAGAGAATGACCTGGTTGAGTCACTCCTGTTTTAGTCCCTGCACCCATGTCTGCCCAGGCACTCCTGACTGACCTCACTGAGGCGG
Source organism: Caretta caretta (assembly GCF_965140235.1). NCBI lineage: Eukaryota > Metazoa > Chordata > Testudines > Cheloniidae > Caretta > Caretta caretta. The sequence continues at coordinate 192,642,647 of NC_134208.1, read as the reverse complement.
CCAGGAGCACCTCGGACATGATGATGATGGTTATCAGGCCTATTGCATTATCTGCTGCCACAAGGCAATGGGTTGCTGCTGCTGTGTAGCAATGCAGTCCCGCATCTGCCAGCACCCAGGAGATGTACGGTGATGGTGAGCTGAGCCGGCTCCATGCTTGCCGTGGTATGGCGTCTGCACAGGTAACTCAGGAAAAAAGGCATGAAACGATTGTCTGCTGTTGCTTTCATGGAGAGAGGGAGGGAGGGAGGGCCTGATGAAATGTACCCAGAACCACCTGCGACAATGTTTTTGACCCATTAGGCATTGGGATCTCAACTCAGAATTCCAATGGGCGGCGGAGACTGCGGGAACTGTGGGATAGCTAATCACAGTGCAACGCTCCGGAAGTCGACGCTAGCCTCGGTACTGTGGAAGCACTCCACCGAGTTAATGCACTTAATGCACTTAGAGCATTTTGTGTGGGGACACACACAATCGACTATATAAAAATGATTTCTAAAAAACCAACTTCTATAAATTCGACCTAATTTTGTAGTGTAGACATCAGATAAAGTATGTTCTGACTGATCCTAGTGTTAATTCTCTGCTCCCTTAAATTTACCTTTATAATAGGTTCCTATCTCTAAAATACCTCTTTGAGAACGTTACAAAATTTGCTTCACTACATAGCCAGGTGATAGTAAAATCATTATAGGATCCTCTTCCTTTCAAAGCACTATAGAGCATTAGAAAAACTAGACCAGAGGTGGGCAAACTATGGCCCGTAGGCCACATCTGGCCCATGGGACCCTCCTGCCCATCCACTGAGCTCCTGGCCCAGGAGGCTCGCCCCCAGCCCGGGAGGCTCGCCCCCAGCCCCTCCTGCTGTTCTCCCTCCCCCACAGCCTCAGCTCACTGCACCGCTGGCATAATGCTCTGGGTCGGGGGGCTGCGAGCTCTTGCCGGGCAGAGCAGCCGCAGAGCCATGGCCTGACCCGGTGCTCTGTGCTGTGCGGTGGCATGGCTGGCTCCAGCCGGGTGGCACGGCTGCCTGGCCTGGTGCTCTGGGTGGCGCAGCTGTAGCGCCATCAGCCACCAGTGCTCCAGGCAGCGCGGTCAGGGGGCAGGGAGCGGGGGGGGTTGGATAGAGGGCAGGGGAGTTTGGGGTGGTGGTCAGGGTTCGGGGGTGTGGATAGGGGTTGGGGCGGTCAGAGGGTGGGGAACAGGGGCGTTGAATGGGGGCAGGGGTCCCGGGGGGGCAGTCAGGAAGGAGGGGGGGGTTGGATGGGGTGGCAGGGGGCAGTCAGGGGCAGGGGTTCCGGGGCAGTCAAGGGACAGGGTGAAGAGGTGATTGAATGGGGCAGGGGTTCAAGGGGGCAGTCAGGAGTGAGAGGAGGGGTTAGATGGGGTGGCGAGGGGCAGTCGGGGTGGGGGGTCTGGGGGTGGTCAAGGGACAGGGAGGGGTGGATGGGGCAGGGCCGGTGCAACCACTAGGTGAACTAGGCAGTCGCCTAGGGTGCCAAGTGGCTGGGGGGCGGCCAAAAGCGCGCTCGGGGGAGGTGGTGGAGTGGAGGTGAGCTGGGGCAGAGGGGCCCGGGGAGGGCCACCTGCAGCAAGTCACCGGGGGGGGGTGGTGCACAGGGGAACCGCTCCCCGCCCCAGCTCACCTCTGCCCCGCCTCCTCCTCTGAGCCCGCCGCCCAGCTTGGCTTCTCTCCCTCCCAGGCTTGCGCGCCAAACAGCTGATTGGCGCCGCAAGCCTGGGAGGCAGAGAAGCGGCAGCAGCTGGGTGCTCGGGGAGGAGGCAGAGCAGAGGTGAGCCGGGGCGGCGAGTTGCCGCAGGGTTCCCCGAGGGGAGAGGGGGTGGCGGGGAGCTGCCGCTGGGGGGAGTGAACGTGTGCAAGTGGCTGGCTATATTAATTGTATTAAAAAACCCTGCTTGCTATTAAATGTAAGTCACATTAACAGCTGTAACTGCAAAAACATTGTAACCGCGATAAGAGCTCATATGCTCGTAACCATGGTAATGTCTTAGCGGAGCGGGATGCGCTAACCACAGCGTCAGCTTGGTAAGATCTCCCTGTGGGCGAGAGCTAAACATATGTAAGTGTGAAGGTCTAAACACCTGGTTGGCTCTGATTGGCCACGGTATGGTAGACGGGGTCGGGCCTTAAAAGCCTCAGCAAGATCTTAGCAGCAGTAAAAACCAAATAAATAGCAGCTTGAAACTCCCAGCATTTGTGGAGTAGGACGGTGTCCTAAGCGGGTCTTAGGATCCTGTAGGCGGCCTGCAGACACAGCAGGGCTCCCCTCCCGAACTCTTCGGTGACCGTTCAGCTGCCTTGCGGCCGACGCCTGATCAACGTCCGTGAGCCAGAGCGCCAGAGGGTACAGTATATAGCAGAGTGCTTGAGTATGTGTCGCCCTGTGTCTGTCTAGACAAAACCGTCGTAAAGTATTCACGTCATAGGCTTGCCTCAAAAATATATATAGTCATTTAAGTCATATATGGATATAGTCATTTAAAGTCATGTAAGTCGGTATAATCTTTGCTTTTTGCATGCTCTTTTTATTTCTGTATTTGTTCATAGTCCTTGTGACGATCGTAATAAAAGTCATCTATTGTTATCTTCACCTGTTGTCACGTGATTGCTGAAAATTCTCTTACTAATATAAATTTAGTGAGGCGCGCTTACCACCCAGGGGGAAGTTGTGGTCCATCCCCGGTACTGTCTCTTAATCGGACAGCTGTGGGCTAATTTCCTCTCGCCACGTTCCCTTAAACATTTTTCTAACGTTTCACTGGGGGGTGCGTCAGGGCGGGGGGGGGGCGGCGGGAAGCTACTGCGGGGGGGCACCTCAGGGCGGAGGGGGGGTGTAAGGTGGAAGTTTCACCTAGCGCGCAAAACATCCTTGCATCGGCCCTGTCTGGGGGAGCCGTAAGGGGACATGGAACTGTGTGTGTTTGGGGGGGGGGGGGGTTGGATGGGTCAGGAGTCCTGGGGGGGGGCTGTCAGGAGATGAGAAGCAGGGGGGGTTAGATAGGGGGTGGGGGCCGGGCCACGCCTGACTGGTTGGGGAGGCACTGGCCAACTGGCCATCCATACAATTTTGGAAACCCAATGTGGCCTTCAGGCCAAAAAGTTTGCCCGCCACTAAATTAGACCATCACTTATGTATCATACTTCATTGATCTGTATAGAAAATAAAACTCAGTTCCAATTTGCTAAGAGAGCCTGATGCAAAGTCCTTCCATTGCCTCTAAAATTTCCATTGTTGGATTTGGCCATAGACTGCTGATGAATCCTCTGTAACTCCTGTTGGATATCTGGCAATGTGCACAGTTTATGATATTTATTTGTACTACCAAGACTGGGGCCTCATCGTGCTAGGCACTGTATAAACACATAATAAGAGAAGTCCCTGCCCCAAGACAAAGGGTGGGAGACAGGAAGTCTTATCTCAGTTTTAAAGGTGGGAAACTGAGGCATGGATGGATTAGGTGACTTGCCCAAGGTTACACCGGAAGTCTGCAGCAGAGCATGGAATTGATTGTAGAACTCTTCATGAGTCTTAGTCCAGTGCCTTGACCACCAGACTGTGGGGTAAGCAGTGCCCCCCAGGCATCAGGAATACGATCTGATGCACCTGGTTTATTTACAGGGCATATAAATATAAAGGAGAATGCAATAAGTCTCTTTCTGTATCCTTTACACTGTGCTGAACGCATGCTGTAGTTGTGCAGATTATAAGTGAACGGGCTGGCTTCCCCTCTCATTATGCATAAGCCAAGAGTCACTCCATTGTGAATAAAATGAGTGTAAATAGGAGACATCTAGTTCTTAACCTAAGACACTGTTACAGCATACTCTTTCTGTAGTACTATAGCTCTGTGATGTTGGCTAGAAGACATTTTTTGAGTCTAGTTATGTATCAGCGCTAACTAATGCACTTGTATAGTTACACAGGGCTGTCCCTAGTGGGGTGCGGGGCCCGGGACAAATCAGCCCTCACCGGCTTGGGGGCCTCACTCTGCATCGGCGGCTGGGCCGGCAGGACAGATCCAGCCTGGTGCTGGGCTGCCTGCTATTGCTGGCAGTTGCCAGCACCTACCGCGGGGCTATTGTTGGCCATAGCACCACGGCAGCTCAGGGCTCCAGCCAGGGCGGGGGACTCACTGCACTGAAACATGGGCGGCCAAGCTGGCTGCTGCCTCTGCTAACTGCCAACAAGATGGCGGATCCTGCGGAAATGACGGATTTGTCTTCTGCAACCAACCGCACCGGCCCATGGGGCCCCCCAAAGTGCGGGGCCCAGAGTGGTCACTCCAATTTGCCCTTCCCAAGGGATGGCTCTGTCGTCACTGCTGTCTTTGGGCCACATTGTCCCTGGCCCTTTTGTTGGGCCTGGGAGGATGGAAGTTTACATCTTATGCTCTTCTCCCATAGCACATGTTGTACAAGGTCCAGAAACATTGCACAATCCCCTCCTGAGCTCCTCTGGCATCAGTGCTAATCTGCATAGCCCAAAATAAAGGACAGCCCCTCCCAGGCCCAGTTGAGTCATTTAAGAGCAATAACACTTATTGCTGGGCCAGTTCTGTGTTGATTACATTTACTGGACTCCATTGGGAATGCATCTTTTCTAAGTCTGCGTACAGTTTGTCCTGCTGTTTTTTGTCACATGGCACAAACCCAGTGTGTTGCAACTTAGGCTCCCTCATCTACAAGTGAGTAAATTTCAAAGCGATCTAATGCACAATGAAAATTGTTCACGAAATGAAATAGTACGGGCGCAGCTGTGGCTTTGCCACAAGCCCCATGTGATACATAGTGCTGATGAAAATCTGAATCTGTTGAAATTGACGGGACACCTTGCACGAACAAGACTTAATCAGCTACAGAATAGCTTGTGAGATCAGGTCCCTAAATGAAAAAATAAAAAAAGTTCATGGAGTCTTTGTTATGCTCTCAGTTTCCATTCAGCGAGACTTTATTGGCATGATGAGCTATAGTAGAGTAGTCTAGTATGAAGTTTGGATCCAGGATTTAGGGATATTCGGCTCTACGGTACTGCATCAGGCCCCATACAAAAAATATACATGCATACATGCGTCTTTATGTATTAGAGGGAAATGTTCATTTGGGAAAACAAAAATAAAGAGGCCATCTCTTCAAGTCCTGATTCAATTGTTATTCAGTCCTGATGTAGCAAGAGAGATTTTGCCTGAATGAGGACAGAGTGATCACTGTGGCCTTTGACCTGCTGCCCTATGGTGAATGATGGTGCATGGGGAAACAGGAAGAGCGCAAAGAGCTCCACCCTTTTGCAGTGCTGTTCAGCAACAGGGGGCATCTGTAGTCGTGGCATTCCCCAGAATGCACATGCTGTTTCCTCTATGTCCTCTTGTGCATAAAACCCTCTAAAGAGACAGGGAGAGAGGTAGGGCCAGGGACCTATTCCTGCCCCATCCCCTGGCAATGGCCAGCAAAGCTGGTCATTTTGATAGGAGACTGTGTTTCATGAATGAGGGGTGTAGCAGGTGACCCAGTCTCTGGGATCCAGACAGTTCCAAGCACCTGGGCTGGCGCATCCTAAGCATGGAATTGTGCCTTCAAGGCACAGCAGAGCCCTGAGCAAGGACTTTAGGACTGGAGCCCATAACGCTTCACACTGGTACCTAGAGGTTTTCATTCTCAGAGCTTGAGACCTGACCACAGCTTCACTGGAACAAGTTCAGAAGTGAATCTCGATTGTCAGCTTGACAGACTTTGACCAAGCTGGTGCTTATTCTTAGGAGAAAGTGGAAAGGGATGAAAGAGAAACCTGTCTTGTGTTGGCTTAACTGAGTACGAAGGACTGCAAGCAGATTGATGGTGCTGTCAAGAGAAGGCTAATGCCACGTTTCACTGGAATGGTCCCGGAGCTCAGTTATCCATCCAGCCAAAAAACAAATTAGCTAACAAACCAGTTTAATAGGTATTTGCTCTAATGATCTACAGGACTGGATAAAATCCAGAAGAGGCGGGAAATGGAAAATACCCATTTTGGGGGGCATTCTGATAAACTCGTAAAGTACATTTAAAATACAAAGCACTGGTCTGAATACCTTGGTACTCAGTTATTCTCAGGAGGATTAGTGAGAAATAATTTGGGATGATGAAGGAAAGATACAAGTGTCTTCTTTTAAATAATTTCCCTTTTTGATATTGCAGGTTATAGATCAAAAGGATATATATGCGCAGCACACTATTTCCAAAGAGAGACACGGGTCTCACAAACTTCCAGGTAACAATTTTCCATACATTTCATCAATGAACACACAGAGAACAATGACCTTTCAGAGATTTAGAACTTTGTCTGAAAAGCGAACCCATACAGAGCCCAGAGGTGGATGATGTCTTTGTTAGGGAACTACCAGGAGTGCAATTAAAAACAATCCAGCATTTAATGTGGTAGTTTAATTTCCCATAATATTTGTGATGTTCCCCATTTGAAGTAGAGGGAATTCTAGAAGTATGGCACAGTGAAATACTGTGGCACTGAATGGGCTAAATCCTCAGCTGGTACAAATTGGTATAGTTGCTTTGACTTCAGTGAGGCTACGCTGATTTATATCAGTGGAGGATCTGGCCCTAAATGTTGACTTTTCTTTTAATTGTACCTTCTGCGGTGCTGCTTTTGACCATTCATATAGGCGTTTAGGTACCTGTATTAGGTATCTGCACGCTTAAGTGTTCCTTCTGCACTCTTGTGCAGAACCAAGTCCCCTATCTTAGGCACACAAATGTGAAAAGTGGATCTACAGGGCCAGATCCTCACTCATGCGAACTGGTTCTGGCTTCAGTGGAACTATTCCAGTCTACACTAGCTGAGGATCTGGCCCTTTTCATCAGGTATGAGCTGTGATCCTTTCTATTTGGGAAACTAATTTGAAAGCAAATCCATTCAGTTAACACACATGTGCACTGAAGTTTATAGGTTAAAGCAGGGGTTCTCAAACGGCATTGTACCGTGACCCCCTTCTGACAACAAAGTTACTACATGACCCTGGGAGGGGGGCAGAGACCGGGCCCGGCTGCCTTGGGTGGGGGGATAGGAGGCCACAGCCCGAGCCCTGCCACCCCAGGTGGGGGTGGAGCTCAGGCTTCAGCTTCAGTCCTGGTATAAGGCTGGGCTTGGCAATCCCATTAAAATGGGGTCGCAACCCACTTTGTGGTCCTGACCCACAGCTTGAGAACTGCTGGGTTAAATTTTGCTGAGATTTACCAGACAAAAATTGCACTGAAAAATTGGTCCTGTTAGGATGCCTCCTTGAGCCCTCTTTACTGAGTCAATAAAGAGATGCAGCCAAAAAATAAATTCACCTCTGTTGGATGTAGCCAAGAGAACTTCACAAAAATCCCAGAATTCCTATTTTATTTGTGAACACATGAGAAAAGGAAGTTTATCTTCAGTGCCGAATCAGTGCTACTTCGGACGTGCCGTGCAATGAAATCCATGTCCATGATGCTAGTTGTGAGTCAGTACTGTACACATGTAATTATGGGCATTATTCTACAAAAAGAAAGAGGGGACATCTACCTAAGGCTCTATGCGCCACGCAATAAAATTATGAAATCAAAATTAGATCATCCACGTAACACCCAACTTCTTTCTCTCGAGTCCTCACTCATCTGATCTCTGTCAAAGGCCCACTTCCACAGCAGCTCACAGAGGACTATGTTGCTCCACTAGGTATCCTTGTCCAACTTAGAGAGAATGTAGATAATAGCCAACCCTTGCAGCCACAGCTGTATGGAATTCAGTGGTCTCTGCTCAGTATTAACTGTGGGTCTGATTTTCAAAGATGGATTTTTTTTGTTCAACACGTCTAAAAATCAGGCATTGTATCATTGTTAATATGGTGCCAAAAGAACGAATGGTGCTTTACGTGCTGTGTCAAATAAATAGCATCCTTCTCCCAATGAGCATACAAACCAAGGACCAAATTTTCAAAAGAGCTCAGCACTCAAAATTGGGGTCAGATTATCAAGAGCCCAGCTTCTAAATTGGCATCACAGTATTTGGCCAGACTTTCAGGAGAACTCAGCACACTGGCTGTGTGGTGGGTTCTGAGCAGGTTTGAAAATCTGGCTCTTATTTAGGTGCCTAAAAGGGAGCTGAACTCTTGACAATCCAGGGCCCAGATGGGGTACGTTAGCGGGAGGAAGTGAGGGCAGCCCCAAGGGGTTGATCCCGTGCAGCGTAAGTGTGGAGTGCTGCGCATGTAAACACCAGGGAAATGGTCAGGAGCTGAGGCTTATAATTGCAAAACCTAATTTTGTTTCTTTGTATGATTTAGAACCCAATTTCAAGACGTATCCCCCTCAGTTACTTCCACATGCGGGCAGCTAGATTTGCACTTAGTTGCCTGAAGCGTCTCTTGGGGTATCTCAGTGTTGATGAGGGTTCTCAAGTGTACAAGCTGGGCCTCTAACGTAGATGTGCCCCTGTTTGAAAAGCAGCCTCTGATAAAAGGATTATTGACAGAGGCCTGATGAGACGCCATCGTAGTCTCTGAATCCCTGGCTGTGGTGCCGGGTGTGGTTCTGGAGGACAGAGCATAGGACAAGTTCTATTTTGCCACTGGAAAGAGAGAAAAGCATTGGAGTCAATGTCTCCACTGCTCACAGGGCAGCGAGTTGAGGCAGGGCTCACTTGCACTTTCTGTATGCAGCTCCCCTTTTGTTCTGGAACAATCACAAAAAACATTAGACCAGGCAAAAGGTAAACATGACTCTTGCTCATCCCCTCATGCAAAACCTCTGATTCAGCAAAAGGATTCCATACACAGTCCTCGTACAAACAACCCCAAGCCCAAAAAACCCCAGCCACCAAATGCTTTGAACTCAAGCCTCTAAAACTGCAAAGTCTTTGTTTTGTGGTCGCTTTATAGCATTCTAATCCACCAACAAAAGCTGGACACCACTCTCTCTTTCATACTGGCCACACACAATTGCAGCTCATGGAAAGAAAGAAAGAAAACAGTCCCCCAAACTGCTGACAGCCTCTGGAAAGGGAGAGAGGAATGAGGCGGGGCTATTTGATTTTATTTAATTTGCTGCTGGTCGCTGGCATTTAGTGCCACAAATTGCAGTGGAGAGAAGTCATAGGCATTGGGAGATGGGTGGCCTCGCTTCTATTTCTCCCCCCTAAGTCCCCCAAACACATTTCCGATCCAAACTGGAGAGACAGAGACACACAGAAGAGGGGATCTTGGGCCTGCACGGCCTCCCCCAAGCCATGTATAGAAGTAGCTACCTGCGAGAAGTGCGCAAGGAGAAGTATGAGCGATCTGATGCCTATGATGAGCTGCAGGGCACCTCAGACTTCAGCAGCCTGGCCCAAGCCCAGGGCCTGGAGAACCTGCAGGAGCTCAATGAGAGGTTTGCCAACTACATCAATCGGGCCCGGATGCTGGAGCAGCGCAACACTATCTTCCGTAAGCAGCTGGAGACCTTCCAGCGCATGGATGTGCTGGCCGGCTTGGAGGAGGCCTTTGCTGAGCAGATTGAGCTGAATCGTCTGCGCATCCGTGAGCTGTCTGCCGACCGGGCCAAACTGGAGCGAGAGGACAAGGATTCACAGCGCATGCTCGATGAATACCGTAACAAGTAAGCCAGCCAGAGTCAAGGGGTGCTGCCCAGCTCCTCGCTCTGGGTGTCTATTACCACTACATGTTACCACTCTCTAGGGGTGTTTATCACTGTTAGGGGTACATACCCTCTTTCATCTCTAGAAGCACTTTACTCTGAAACAACATGTTAATTTTGCCTTGCTCTGGCTCCGGAAAGCTCTCTTAGTTAGATGCATTTCTTTAGGGAAGGGGAATGAGTCCCATTTCTCATCTTCACAGTCTCTGCTTTCAAATTCTGTTATTTGCTAGCACTCCTATACCAAGAGAAGGCCTGGCTGACAGCAGCATACTCTAATTGCCTAATAAGTCCAAAAGCCATAAGACGTAGTACACGGGGCCAGGATCTGCCCTGGATGTTGGTGCATGGCTCCTATATTGACTTCAGTGTGCCCAAGAGCAGGGGCATTCTCAAGGGGGGGCAAGCTGGGGCACGGGCCCTCCCAATAATTGTCAGGGCACAGAACTTCTCTGGCCCTGGGGCCACGGAGGCATGGAAGAGTGAGCTCCTGCCGGGGTGCAGGGAAGAGTGAACTCTTCCCAGGGCCGGAGTGGGGGGGAAGGGTAAAGTGAGTTCCTGGTGGGGAAGAACTAGCTCCTGTCGGGGACAGGGCAGGGTGAGGGAGTAAAGAGCAAGCTTCTGCCAGGATGGGGGGAAAGAGTGAGCTCTTGCTGGGGCTGGGGTGGTGGAGGCAGTGAGCTCCTTCTGGGGCAGGGAGAAGGTAGAGCAAGCTCCTAGGGGGAGGGCACAGAATATGCCCCTCCAAAAGGGGTCAAAATTTTAATTCCTGTGCACGCCCCTGCCTAAGAACTAGGAGTTGATGTCAGAGGGAGCCACATGGGAGCATCTGAGGGAAGATCTTGACCCTAACTGTATTTGTTTAGGACTGTCCATATTCACTGCATGAAAAGAGTTACAGCACCACAAATTGCTTTTATTTCTTAATTCCATGAAACCCAGAAGAATATACCTGAGTGTCTTCTTGAGAGATTGCCATATCTAGGCCAGTGCATTTCAATTACTCTAAGCTAAGGATACAGTTATTACTTGCACTGATCTACAGGTTCAAATTGGTGGTTTTTGCTTTGCTTTTGCTATTGCATGTGGCGTCCCTTCACACCCAGCCCTGCACAGCACGTGGGCAGAATATAAGGAGAAGAAGAAAAGTGATGAACATGACTAGGCACACCAGGGAACCCTTAGGCTGCATTTCATGAGAGTACTGCTCTGTGGGCCCCGGTTACTCCTGCCTGTTAGCAGTAGAATGGTCTTTGCAGGGAATGCATAGGTGAGCACCCTGTTAGCTTTACGAGCATTGTGCTTATGCCTGCAAGAAGCACAGTAAAAAAGACACAACCCAGTTGGGAGGATGAGGGACAAAGATGACTTTTGTCT